>NC_041389.1:522994620-523035492 GCF_002162155.2 Triticum dicoccoides | reverse complement strand
GGGGATCGACACGTCGTCGCTGCCGGGAACGCCTCGTTGGAGCCGCCTCACCGTCCAGCCACCTCGCTGGCCTGCCACCTCTTCGATGTCGTCGTTCCCGTCGTCCACCCCGACCCCCGCTGCCCATGCCCAACAACCCCAGTGAGGCCCCAGGCCTCCCCCCTCTCCTCCTCTCCCCACTGTGTTGTCCGCCGCTCGCCTTCGCGAACACGCCCGTGATATGTATGCAACGTATCTATATTTATGAAGCATTCATGATATTTTATTATCTATTTTGAATGATTATGGGCTTTATTATACACTTTTATATTACTTTTGGGACTAACCTATTAACCGAAGGCCCAGCCCATATTGTTGTTTTATTTCCTGTTCCAGTATTTTGAAGGAAAGGAATATCAAACAGAGTCCAAACGGAATGAAACGTTCGGCAAAGTTATTTTTGGAACAGAACCAATCCCAGGAACTTGGAGTGCAAGCCAGGGGATCACCGAGGAGGCCACGAGACAGGGGGGCGCGCCCACCCCCTGGGCGCACCCTACCCTCTCGTGGGCCCCTCGAGGCTCCACCGACCGACTTCTTTCGCCTATATATTCCCTCGTACCCTAAAAACATCGATATATCAAGATAGACCGGGAGTTCGGCCGCCGCAAGCCTCTGTAGCCACCAAAAACCTTTCGGGAGCCCGTTCCGGCACCCTGCCGGAGGGGTGGAACCCTCAGCGGTGGCCATCTTCATCATCCCGGCGCTATCCATGACGAGGAGGGAGTAGTTCACCCTCGGGGCTGAGGGTATGTACTAGTAGCTATGTGTTTGATCTCTCTCTCTCTCTGTCACATCCCTAGGTCTGGTATGACCTAGACTAGCTAGTCATTTGTGCATCATGTTTAAATTCCATTTAATTCTGAAATGAGGATTTGTGAAACCCTCAGAATCATTTCTGGAAATGACCTAGATAAAAATTTCTCCAAAAAGGTCCAAGAAAATGCTCATGTTGCTCTCTGAAAATATTGGACAGAGATAAAAATCAAACCAATATTTTTAGCAGCTCATAAGTATTTATTTTGGGCATTTGGAATTAATGCATAATTATTTGCATTGGATATATATTTGTAATATATATATAATATATGTCCAAAAATTATGCCATTTATTAAGGAGCTCTGGAATAATATAACTAGCTTCTATAAAAATTGGCATAAGAAAATAAAATGGTTTAGTATTTTTATTAAACCAAACAAATGTCAGAAAATAGAAAAGAGAAACAAAACAGGAGAAAACTTACCTGGCGCTTAGCTCCTGTGTAGCCCGGTCCTGTGCGGCCTGGCCGGCCCAGTTGGCCAGCCCAGCCCACCTGGGCCCCCTCCTCTGTCGTCTTCCTCCCCGACAGGAGGACGGGCGCGTGCCCGACGCGCGCACCGCCGCGCCACGCCACCTCCTCCCTCCCTGCCTGCCTGTCCTCCCCGTCGTCGCTCTGGATGACCCGCGCGACGCCACGCACGCCCCGCACCTCTCTCACTCTCTCTCGTTCCCCCTCCTCCTCTGGCTCCTTCTCCCTCTCTTCACCGAGCGCACCGGAGAGCACCGCTGCTCGCCGCCGTGGCCACCGGCCACCCCTCGCCCTGCCGCTGCGCCCAGAAGCTCCGCCACATCGCCGGCTACCTCCCCGTCAAGCCACGCGCCTCGGGAGGCCCTGGAGAGTCACCATCACCACCGTCCTCATCTCCGGTCGCTGGAGATCGTCTTTGCCGCCCCGCCGACTCCAACCCTTCCCCGAGCTCGTCGTCGACGCCGTCGAGCCCTCCATGAGCTCCTGCACCGTCTCTCTCTCTCCGTTTCTCCGTTCTCGCGCCGTAGCTCCCGTTCCCCACCATGGCCGAAGCCATCGCCGCCACAGCTCCTCGCCGTCGTGGCCACAGCCGCCGCAGCCCGCGCCTGCACCTGCCACCGCGCTCAGCAGCCTCCCATAAGGCCAACGCCGCGGCCCGCAGCTCCTGTCGTGCCCCGCAGCACCCGCGCGCACTCGGCCGAACTCCGGCCGCCGCCCCGAGCTCCGCTCCGGCGAGCTCCGGCGCCCCCGCAGCCTCCCACCTGCTCCCCTGGATGTGTACAACGACGGGCTACGCCCCGGTGGTCTCCGCGCGTCCAGCCGCCGCCCGTAGCGCAAGTCCGGCGAGTCGCCGCTGCGTTGTTGGTCACCGCCGGCCAAAACTCCGGCGGGCTGACGTGGCCTTTAATTAGGCACTAATTACCCCCCTAGAGACACTGACAGTGGGCCCTGCCCTACTAATCTATAGTTAGGTTAGTATTAGAGTTAACTAACTCTGTTAGTTAACTGAGACACTGACGTGTGGACCTCGCACGTCAGGTTTGACCCTGATCAGCCCCGGTTGACCTGCTGACATCGTGCTGTCGTCATGCTGATGTAGTTATCCATTTTCTGGGTTTAAATTAAATCAGGAAATTATAGAAAATGATTTAAACTTCAAAAATTCATAGAAATTCAACCGTAGCTCAGATTGAAATAATTTATATATAAAAAATTATCAAAAAATGCAATCTTTCCATCTGTACTAGTTTCATGCATGACAAACCAACGTATACATGCTGTATAAGTGAAAACATATTATGGCATATATAAGGGCTTAATTTGGAGATGCATTTGAATCTTTGGTTCAAATGGATTTCAACGCAATGGAAGCTAGTTGCATTAGCTCAACCAGCATCACATCTACATGCCATTATCATGCATCATATTGCTGCATATGCTTGTGTTTTGATTGCCGACACTGTTCCTTCTTGATAGGTCCTGCTCCGGAGTCCGTTCCAGAGTACCTTTCTGAGGAGCAGTGCCCCCTTGTTGACTACCAGGCAAGCAAACCCCCTTGTTCATTCCGATACAATCCTACTCTCTCGCTCCTGCTCTCAGTTATTGCATTAGGACAACAACGATTCATCTGCTACTTTGTGCTGCAGTAGTTGAACCCATTCCTCTGCATGACCTGTCATTGCCACAGTAAATAGTTGAAACCCACTAGCATGTGTAGGAGTTGATTGAGCCATGTTGTGTTCCTACCATGCTATGCCTGCTATTGCTTAGAGTGTGTCAGGTCTGATTCATTGGGAATGAATTGGAGTGCAGCGCTCTATGTTCTGATGCTGAGAGTTAAGGGTGTGAACACGATTTGGTAAAGGTAGTGGTGAGAGGCCATGTAGGAGTACATGGTGGGTTGTCTCACTGGAACCGTCCTTAAGCACTGAGTTTTATGTATGTTGTCCAATGACTCGATACTACCACACATTGGGCTCCGGGCGCTCCAAGCCCTCTCGACTTATTAACCGACTTGATCTCTGTCCAGGAGTCGCAACTAGTTTCTGGTGTTTGTAGGTAGTGCTATTTTTCTACCAAGTGGCACCCGGCAGGGTGGGCTTGGGACGGACTAGGCACACGTGGCCTGGTGTACCGAGTGGCACCCGGATGGTGGGCTCGGGAACCCTGCACACCTCGTTTGGGGCCATGAGCGAAACCCCGGCCGGATCTCCTTGCGGATGGAACCCGAATAGGCGATAAACCTGGGCTAGAGTCTTGTGTGGTTAGTCAGGTCGTGGACGACACCCTCGCCAGGCTTCCGCTTGAAGGTTGCCGAGATACATGACGTGTACATGGCGGTAAGTGGCGAGAGCATGTGTGAAGAAGTACACCCCTGCAGGGTTAACATGATCTAATTGAATAGCCGGGTCCGCGGTTATGGACTTCTTGGATGCTTACATGGTACATAGACAACTTGAAGTGGATACTCTAAAATGCTCAAGACAAGTGTGAGTGCTATGGATGGCCTTCTCATAGGGAGACGGGAATGAATCCATAGTAGTGTATTGTGTGGTGATTAGTGGACTCGTGTGCGCCATATCACCTCAAAGAAGTTCTGGTAGTCGTAGAACATGATAGCCACAGAGTCAAAGCTGGCTTGCTGCAACTAAACCCCACATTACCCTCTTGATACAAATGCATGTATGATAGGATCTGATGTAAGTCTTGCTGAGTACCTCTGTACTCATGTTGCTTTATTTATGTTTTTGAAGCGGAGACTTCGGTCTTTCTAGTGTTCTCGTGGACTTCGACGAGTAGCTTGTACCTCAGCTATGATCTTGATCGGATGTTGTAGATAGTCAGGCTCTTCAGCCTTTTTCATTTGTAGATGTCTGTGCTCAGACATGTAATGCTTCCGCTTGCTGCTTATATGCTCTGTATGATGGGTCCTTTGACCCCTGTTTGCAATAAATGCTATGTTGGCTCTTCTGAGCCTTATCTATATGAGTTGTTGAGTTATGCTGTGATGCCATGTTGTACAACACATACTTGTATGTTATGCGTACGTGTAATGTGTATTGCTATATGTGGGATCTGACGATCTAGTTGTTTATCCTTAGTAGCCTCACTTACCGGGAAATGTCTCCTAGTGCTTCCACTGAGCCCTGGTAGCTTGCTACTGCTCCGGAACACTTAGGCTGGTCGGCATGTGTCCTTCTTCGTTCCTGTGTCTGTCCCTTCGGGGAAATGTCACGCGGTGTCTATCGGAGTCCTGTTAGCCTGCTACAGCCCGGTTTACCGGAGTCCTGCTAGCCCAGTTGCTACAGCCTGGATTCACTCGCTGATGACCGACTCGTTCGATGCTAGGTCATGGATGCTTGTCCCTGTAAGTTTGTGCCACTTTGGGTTTACGACTAGCCATGTCAGCCCGGGTTCTTTGTCATATGGATGCTAGCGACACTATCATATACGTGTGCCAAAAGGCGCAAACGTTCCGTGGCATGGTAAGGCGACACCCGTGGGAATACCGTGCGTGAGGCCGTAAAGTGATATGAGGTGTTACATGCTAGATCGGTGTGGCATAGAATCGGGGTCTTGACAGCTTTGGTATCAGAGCCTGACTGCCTGTAGGATTACCAAGCCAAACTGGTCGAAGTTGAGTCTAGAAATTCTCTAGTTATGTAAGGGAATTGATTGTGGGAAGGAACGTAAGGCTCTTTTTACTCCTTATACCTCATGGCCTTCTGATCAGAGTCATCCTATCTTTCCTAACGGGGTTAAGAAACTAGGCTTCTCTTCCGTCTATCAGGATCACGTGTTACTACTCCGTAGTCCCATAGGATTGGTTGATCAGAGTCATATCCCAGTTTCGAGTACTTCCGGTGTAGTCTGTTTAGTACTATCCCAGAACCTTGAGTGGTGTTGTTGAGTTGTTGTACTACCCCATTTTCGGCAGGATGTCTCATTCTGAGCATTTTACTGCCGTTGTGCTGCCGGAATTTCCCTAGGAGTTCGAGAGTTACTAATTTCCTTGTCCTATATTCTATAGCCTATAGTTGATGTTGATTCCGTCCCTGTTTCGTTTCTCAGGATGACATCAAGTTCTGTTGTTCATAGCCAGAACCACGGAGATGGTAGGGACGAGGATCCTCCCGATCAACCTTCATTGACAGAGTTCATGTTAGAAATGGAGAGGAACAAGCGTGGGTCTAACCGCTTGTTGGCACGTATTGAGGAGAACACCGCACATCAGTTCAAAGGGTCTGTAACCATTCATGACTTCATTCGCTTGCACCCACCTACCTTTCATCATTCCATCGAGCCACTCGATGCAGATGACTGGCTTCGTAGCATCACTCATAAGCTGCGTTCCGCGAACGTAGCTGAAGATGACAAGGTCACCTATGCCACATACCACCTGGAAGGTCCTGCTAGTCTTTGGTGGCAGAACTATGAGGCTATGCTTCCAGCTGGCCAGACTCCTACCTGGAGGGATTTCACTAAGGCTTTTCGCGAGCATCACATTCCTGAGGCCCTCATTGATCGCAAGAGAGAAGAGTTCTGTAGTTTCACCCAGAGTAAGATGGCTGTTGATGCTTATAGTAGAGAGTTTGAGAACCTCGCCCGCTATGCCACAGAAGAAGTGTCCACGGACGCCAAGAAGCAGGCTAGGTTCCGGAAGGGTCTCAACCCCAAGTTGCGTTGTGATCTCCACCTGCATCATTGTGATACATTCCAAGCTCTTGTGAACAAGGCCATTAATGCAGAGACAGCTCAACTCACTTACGAGGAGTCTCGTAAGCACACCCGTGATTTGGGATCTTCTTCCGGTTCTGGTCCTCAGAAACGCCGGATTTGGGTTCCAAACTCCGCTCTTCCTTCCGGATATGCACCGAGACCATTTTATGTGGTGCCTTCACCAGCTCAGTCATATGTTCCACCCAGGCCTACTGGTAGACCACTTGTTAGTGCGGGTCCATGTCCAACTTCAGGGACTTGCTTCACATGCGGGAAGCTAGGACACTATGCACGTGACTGCTCTCAGACTAGTTATGCTCCACCCCAGCCCGAGAAGTCCGTTGGCTGTGTTAAGCCACCATGCAAGATGATCAGTGTCAAGTCAGCTTCCACTGAACGTGGACGTGTGCATCACGTCTCAGCTAAAGACGCTCATGATGATCCGGATGTCGTTCTTGGTACACTCCTTGTCAATTGTCATCCAGCATCGGTTCTGTTCGATACTGGAGCCTCTCACTCCTTCATTTCTGAAGGCTATGCTCGTTTGCACGACATGTCATTTTGTGATATGCCAACTCCACTTGAAATCCAAACCCCAGGGTCTAGATGGCAGACCACCAGAATCAGCCATGGTAATGAAATCCTTGTGGATAGACTTGTATTCCTTGCATCACTTGTAGCCCTCAAGTCCTCAGATATTAACATCATCTTGGGTATGGACTGGATGACAGCTCATCATGCCAAGATTGATTGTTACACAAGATCTGTTCAGCTTACACACCCATCTGGCAAGATAGTCACTGTCTCCACCAGAGTTGTAAAGCATCAGCTCTATTCTCTTAATGCCAGCCCTCTTCCGGACCTTGAAGATATCCCGGTAGTCCGTGACTTTCCGGATGTCTTTCCAGAGGAACTACCAGGTGTTCCACCTGATAGAGATGTAGAGTTCGTCATAGATCTTATCCCAGGAACTGCTCCAATCTCTAGGAGACCTTACAAAATGGCACCCTTAGAACTAGCCGAGCTTAAGAAACAACTTGATGAGTCCTTGCAAAAGGGTTTCATCCGTCCTAGTTCTTCTCCCTGGGCTTGCCCCATCCTCTTTGTCAAGAAGAAGGATGGTACGGACCGGATGGTTGTAGATTATCATCCCGTTAATTTGGTCACGATAAAGAACAAGTATCCGCTCCCCAGGATCAACGACCTGTATGATCAGCTCGCTGGATCCTCAGTCTTCTCCAAGATGGATTTGAGGTTAGGCTACCACCAAATCAAGATCAGAAACGGGGACATCACCAAGACAGCCTTTGTCACTCATTATGGCCAGTACGAGTACACCGTCATGTCCTTTGGCCTAACCAACGCTCCAGCTACCTTCTCCCGCTTGATGAACTCGATCTTCATGGAGTACTTAGATAAGTTCGTCGTGGTTTATCTCGATGATATTCTTATTTACTCAAAGAACAAGGAAGAGCATGCTGAACATCTTAGACTTGTGTTAGAAAAACTCAGAGAGCACCGCCGTTATGCCGAGTTCTCCAAGTGCGAATTTTGGTTGCCAGAAGTGACCTACCTAGGCCACGTAATCTCTGGTAAGGGCATTGCTGTCAATCCCGAGAGAGTTAAGGCCGTTCTCGATTGGACTCCACCTGAGACCGTTAAACAAGTTAGGAGTTTCCTTGGTCTAGCCAGTTATTGTCGCCGCTTTGTTGAAAACTTCTCCAAAGTAGCTAAACCTCTCACGGAACTTCTCAAGAAAGATAAAAAGTTTGAGTGGTCCCCACAGTGTGAGTACAGTTTTCAGGAACTGAAAAGACGCCTGACTTCTGCTCCCATACTTGTGCCACCAGATTTCACAAAGGACTTTGTTATCTACTGTGACGCCTCACGACAGGGACTAGGTTGCATTCTTATGCAGGATCGTCATGTGATTGCCTATGCATCTCGACAGTTGCATCCACATGAGGAGAATTATCCTACACATGATCTAGAGCTTGCAGCCGTAGTCTATGCACTCAAGACCTGGCGACATTACCTTCTTGGCAAACGTTGCGAGATCTACACCGATCACCAGAGTCTCAAATATATCTTCACACAACCAGATTTGAACCTTAGGCAAAGACGTTGGTTGGAAGTGATCTCAGATTATGATCTAGGGATTACTTACACTCCAGGCAAAGCCAATGTCATGGCTGATGCACTAAGTCGTAAATCCTATTGTAACAATCTCATGTTGCAGCAGGGCCAACCACTTCTCCATGAGGAATTCTGTAAGCTTAATCTTCACATTGCTCCTCACGGATTCCTTTCTACCTTGGTGGCGAAACCTGATCTTGAAGATCGGATTGTCGCTGCTCAAAAGCAAGACACAGGAATTTCTCGGATCAAGAGAAACATTAAGAAGGGAGTTGGTGGATGTTTCTCTATGGATGATCGTGGTGTTGTTTTCTTTGAGAATCGCTTGGTGGTTCCCAAGAATCAACATCTGCGACAATTGATTCTTAAGGAGGCGCATGAATCTCCTCTCACGATTCATCCCGGTAGTACTAAGATGTATCAGGACCTACGCCAGAGGTTTTGGTGGACTAGGATGAAGAGAGAAATCGCTCAGTTTATTGCTAACTGTGATGTTTGCCATCGCGTTAAGGCAGAGCATCAAAGACCTGCTCGCACCCTTCAGCCTTTAGCTATTCCTGAGTGGAAATGGGATAAAGTTGGTATGGATTTCATCACCGGCTTTCCAGGACCAAGAAAGGGAATAACGCTATCTTCGTAGTCGTTGATCGTCTTTCCAAAGTGGCTCACTTCCTTCCTGTTTGAGAGAGTATCACTGCTAGTCAGCTCGCTGACTTATACATTTCTCGAATAGTGTCACTCCATGGTGTTCCACTAGAGATCAATTCAGACCATGGTAGTCTTTTCACTTTTCATTTCTGGGAGAGCTTCCAAACTGCCATGGGAACCCATCTTTCCTTTAGTACCGCTTTCCACCCTCAGTCGAGTGGTCAGGTGGAAAGGGTCAACCAAATTCTTGAAGACATGCTTAGAGCTTGCGTTATCTCATTCGGTATGGATTGGGAGAAATGTCTTCCTTTCGCCGAGTTTGCTTATAACAATAGCTATCAATCCAGCCTCAAGAAAGCTCCTTTTGAGATTCTCTATGGACGAAGATGTCGAACACCATTGAACTGGTCATAAACCGGTGAAAGACAATTCTTTGGACCGAACATGATTTAGGAGGCAGAAGAGCAAGTTCGCATCATTCGAGAGAATTTGAAAACAGCCCAGTCTCGTCAAAAGAGCCAGTATGATCGTCATCATAAGGATATGACTTATGAAGTTGGCGATAAAGCTTACCTTCGGGTTACTCCTTTGAAGGGTACCCATCGTTTCGGTATCAAAGGCAAGTTGGCTCCTCGTTACATTGGTCCTTTTCGCATTCTCGCTAAACGAGGAGAGGTTGCCTACCAGTTGGAACTACCCCCACATCTTTCTCGAGTTCATGATGTCTTCCACGTCTCTCAACTCAGACGTTGCTTCTCGGATCCCATCCGCGGAGTGGACCACGAAACGCTTGATCTCCAAGATAACCTCACATACCGAGAGTACCCGGTTCGCATTCTTGATCAAGCAGAGCGTGTTACTCGACGTCAGAACATCAAGTTTCTCAAGGTTCAGTGGTCTCATCATTCCGAGAGAGAAGCTACTTGGGAGCGAGAAGATCGTCTTCGGCTGGAGTACCCCGCTTTCTTTCCGTCGACCCCTGAATCTCGGGACGAGATTTTTCCAAGTGGGGGCGAGTTGTCACCTCCCTAGTTCTGGTATGACCTAGACTAGCTAGTCATTTGTGCATCATGTTTAAATTCCATTTAATTCTGAAATGAGGATGTGTGAAACCCTCAGAATCATTTCTGGAAATGACCTAGATAAAAATTTCTCCAAAAAGGTCCAAGAAAATGCTCATGTTGCTCTCTGAAAATATTGGACAGAGATAAAAATCAAACCAATATTTTTAGGAGCTCATAAGTATTTATTTTGGGCATTTGGAATTAATGCATAATTATTTGCATTAGATATATATTTGTTATATATATAATATATGTCCAAAAATTATGCCATTTATTAAGGAGCTCTGGAATAATATAACTAGCTTCTATAAAAATTGGCATAAGAAAATAAAATGGTTTAGTATTTTTATTAAACCAAACAAATGTCAGAAAATAGAAAAGAGAAACAAAACAGGAGAAAACTTACCTGGCGCTTAGCTCCTGTGCAGCCCGGTCCTGTGCGGCCTGGCCGGCCCAGTTGGCCAGCCCAGCCCACCTGGGCCCCCTCCTCTGTCGTCATCCTCCCCGACAGGAGGACGGGCGCGTGCCCGACGCGCGCACCGCCGCGCCGCGCCACCTCCTCCCTCCCTGCCTGCCTGTCCTCCCCCTCGTCGCTCTGGATGACCCGCGCAACGCCACGCACGCCCCGCACCTCTCTCACTCTCTCTCGTTCCCCCTCCTCCTCTGGTTCCTTCTCCCTCTCTTCACCGAGCGCACCGGAGAGCGCCGCTGCTCGCCGCCGTGGCCACTGGCCACCCCTCGCCCTGCCGCTGCGCCCAGAAGCTCCGCCACATCGCCGGCTACCTCCCCGTCAAGCCACACGCCTCGGGAGGCCCTGGAGAGTCGCCATCGCCGCCGTCCTCATCTCCGGTCGCCGGAGATCGTCTTCGCCGCCCCGCCGACTCCAACCCTTCCCCGAGCTCGCCGTCGACGCCGTCGAGCCCTCCGTGAGCTCCTACACCGTCTCTCTCTCTCCGTTTCTCCGTTCTCGCGCCGTAGCACCCGTTCCCCACCATGGCCGAAGCCATCGCCGCCACAGCTCCTCGCCGTCGTGGCCACAGTCGCCGCAGCTCGCGCCTGCACCTGCCACCGCGCTCAGCAGCCTCCCATAAGGCCAACACCGCGGCCCGCAGCTCCTGCCGTGCCCCGCAGCACCCGCGCGCACTTGGCCGAACTCCGGCCGCCGCCCCGAGCTCCGCTCCGGCGAGCTCCGGCGCCCCCGCAGCCTCCCACCTGCTCCCCTGGATGCAGACAACGACGGGCTATGCCCCGGTGGTCTCCGCGCATCCAGCCGCCGCCCGTAGCGCAAGTCCGGCGAGTCGCCGCCGAGTTTTTGGTCGCCGCCGGCCAAAACTCCGGGAGGCTGACGTGGCCTTTAATTAGGCACTAATTACCCCCCTAGAGACACTGACAGTGGGCCCTGCCCTACTAATCTGTAGTTAGGTTAGTATTAGAGTTAACTAACTCTGTTAGTTAACTGAGACACTGACGTGTGGACCCCGCACGTCAGGTTTGACCCTGGTCAGCCCCGGTTGACGTGCTGACGTCGTGCTGTCGTCATGCTGACGCAGTTATCCATTTTCTGGATTTAAATTAAATCACGAAATTCCAGAAAATGATTTAAACTTCAAAAATTCATAGAAATTCAACCATAGCTCAGATTGAAATAATTCATATATGAAAAATTATCAGAAAAATGCAATCTTTCCATCTGTACTAGTTTCATGCATGACAAACCAACGTATACATGCTGTATAAGTGAAAACATATTATGGCATATATAAGGGCTTAATTTGGAGATGCATTTGAATCTTTGGTTCAAATGGATTTCAACCCAATGGAAGCTAGTTGCATTAGCTCAACCAGCATCACATCTACATGCCATGATCATGCATCATATTGTTACATATGCTTGTGTTTTGATTGCCGACACTGTTCCTTCTCGATAGGTCCTGCTCCGGAGTCCGTTCCAGAGTACCTTTCTGAGGAGCAGTGCCCCCTTGTTGATCTACCAGGCAAGCAAACCCCCTTGTTCATTCCGATACAATCCTACTCTCTCGCTCCTGCTCTCAGTTATTGCATTAGGACAACAACGATTCATCTGCTACTTTGTGCTGCGGTAGTTGAACCCATTCCTCTGCATGACCTGTCATTGCCACAGTAAATAGTTGAAACCCACTAGCATGTGTAGGAGTTGATTGAGCCATGTTGTGTTCCTACCATGCTATGCCTGCTATTGCTTAGAGTGTGTCAGGTCTGATTCATTGGGAATGAATTGGAGTGCAGCGCTCTATGTTCTGATGCTGAGAGTTAAGGGTGTGAACACGATTTGGTAAAGGTAGCGGTGAGAGGCCATGTAGGAGTACATGGTGGGTTGTCTCACTGGAACCGTCCTTAAGCACTGAGTTCTATGTATGTTGTCCAATGACTCGATACTACCACACATTGGGCTGCGGGCGCTCCAAGCCCTCTCGACTTATTAAACGACTTGATCTCTGTCCAGGAGTCGTAACTAGTTTCTGGTGTTTGTAGGTAGTGCTATTTTTCTACCAAGTGGCACCCGGCAGGGTGGGCTTGGGACAGACTAGGCACACGTGGCCTGGTGTACCGAGTGGCACCCGGATGGTGGGCTCGGGAACCCTGCACACATCGTTTGGGGCCGTGAGCGAAACCCCGGCCGGATCTCCTTGCGGATGGAACCCGAATAGGCGATAAGCCTGGGCTAGAGTCTTGTGTGGTTAGTCAGGTCGTGGCCGACACCCTCGCCAGGCTTCCGCTTGAAGGTTGCCGAGATACATGACGTGTACATGGCGGTAAGTGGCGAGAGCATGTGTGAAGAAGTACACCCCTGCAGGGTTAACATGATCTATTCGAATAGCCGGGTCCGCGGTTATGGACTTCTTGGATGCTTACATGGTACATAGACAACTTGAAGTGGATACTCTAAAATGCTCAAGACAAGTGTGAGTGCTTGGATGGCCTTCTCGTAGGGAGACGGGAATGAATCCATAGTAGTGTATTGTGTGGTGATTAGTGGACTCGTGTGCGCCATATCACCTCAAAGAAGTTCTGGTAGTCATATAACATGATAGCCACAGAGTCAAAGCTGGCTTGCTGCAACTAAACCCCACATTACCCTCTTGATACAAATGCATGTATGATAGGATCTGATGTAAGTCTTCTTGAGTACCTCTGTACTCATGTTGCTTTATTTATGTTTTTGCAGCGGAGACTTCGGTCTTTCTAGTGTTCTCGTGGACTTCGACGAGTAGATTGTACCTCAGCTACGATCTTGATCGGATGTTGTAGATAGTCAGGCTCTTCAGCCTTTTTCATTTGTAGATGTCTGTACTCAGACATGTAATGCTTCCACTTGCTGCTTGTATGCTCTGTATGATGGGTCCTTTGACCCCTGTTTGCAATAAATGCTATGTTGGCTCTTCTGAGCCTTTATCTATATGAGTTGTTGAGTTATGTTGTGATGCCATGTTGTACAACACATACTTGCATGTTATGCGTACGTGTAATGTGTATTGCTATGTGTGGGATCTGACTATCTAGTTGTTTATCCTTAGTAGCCTCTCTTACCGGGAAATGTCTCCTAGTGCTTCCACTGAGCCCTGGTAGCTTGCTACTGCTCCGGAACACTTAGGCTGGTCGGCATGTGTCCTTCTTCGTTCCTGTGTCTATCCCTTCGGAGAAATGTCACGCGGTGTCTACCGGAGTCCTGTTAGCCTGCTACAGCCCGGTTTACCGGAGTCCTGCTAGCCCAGTTGCTACAGCCTGGATTCACTCGCTGATGACCGACACGTTCGATGCTGGGTCATGGATGCCTGTCCCTGTAAGTTTGTGCCACTTTGGGTTTACGACTAGCCATGTCAGCCCGGGTTCTTTGTCATATGGATGCTAGCGACACTATCATATACGTGTGCCAAAAGGCGCAAATGGTCCCGGGCATGGTAAGGCGACACCCGTGGGAATACCGTGCGTGAGGCCGCAAAGTGATATGAGGTGTTACATGCTAGATCGGTGTGGCATAGAATCGGGGTCCTGACACTCTCTCTCTCTCTCGTGTTCTCTCTCATGTTCCCTTTATGGCACGATCTTGATGTATCCCGAGCTTTGCTATTATAGTTGGATCTTATGATGTTTCTCCCCCCTCTACTCTCTTGTGATGAATTGAGTTTCTCCTTTTGAAGTTATCTTATCGGATTGAGTCTTTAATGATTTGAGAACACTTGATGTATGTCTTGCCGTGCTTATCTGTGGTGACAATGGGATATCAAGTGCCACTTGATGTATGTTTTGGTGACCAACTTGCGGGTTCCGCCCATGAACCTATGCATAGGGGTTGGCACACGTTTTTGTCTTGACTCTCCGGTAGAAAACTTGGGGGCACTCTTTGAAGTACTTTGTGTTGGTTGAATAGATGAATCTGAGATTGTGTGATGCATATCGTATAATCATGCCCACGTATACTTGAGGTGACAATGGAGTATCTAGGTGACATTAGGGTTTTGATTGATTTGTGTCTTAAGGTGTTATTCTAGTATGAACTCTATGATAGATTGAGCGGAAAGAATAGCTTCATGTTATTTTACTACGAACTCTTGAATAGATAGAACAGAAAGGATAACTTTGAGGTGGTTTCGTACCCTACCATAATCTCTTCGTTTGTTCTCTGCTATTAGTAGCTTTGGAGTGACTCTTTGTTGTATGTTGAGGGATTGCTATATGATCTATCTATGTTATTATTGTTGAGAGAACTTGCACTAGTGAAAGTATGAACCTTAGGCCTTGTTTCCTACCATTGCAATACCGTTTATGCTCACTCTTATCACTTGTTACCTTGCTTTTTTTATAATTTCAGATTACAAATACCTTTATCTACCATCCATATTGCACTTGTATCACCATCTCTTTGCCGAACTAGTGCACCTATACAATTTACCATTGTATTGGGTGTGTTGAGGACACAAGAGACTCTTTGTTATTTGGTTGCAGGGTTGTTTGAGAGAGACCATCTTCATCCTACGCCACCCACGGATTGATAAACCTTAGGTTATCCACTTGAGGGAAATTTGCTACTGTCCTACAAACCTGTGCACTTGCAGGCCCAACAACGTCTACAAGAAGAAGGTTGTGTAGTAGACATTAGCCCACGCCTCACAGCCACTGCAACTGCCCCGCGCCCCGTCCCCGACTCCTTTCCGTGCGTGCGCGCTCGACCCTCGTGCCGCACAACGTGCGCCTGCGCCGCCACGCGCCCGCGCACCACGGCACCTGCCGTGCGCCCGGCCTCCCTTGTCCGCTCGCCCCCTTTCCACGCTCTGCTCCGCCTTTGGCCACGACCAAGCCCGCTCCACCCCTCTTCTGCTTGCTCCTCTGGCACCGGTCCCGCCACACCTGCCGACGCGCGCGCATGTCGCCCGCCATCCCTCGCTGTGGGCTCGCCCACTGCAGCACTGCGCCGGCCGCCCCTCGTCGTGCCGTGCCCGCCTTCGCATCGCTGCTGCGCCACTGCCGCTGCTGCCTCCGGTCACCACAGCTGCCTGGTCCGCTCCCCCCTGGCCCCAACCTGTGCCACGCCGGCGCCCCACGGCGCCTCGGCGGCCTCCGCTCGGTTAGCCCCATCGGGCGCCTGCAACCGTGCCCGTGTCTGGTGCCCGTGCGCCCGCTAACGCGTCCGATCCGCTAGCCCCCCTAGGTCCAATAACACGGGGGGCCCACCCCCCTAAACGTGTTTTTTATAAAAAGAAAAAATATAATAAAAAACAAATAAAAGTAGTAATCTTTAATTAATTAAATTAATTAACTTAATTAACTTAATTAAGCCTAATTAATTAACATAATCACTTATTTAAATTAACTAATCCTGTTTAGTTAACCTAAGTCAATGACAACCGGGACCCACACGTTAGCTTGACCCAGTCAACTGTACTGTTGACTATTGACATCATACATACGTCATGTTGACGTCATCCCACACTATTCTGGATAATGTTGATTTAAATTAATTAAATAAATTCCAGAAAATGTTTAAACTTTAGAAAATCATAGAAAATAAACCATACCTCGGATGAAAATACTTTGTACATGAAAGTTGCTCATAACGACGAGACGAATCTGAATACACAGCTCGTTCGTCAGCCACACGTTCCTACCATAGTGAACATGCAACATTTCATCTCCGGTTCATCTGTCCGGAAACGCGAAACATCAGGGATACTTTCCCGGATGTTTCCCCCTTTCGCCGGTATCACCTACTGCCGCGTTAGGGCACACCTAGCACCGCTCTTTGTCATGTCATGCATCGTCATACTTATGTTTGCATTATATTTATTGTTTCTTCCCCCTCTTCTCTCCGGTAGACTACGAGACCGACGCCGCTGCTGCCCCGGTCGACTATGGAGTTGACGACCCCTCCTACTTGCCAGAGCAACCAGGCAAGCCCCCCCTTGATCACCAGATATCGCCTATTCTTCCCTCTACTACTTACATTAGAGTAGTGTAGCATGTTACTTTTTCGGTTAATCCTATTCTATTGCATAGCCTGTCATTGTTGCTACAATTATTGATACCTTACCTGCAATCCTAAATGCCCTACATTCTTGTCCGTCGGCCTTGCTATACTATCGGGCCGTGATCACTCTGGAGGTGATCATGGGTATATACTATACATACATATATACTATACAGATGGTGACTAAAGTCAGGTCGTCTCGTAGAGTACCCGCGAGTGGATCTTTGTGGCGGAGCGAGAGGGCAGGTTGAGACCACCTAGGCAAGAGGTGGGCCTGGCCCTGGTCAGCGTCCGCGGTTACTTCAAAATAATACTCTTAATGAGATCTTTGTATTTGATATGAGTCTGGCCACTAGCCTATACGCACTAACCAACTACGCAGGAACAGTTATGGGCACTCGACGTCGTGGTATCAGCCGAAGCCTTCTTGACATCAGCGACTGAGCGGCGCACGCCGGGTTAGACTGGAACGCCTGCTCTCGTATAAGGGAGGCTAGGTCTGCCACCGGCCGCGTACGCAACATGCAGGTGTGCAATGGGTCCAGACCCCTGCGCGCATAGGATTTAGACCGGCGTGCTGACCTCTCTGTTGTGCCTACCTAGGGTGGCGACATGTTGATCTTCCTGTTGGGGAACATGGTAATTTCAAAAAAAAATCCTACCATCACGCAAGATCTATCTCTAGGTGATGCATAGCAACGAGAGGGGAGAGTGTTGTCTACGTACCCTCGTAGACCGAAAGCTTAGTCATACGTCTTCACGATCCGACCGATCCTAGCATCGAAGGTACGGCACCTCCGCGATCTGCACACGTTCAGCTCGGTGACGTCCCATGAACTCTAGATCCAGCTGAGGTCGAGGGAGAGTTTCGTCAACAGATGGTGTGTTGACGATGATGATGAAGTTACCGGCGCAGGGCTTTGCCTAAGCACTACAACAATATGACCGAGGTGGAAATCTGTGGAGGGGGGCACTGCACACGGCTAAAACAATTGTCAACTTAAGTGTTCTAGGGCGCCCCTGCCCCCGTATATAAAGGAGCCAGGGGGAGGACGGTCGACCCTCCTTGGGGCACCCCCAAGAGGGGAATCCTACTAGGACTCCAAGTCCTAGTAGGTTTCCACCTAAAAGGAGAGAAGGGGAAGGAAGGAGAGGGAGAGGGGGAAAGAAAGGGGGGGCGCCGCCCCCCTTCCTTGTCCTATTAGGACTCAAGGGGGAGGGGGCACGCGGCCTACCCTGGCCGCACCTCTCTCTCTCCACTAAGGCCCATCGAGGCCCATTAGTTCCCCCGGGGGTTCCGATAACCCTCCGGCACTCCAGTTTTATTCGAAACTTATCCGGAACACTTCTGGTGTCCGAACATAGTCGTTCAATATATCAATCTTTATGTCTCGACCATTTCAAGACTCATCGTCTTGTCCATGATCACATCTGGGACTCCGAACAACCTTCGATACATCATATCACATAAACTCATAATACCAATCGTCATCGAACGTTAAGCGTGCGGACCCTATAGGTTCGAGAACTATGTAGACATGACCGAGACACGTCTCTAGTCAATAACCAATCGAGGAACCTGGATGCTCAGATTGGTTCCTACATATTCTACGAAGATCTTTATCGGTCAACTCGCATAACAACATACGTTGTTCCCTTTGTCATCGATATGTTACTTGCCCGAGATTCGATCGTCGGTATCATCATACCTAGTTCAATCTCGTTAACAACAAGTCTGTTTACTTGTTCTGTAATACTTTATCCCGCAACCAACTCATTAATCACAATGCTTGCAAGGCTTATAGTGATGAGTATTACTGAGAGGGCCCAGAGATACCTCTCCGAAACACGGAGTGACAAATCCTAATCTCGATCTATGCCAACCCAACAAACACCTTCGGAGATACCTGTAGAGCACCTTTATAATCACCCATTTACGTTGTGAAGTTTGGTAGCACACAAAGTGTTCCTCTGGTATTCGGGAGTTGCATAATCTCATAGTCTGAGGAACTTGTATAAGTCATGAAGAAAGCAGTAGCAATGAAACTGACACGATCATAATGCTAAGCTAACAGATGGGTCATGTCCATCACATCATTTCCTAATTATGTGATCCCGTTTATCAAATGACAACACATGTCTATGGTTAGGAAACATAACCATCTTTGATTAACGAGTTAGTCAAGTAGAGGCATACTAGGGACTATATGTTTGGTCTATGTATTCACACATGTACTAAATTTCCGGTTAATACAATTCTAGCATGAATAATAAACATTTATCATGAATTAAGGAAATAAATAATAACTTTATTATTGCCTCTAGGGCATAGTTCCTTCAGTCTACCACTTGCACTAGAGTCAATAATCTAGATTACATAGTAATGATTCTAACACCCATGGAGCTTTGGGTTGATCATGTTTTGCTCGTGGAAGAGGCTTAGTTAATGGGTCTGCAACATTCAGATCCGTGTGTATCTTGCAAATCTCTATGTCCCCTTCCAACACTTGATGACGGATGGAATTGAAGCGTCTCTTGATGTGCTTGGTTCTCTTGTGAAATCTGGATTCCTTTGCCAAGGCAATTGCACCAGTATTGTCACAAAAGATTTTCATTGGACCCAATGCACTAGGTATGACACCTAGATCGGATATGAACTCCTTCATCCAAACTCCTTCATTCGCTGCTTCCGAAGCAGCAATGTACTCTGCTTCACACGTAGATCCCGCCACGACGCTTTGCTTGGAACTGCACCAACTAACAGCTCCTCCATTCAATAAAAATATGTATCCGGTTTGCGACTTAGAGTCATCCGGATCAGTGTCAAAGCTTGCATCGACGTAACCGTTTATGACGAGCTCTTTTTCACCTCCATAAACGAGAAACATATCCTTTGTCCTTTTAAGGTATTTCAGGATGTTCTTGACCGCTGTCCAGTGTTCCACTCCGGGATTACTTTGGTACCTCCCTGCTATAGTTATAGCAAGACATACATCAGGTCTGGTACACAGCATTGCATACATGATAGAACCTATGGCTGAAGCATAGGGAATGACTTTCATTTTCTCTCTATCTTCTGCAGTGGTCGGGCATTGAGTCTGACTCAACTTCACACATTGTAACATAGGCAAGAACCCTTTCTTTGACTGATCCATTTTGAACTTCTTCAAAACTTTATCAAGGTATGTACTTTGTGAAAGTCCAATTAAGCGGCTTGATCTATCTCTATAGATCTTGATGCCCAATATGTAAGGAACTTCTCCAAGGTCTTTCACAGAAAAACTCTTATTCAGGTATCCCTTTATGCTATCTAGAAATTCTATATCATTTCCAATCAACAATATGTCATCCACATATAATATCAGAAATGCTATAGAGGTCCCACTCACTTTCTTATAAATACGGGCTTCTCCAAAAGTCTGTATAAAACCATATGCTTTGAGCACACTATCAAAACGTTTATTCCAACTCCGAGAGGCTTGCACCAGTCCATAAATGGATCACTAGAGCTTGCACACTTTGTTAGCACCCTTTGGATCGACAAAACCTTCTGGTTGCGTCATATACAACTCTTCTTCCAGAAATCCATTCAGGAATGCAGTTTTGACATCACTACAAAAAAAAAGACACATCCGTGACATTTTGGGCCAAACGAATTTTTTTTTCATACTTATGACACTTCTATGACGATAATTGTGACAAGACCCGGTATCATCATAGATGTGGTGAGCTCCTAATTCTATGATAAAAAATCATGATAGAAAATGGGTTTTTCATCCTGGGCGGGCCGGAGACGCAGCTGCATGACATTCTTTGGGCCGTCCATGACGGAAACAATCGTGGTAGAAGCGAGGGCGAGGAAAATATCGGCGAGTTCCCGGTTACGGTGGGTGGTCTGGGGCCGAGCGATGCGCGTTTCTCGTACACGTATGCGCGTGGGTGCGAGGCGTTGGGCTCTAGCTGAACCCGAGCGAGGCGTTCGCCTAACTGAACCCGAGCCTGCAGGCTACACGTTACTGAACCCGAGCGATCGAGCGATTCCTTCGCTACTACTGCTAACTGAAGCCGATCGATGCTGCCTCTGGATGAACAGTGAGCGTTGCTGGGGGTTTTGGATGAACAGTTCCCGGTGGGGGTGGATGAACAGGACACCGTGTTGTTGCCTCTGGATGAACCGGACCTCGATCGATCGAGCCGGTTGGGGTTGGATGAACAGGACCCTTGGAGGGCTGGATGAACAGGACGACCCTATGGAGGGCTAGTTGAACAGTAGCCGGTGGAGGGCTGGATGAACAGTAGCTCGTGGAGGGATGGTTGAACAGGAACCCGTGGAGATGGCTGGTTGAACAGTAGCCGGTGGAGGAGCGCGCAGTGGGAGGCTGGATGAACAAGAGCCTGTGGATAAACAGTCGCAGATGGAGGCTGGAGGAGGTCGACGGTGGATGAACAGTAACCCGTGGCTAGGGTTTGCTGGCGACGGGGGAGCAGAGCGGGCTAGATGTGGACTGTGAAGTGGATGAGGACGGCCCCGCCGCACGATCGGCTTAAAAAATGACGACCGCCTTTGTTGACACGTGAGCCCGAGGTCATAAATTAAGCTGACCAGGTTGACCGCGGGCAGTTGGACGACCGCCAGGTGGGACGCGACGGACACCGAAAAGGCGTGTGTGCCGTCCGTTCCGCGTTCACACCGACGCATTTGAGGCGCAAATTTGGACCGTAAATGCGTCGGCATGGACACAAAGCGGACATGTTTTAAATTTGGGTCGGCGCATTGGGTCATCAGTTTTGTCTGCGCCAACTCAAACAAACAACGGGGGACGAAATAGGTTGCCGATTGAAGTTGCTATAAGAGCAATCCCTCTCGACGACTTGACCCCTGTGTCAGCAAGCCCCTAGTCGGTCTAACTCCAGAAGCCGTTTGAGGCTGAGATTGGGAGGTGTCTAGATCTAGAGAAGTGCATAGCGGATTTGAAGTAGATAGACCATACAAGAGCTTAAGCGCTGGTGGTTCCCCCTTGGGGCCGTCGGCGGCTAGCCGGAGCAGGGCTGCAGGGGGCGGAGAAGATGGAGATTGTGGCGACGGCTTTTGTCGGTCGTGTCGCACTGAAGCTGTTCGCGTTTCTAGATGGAAATTACAAGCTACGACGGAACCTGGAGCATGATATCCAGCGCATCCGGATGGAGTTGGACATGATCGATGCCGCCATCCACGACCACGACGGCCGTCGCTCGAGCAGCCAGGTGCAGACCGCCTGGATACAGCTCGCGCGCGAGCTGGGCCACAGCATCGACGACTGCATCGACCGCTTTTCCCACCGCCTGGCCAAGGACGCCGCCGCGTCGCCGCTCCGCAAGACCGTCAGCAGGCTGAAGACGGCGCCGATCCGCACGGAGTTCGCCGCAGAGATCCGGAAGATCAGGAAGATATCGGAAGAGGTGTCCAAGCTGAGAGAGTGCTACGGCGGCGGCGAGTCCAGCACCTCGGAGGCATCCGCACCGGGCGCCCTCTCCGAGGAGGCGCACGCACTTGCGGCCGACCTCGTGGGTATGGACGCGCCCCGCGACGAGCTTCTGGATCTGATAAGGGACACCGAGGGCCAGCCTAAGCAGCTCAAGGTGGTCTCCATTGTCGGCTTCGGAGGTTCGGGGAAGACTCTTCTTGCCAGGGAGGTGTACGAGAGCGATACCGTGGTATGCCAGTACAAAGCACGGGCCTGGGTTCGTGCGGCGCACAAAGGCGCGGTGGATGTTCTCAAGGAGATCCTCGAGGAGCTTGGGGTGCAGGTAACCGGGGATGCCAGGAAGCTCAGCACAAATCTCAGAAAATGCCTCGAGTCAAAAAAGTAAGCCTGCTGGAGAAATCCATCACTGACATGTCTCATTTCTCAGTTATTTTTTAACTTCACTTGATTGTTTGTTTCTGTATGAACAATGGATGTCCTCTTCTGAGTTGTTATTTGATCTGCCCTGTTGACCAGGTTCTTCATTGTTATTGATGACATGAGAACGGAACTTTGGAATACCATGAAAAATTCTTTCCCTGCAGTGATGGGAGTGAGCAGCAGAGTTGTGGTGACGACACCCATTCAGTACATAGCAAATGCCTGCAGCTCTGCTCACGGTCATGTGTACGCAATGAGAACTCTTAGCGAGGATCTCTCAAGACAGTTGTTCCTCAAAGAAGCTTCCTTGGAGGATTCATCGCCTAGTAATGAGCTCGGTTCAGAAGCACTAAAGAAATGCGATGGTCTGCCACTTGCTCTCGTTACCACAGCCCAGTTCTTGCAGAGCAGAGGTGATCCGACATGGACAGAGTGGGCAAGGTTGTGCAACAACCTGGGTGAACATCTGGAAACAGAGGATACCTTGGCGAGAATGAAGCACGTGGTTCGCCACAGCTACGCCAGTCTTCCTGACCATTTTGCCAAGACATTCTTGCTATATCTGGGTATTTTCCCACGTGGTCACCCCGTGAGGAGAGAAAGGCTCATAAGGCGATGGCTAGCTGAAGGATTATTTGGAGGAGATGCTCAACTCGCCACGTGCTATTTCAAGAAGCTGGTCGACCACAGTATCATTCGGCCTATTGATGTGAGCAGCAACACAGAGGTGAAGACTTGCCAAACTCACGGCATGATGCTCGAGTTCATCCTGCACAAGTCCAGATGTGAGAACTTCGTTACCTTGTCACATGATCAGGCACGCCCACCCGGCAAGACCCGTTGGCTTTCACTGCATCATGAAAGCGCCGGACGGGCCAGGATGAGTCGAGAGGATTTACCCTTTGTCCGGTCTTTAACAATCTTTGGTAAGGCACACAAATCTGTTTTGGATTTCTCCAAGTATGAACTGCTGCGAGTTTTGGATCTGGAAGAATGTCAGGATGAATTGAGCGACAAGCATCTCAAAGAGATATGCAACCTGTTGGTGCTTAGGTACCTAGGCCTTGGTGGCCCCATTTCAGTGCTTCCCAAGGAAATTGCAAAACTAAAACTTTTGGAGACACTCGATATAACAAGAACGAAGATGGAGATTCTGCCTATAGAAGTCATTGAGCTGCCTTGTTTGATTCATCTCTTTGGAAAGTTCAAGCTTGAAGATGTAAGTCAGAGAGTAAGTAAGCTGCAGAGATTCCTTTCAGAGAAAAGTAATTTGCAGACGCTATCAGGATTTGTTGCTGACAAAGGAATCGCACAGCTCATGGATCATATGAATAACTTGACAAGGGTGAAAATATGGTGTGAGTCCACTACGGATGCCAGCAGCATAACTCATCTTTCAAAGTCCATTAAGGGGTTCATCCAGAGAGGCACCCATGCGAGTGACCATCGTTCACTCTCACTGAATTTCAACGAATGTTCCGAAGACTTGCTGAGTTTTTCCCTGGAAAAATCCTGCCATCTCAGTAAACTGAAGCTACAAGGCAACATATTCAGTCTACCTCCATTTGTTACCACATTGGCTGGTCTCACTGAGCTATGCCTTTCATCCCTTGGTAAGTTCACCGGGGATGTACTTGCTTCCCTGAGCATGGTGCACTCCTTGCAGTACCTGAAGCTGATAGCGACTCACATGGAGAAGTTTGTCATAAGAAAGGGGCAGCTCAATATCCTGCTACGCATGTGCATTGTAGTGCAATCCATGGAAGGTCTAGAAATCGAAGAGGAGGCTCTTCCGTGTTTCGAGTCCCTCCAACTGCTCTGTAAGGGTGTAAACGGTTTCGGTGGCATAAGGATGGAACTCCTCGGACGTCTCAAGGAGGTGGCTCTTGATGATGGATTGAGTGACAAAGCAAAACAGGAGTGGAAAGAAGCGGCGAAGATGCATCCCAGACGACCCAAGGTTCTGTTTATCAAAACAAGTAAGCAACATCTCAGTCAGATGTCGATCATTTGATGCAGACGGGAGGGATGATGCCTGCTGAGAACTCTGAGACCCCTGGACCTGGCGTCCAGATGCACTTGCTTAACCAGGCGGCTGAGCAGGCTGTCGTGCATTTGCAAATACTCCCTCCGTTTCAAAATAGATGACCCAACTTTATACTAATTTTGCACTAAAATTAGTTCAAATTTGAGTCATCTATTTTGGAATGGAGGGAGTAACTGCCAACCCCGATACTTTTTCGTGGCCAGTGAGGCACGACGGCATCTGTCCATCTACTACACCGCCATCTTAGAGTCCATGGTCGGCGGGGCGCGCCTACGGAACGACAAGAAGAGGACCGGCATGGAGAATCGCTGCCTGGCGATCGAGGGAGATTGTGAATGTTGTCACCTGCGAGGGTGCGGAGAGGGTGGAGCAGCACGAGGTCTTTGGCAAAGTGAAAGACCAACTTCACCGTTGTGCTATCAAGGCATGCTATTGTCTGAACTCTGAACTACCCATTTCGTAGTAATATGTGAGATTTAATATATCTTTCGTACTTAGTGCATCTTCTTTCAACTCACGCACGCGAGCTCCTCGGCCGCTCCCGCGAGCGGCCAGGAGCTAACCCCAGCCGCCGCGAGCGTAACGCCCCTCCGCCCATCCTCCCCTCGCCGCCGCTGGCAGGCGTTGCCGGGCAAAGCCCGCGCGGCGCGGCGGCGGCGGGGTCTCTTCCCTTCTCCTCTGGATGGGGCGGCGCGGGACGGCCAATCCAGCGGGTGCTCGCGGGTTGGGCACGGTGCTAGCTCTCGCGCAGCGAGGAGGCGCTGGGGCCGGCGCTTGGAGGCGTGCTGCAGGCGTGCGGCGGCGCGGGGTCGCTCTGCTGGTGCGGATCTGACGCCCAGCGCAATGCGTTGTGGATCTGTGGCCTGAGCAGGGCTGTGCAAGCGGCTCGGCGGCGGCGCAAGGGGCCGTGCTGAGGCGCGGCAGCAGCGCAAGGGGGTCGTGCAGAGGCACGGCGGCGGGGAGGCCGCGGATCTGGTGGGTCCGCGCGCTTGAGAGGTGCGACGGCTGCTGCATCACAAGGTGGAGCCGGTGGACGTCGACCATGGGGATGGTGTGCTGTGCAGTGCTTCGGATCTGCTCGGATCCGAAGGTGTGATGGAGCTCCGGGCGAAAGTCTAGCCCCGACTTTGGGTCGGTGCCGGCAACGGTGGCGCCATGGTGTCATTCCCCTTCTAGAAGGCGTTGCCGTGGAGCTCCATTTCACGACTCTCCGGGAGAAATCCCTAGCTTTGGTGGTCGAAGCGGGCGTTGACGGCGGCTACGTCGTATCCTTCTTTGAGGCATCGCCTTGGAGAATCAGCATTTGGCAATTTGCATGGATCTCTTCGTCGACGGGACAGTGGACGTCGGGGCAGCGGCCCCGGGTGGTTTCTGATTGTGCGTCGAGATGGCGATCTCGAGAACAATGCGAGTGGCAGCTCTATGAGGTGGGGCTCTGGCTTGACATTGGTTGGGTGGCATTCTTGTTCCGCTTGGGCGGTAGGGATGTCGGCTCGGTCGATGCGCCTCAGAGGAGGCGGTCTGACTTTACGTCGGGGCGGCGGCCCCGGATGTGGTGCGACGTTCGTGGTCTGCGAGCGGTTGCCCTGAGCAGCGTGGGCTGCGGGCAGCTGGGTTGTGCAGCGTTGCTGCTCGAGGGGAGCGGTGGTATGTCGGGGCGGCGGCCCCGGAAGGCGGTGCCGGTTGATTGCGCTGGGCGCGACGGAGCGGTGGATGTTGGGGCGGCGCCCCCAAGAGAATCTCTGTGGCGACCAGACTCTTGTGGCAACGATGATGATGGGAGCGATGTCGGCGACGTGACAATGGTTGCGGTAGTCGGCTCTTCTCCGGCGTGTCCACGGTTTTGCCTCGGGTTGCTTGTTGCTGTGGAGTCGAAGCTGCGGCGGCGGGGCCCTGTGGTGTACGATGACTGACTGTAGGTGCCCGTTCGGCGATCTTCCGTGGCGCCAGCTGTGTCTGGTTTTGTCCTTCTGAGTTCTCCGTCAGAGTCGGAGCTGCGTTGTTGTTCCGGTTTTTGCCCGGTTTTCCGTAATTAACTGGGCAATTCTCTTCTGCTTAATTAATAGATGAGGCAATCTTTACCTCCGTTTCGAAAAAACATATATCTTTCGTGATATAGCAGGGCTGTTCCATTTTATCCTTGTCTATTTCAGAGGCTTCTTTCTTTTAAACCGTGTAACAGAAATGGGTAACCACAAACATTACAACGCAGCCAATTGAGTTGAGACCACAAATTCTAGGGTGATAGTGCACACTAGGAAATATTAGAACAGAAAGGTCTCATGGGTGATTTAACACTGGTGGTAAGTAGGTTCTCTTCAGATTTTCTGAAATGGAGAACAATGTCAATTTCTTAAAATTAATTAAGGATAAGTATATTTTTCATCCCTGAACTCTCTTGAAGGTATAGAAATGGTCCCTCAACTCTAAAACCGGTAAACATTAGTCCCTCAACTTTGAAAACCGGATTAGTTTGGTCCCTTGACTCAACAAAAGTAGTTTTGGTGCTTTGTTGGGGGTGGTTTTGACCCGGCATTGCCAACCTGGCAATCTTCTTCCTTCCCATCTTTCAGGTCAACCGAGCATTTCGTCAAACAGTTGGCGCGTGCCAAGAAACAGAAGAAGAAGGTCGATGTGGAGCTTGCGGCGCCGCAGTGAAGGAGGCCAGGGAGGTGCGGCACAGCGAGGATCGCCGGTGACGCGCACACGCCAGCACGCACAAACGCTCACATGACACCCACCAGCACGCACTCACTCGCACAGCACAGGTGCACACGCACACAGAGACGCGCGCTGGCAGAGGGAGAGAGCACCGGCGGGTGCTCCCGTGATCGTCCGCGCGACCATGGCGTAAGTTCGGAATTGGTTCGAGCGCGGTCGTGGCGGCGATTCTCCGTCGGAAATGAGGTAGGGGAGGAATTCTGGGGCGCGGGGTGGCTCTGGCCAGCAAATTGTAGCGCTTTTGATTATGTCGGACGACGAGGGCGAGCTCTAGGTGCTCTCACGTAGGCGGGCGACTGCACGCCGTGGGTGGCGCCCACGGGCACTGTACCGAGGATGTCCGCGGCGGGTAGAGGACGACCTGGGCGCGGCCTTGGGTCTCCTGCGAGGCAGGCGGCCAGGCGTGCTCCAAGAAGGAGCGCGAGCTGCGCTCGAGATGCGCGGGAGATTGAGGTGCTTGGCCCGCGTGCATGCGTAAGAGCATGGTTAATAATATAGCTAGCAATCGGCTATAAGAAGTTGTTATGTCATCTATAGCCAATTTTGTAGCTGACATGTACAATAGTAAGTGAGTAAAATGCATCACTGGTCATTGTACTTGTGTTGAAAGTTCACTTTGGTCCCTGTACTTAGAAATACGATCAATACGGTCACTAAATACGCCATAAGGTGATTATACGGTCACCGACTAACCGTATAGGTTCGTACTTTGCATACTTTGACTGGTCAAACTTCCTATGTGGCAAATAAGCAGGCTAGTCTTCTCTGTACCTTTATGTAGGTCCCACGTGTTAGAGAGTTGAAGGAAGAACTGAATAGGAACTCGTCACTAGCGCCCAAGCGAGCTAGCCAACTGAACCAGTTGAACGTTACTGTTGAATAACTAGAGCGCGACTTTATTATTACAACACGCACCACGCATGCACACACGCGCACACAACACGCATACGCACACTCGCTAGCAGCCTAGCACACAGCATGCACGCATATGAGAAGTTGCACGAGCGCACCAAGCGGCGACAGGCTGCATGCGAACCAGCTGACGCTGAAGGCCTGAAGATGCATGGTACTCCCTCCGTTCCTAAATATAAGTCTTTGTAGAGATTTCATTATGGACTACATACAGACCAAAACGAGTGAATCTACACTCTAAATGCATCTGTATACATCCGTATGTGGTTCATAGTGAAATTCTTACAAAAACTTATATTTAGAAACGGACGGAGTAGTAATGTAAGACATGGCGCGAGGGCTCTGACCGCAGGGACGGCAGACGAAACGGGTGCGTGCTAGCGCGTAGTGTGAGTCTGGGTAGTGCGTGCTGCACGCTTACATAAAAGAACATCGTTTTATTTGCCACAAATAAAAGAACGCGCTACGCACATGGACATTGAAATGTTTTGGTTGAGATGGCTTGTGCACGCCGGTTGCCTCTCTGATATCTAAAAAGTTCGATCCACACCGTTGCACTCTATTTTTTATATTTTCTCAACTCACTAACAGGTGGGACCTGCATAAAGGTGCAGAGAATGCTGGCTAACTAGGCTGTTTATTTGCCATATAGGCAGTTGACCAGTCAAAGTATGCAAAATACGAACCTATACGGTGACTCAGTGATCGTATGATCACCTTATGTTGTACTTAGTGACTGTATTGATCGTATTCCTAAGTACGGTGACCAAAGTGAACTTTTAACACAAGTACAATGACCAATGACGCATTTTATTAGTAGTTGGCTCACCTTACAATCTCACAAAGTGTTTTGGGTCTTGTGCTAGAGCCGGCTACTAACCAAGAGCCCGCTTCTCTTCTCTCTCTTTTTCTCTCTCCTCCAACTAAGAAAAGATATAATATTCTAGTCCTTATAGCCTGCTTATGTCACTTTATTGTACTTGCTCTAAGGCGGCCAGTCGAGTTCTTTCACGGAACACAAAGTGCAGACTATCTGCTGGAGTCTGGATTGATTCTAGGGAGTACCTAGAACTCATCTAGATGAGATATAATTTGGTCTTATTCACTTTGAAAACAAAAACAGATACAATCCACGTCAGCACACACGCATCTTATAGTATCAGATCCAATGGCTATAAAATGTGAATGAGACTAAATTATATCTCATCTAAATGAGTTCTAGCAAAACTGTTGATTCTAGCCGCAGGCACACGCAGGTATACGTTCACGTACGTATTGATTCGGCCCGCCGGAAATGCAAGCGAAACACAGCAAACATGCTGATCCGATCTCGCCGAGAATACGCACGCACGCGACGTGTTGCTCCCTGGACTGCACCTTACACGCCGCTGCATATGATCGGATGCGTGGCCAACGCCGTTAGTGGAGGTGCGCGCGGATGGCATCCTGTCCACAAGGTCACATGCGTCGCGCCGGGCGCAGGCTGCAGCTCGACGGGCCGTGCAACAGGGAGGCCAAGTCACTCGTCTGCCAACGCCACGCCCTGGGTCGCCGAGCTCCTCTGGCCGCTCGAGTGCTTCATCTCTGCCGCATGACCGTCATGGACGACGCTGTTCGGGTTCTCAATTCTCATCCGACCTCGCCGCGCTCGGGCGTATTGGGGACACTTGGTGACGTGGACTGTGTTTCGAAAAAAAATAACATGGACTGTGATGTGGCGGTCAAACCTAGGCAACATGTCAAGTTTTGGTCAAAACCATTTTCACGTCAGATGGAATCCACTCGAAGCGGTATGGGGGACTAAACTAATCCGGTTTAAGAAGTTGCTGGACTATATTTTTCCGGTTTTTGAATTCAAGGACTATTTTTATACTTTTGAAAGAGTTTAGGGACAAAGAATATACTTATTCCAATTAATTAAGTCGAGATCAGTCGAATAACAAGTTATTGGAATTCAGTTCACAACGCAAAACCAAAATAATAAAAATAAGATTAAAAAAGCTACAAGGTGTGACTGTAGGATGCACATACTTTTGGTATCGCCACACCACTCAGCTCTTCGATGACATCAAGAGTGAAGCGCAGCTATGGGCTAGAGCCGGCGCCAAAGGCTTAGATAGATTAATTCCTGTAACCTGAAAAACCTCACCCCCACTCCACTCAACATGCACTCTTGGTATCGCCAGCTTGTGGACGGCACTGAGAGTTGCACCACTGTAAACTGTCACTAGTAGAAAAACCCCTATTAGTCCCGGTTGGTGAGGGCCTTTTGTCCCGGTTCTTCAATCGGGACTAAAGGGTCGTTACTAACGCCCTAGACCTTTAGTCCCGGTTCTAACACGAACCGGGACAGATGGGCCTCCACGTGGCCGGTGCGCCGAGCCCAGACAGGAGGGCCGGTGCGTCGAGCCGGTGTCCTGTCTTATGTCCGTGCTTGGTGGACGTTACGTACTGTACATAGAGAGGCCCTCGACACGCTAGCTAGTAAGAAAATGAAGGGAGCCATTAAGTACAGAAGTTTGTCATGCATACCGAGAGAAGTGATTGATCGACCTCTCCTTCTCCGAGAGATTGGTCGAACAACAAGTTTTCGTATTATCTATCCGACGCTACTGGCTACATACATATACAATATGTAAGATCTCTTACAATCCCCTAGCATTTGAAATCAACCTCAACATGGTATTCTCCGGCTTTATTGATGACGTGGTCAAGAAAGAATCCCGCTAATTCCTCTTGAATTGCTTTCATGCGATCTTGTTCTATGAGTTCATTCCGCATCTGCCACGTCTAATTTGAAGAAGGGCACTAATACATATATGAATGAAACTCAACAGAAATGATGGTGTAATAAAATGAAATTGTGAATATTATTGCTTACGCACTTCATATTGTCTTTTAGAGTACCCCGCTTATTTTTCAAAGTCGCGTTGTAGATGAACTCGCACATGTAGTATCCACAGAAATTATTCCCTTCTTCCTGCTACAAGCACTTTACGAGAAATAGAGGTCAATCAAACCGATAATGAAGCATTATAAATGGCATTGATGAAAGTATAGCTATAGAATCAACGGGAGATGCGCGCAACTAGCTAGCTAGTAGTACTTACTTTCGGGTATGTATATCGCAGCTCCTTCGGCAGTTGATGAAGCTATGTACCTAGGGTAGGGTCATGGACCTGTCCAAACTACCCTACCCAAGGACATCTCTAGAAGAAACCACCTGTCAATCGACTCACAAGTGTTCCACTCGACAGATTCGAAGACACTCGACCATGGACCCAACCACTCGACCATGAAGCCAACCACTCGACGCCCAGGAGAGCTAAAGTCACTCTGCACACAAATGGTCGGTCATTAAATAGCTTTTATGGTCATCATAGCACTTTATGTGTAGCATTACCAGTAACGCCCAATCTTAATGTATCTTAAACCCTGCATAATGAGGGCCGGAGGGGTCTGGCGGACTCTATATAAGCCACCCCCCTCCTCAGTGTAAAGGGTTCGCACCCCTGTAACTCATACGCATATAATCCAGTCGACCGCCTCCGGGCTCCGAGACGTAGGGCTATTACTTCCTCCGAGAAGGGCCTGAACTCGTAAATCTCTTGCGTATACAACTACTCCATAGTTAGGATCTTGCCTTTCCATTAGTACCCCCCTACACTACTGTCAGACTTAGAACCACGATAGTTGGCGCCCACCGTGGGGCCGGCGTCTTAGCGACTTACTGGAGAAGTTATAATTTTTTCCGATCTTCTTCATCATGGTTTCGGGCGGAGTTTTGGTTGAGGGCCGCGAGATCCGTCTCGGCGCGCTCACATTCATCGCCGACGACTCTGCTTGGCTTCAGGAGGCTCCACTCGACATCGACGCGCTCCTAGTCCGAGGAGCGACGCACTTTCGCGCGTGCGTCCGTGGCGTCCTCCTGCGGCAGCCATCGACCCACTATCGGTCGGTCTTTGTGTCGTCCTCCCCCCCGTTTCCCGCCGACGCAAGCACTCCGGTCGGTCGAGGCTTCAGCGGTGGGTGAGGCACGCGGTGGCTCACCAGTCGGCCACCCCTCAAGTCGCGACAATCGAGCCCGACGAATATTTCTACGGCCTGTTCGACCTGTCAACTGGCTCCGCAGAGACTGCATCCGAGTGCGGCAGCAGTGATCCAGCGGCGGAGGTTCTGATGGTCGATGGACCACGCGGTCCTCCCGGTTTTCCCAGCGCCGACGGGGGCGACGGCGGAGGCGATCCGTCGCATGCCCATGAGGAGTATCTCCCCGAGCCCCTCACTTCGCTGCAAAGGGAAGAACTTCGCCGCCGGAACATGGATGCGCTTCATACTCCTATCGTTGGAGAAACTCCCGAGGCTCATGCCTTAGAGGACGCGCGCTGGCCAACTTGGCTGAGTGCACTCGACTGGAGAACTCCAGCAAGCACTCGACGAGCGTGCGCGGAAACGGGTTCCGGATTCCAGTCAACGTCAGCTCTTTCCACAACCAACCCAGGTATATCGAACTCCGATTCAGAATTTAGCAGCTGCGGCCCGTATAGCAGAGTCAATTCAGCCTTCCTAGTCAGAGGCTGGCAGAGGCTTGTTGGAGATCAGAGATTTGCTCCGGGCAGCAGGAGATCAAAATTTAGCTGTATCGCAGTCGCGGAATAGGATTCATAGCAGATCCGTAGCTGCAAATACAGTCCAGTCGGCTCATAGCCCCAGATCGCCCCTGAGGCGTGAGGGGCGTGGAGACCGGCACGATCAGTACAAGAACCGTGAGCAGTATAATCACCGAATCGATCGCGATGATGGCGCCGAGTGCCCATCCCTCCCCCAAGGGGTGGATCGTACGCGCCTCGACAATAGGATGATAGACGCCAGCATAGTGTTGGGCGAAGGATCCCAGTCGACCCCAGGGAACCAGGCTTTGATGCGAGATCCATTATCGTTCAAGGTATGGTCGACAGGAACAGAGCTCACCGAGATGGTCACGACAGAGATGTACCCACCAGCAGCAGAGTGCATGTCTCAGGACCAGAGTGTTTTAGCAGAGCCATCAGGGCCGCGGTGATTCCTCCCAACTTCAGGTTGGCGACTGGAGTCAGTAAGTTCACTGGTGAGTCCAAGCCTGATACTTGGCTTGAAGACTACCGAGTGGCTGTTCAGATTGGCGGCGAAAATGATGAGGTGGCCATGAAACATCTGCCTCTTATGTTGGAGTGCTCGGCCAGAGCATGGTTGAATCAGTTAGCACCCAGCAGCATTTACACTTGGGAAGATCTTTCCCGAGTGTTTGTCAGAACGTTTGAAGGAACTTGCAAGCGACCAGCAGGACTGACAGAGCTGCAAACTTGTGTGCAAAAGTCGAATGAGACTTTGAGAGATTACATCAAGAGATGGATCACATTGCATCACATGGTAGAGAATGTATCTGATCACCAGGCAGTCTGTGCCTTCAAGGAAGGCGTTAAGTACAGAGAGCTAAACCTGAAATTCAGTCGAACCGGAGACATGTCTCTGAGTCGAATGATGGAGATAGCCACCAAGTATGCCAATGGTGAAGAATAGGATCGGCTCCGGAGTGGCAAGCACAAGTCAGTCGCCCACGAAACCGGAGGAGGGAACTCCAGTCGGAAGCAGAAGCGGAAAGCCGAGCCAGCTGCTCGTGGAGAAGCCTTGGCCGTGACTCAAGGAAAGTTTAAAGAGAAGCCCAAAGGGCCTTGGAACCCTAAGAAGGTGAAAGATAAGGAAGGAAATGACGTGATGGATTTGCCATGCCACATCCACACGAAAAAAGATGAGGAGGGTAACTTCATTTATCCGAAACATACCACTCGACAGTGTCGGCTCTTGATCCAGCAACTCCAGGTGAAACAGCCCAGAGATAAGGAAAAGGAGTCGGACAAAGTTGAGGACAAACAGGATAGTGATGATGGATATCCCCAGGTCAATTCCACCCTGATGATTTTTGCTGACGTTGAAAGCAAAAGTCGATTGAAAGTTATACCGAGAAGTGAATATGGCCACTCCGGAGACACCCAATTTTCTGAAATGGTCTCAGACTGCCATCACATTCGACCAGTCTGATCACCCGACACACATAGCCACCCCTGAGAGGCAAGCTCTGGTGGTCGACCCAGTCGTCGAAGGCACTCGACTGACTAAAGTTTTGATGGATGGTGGCAGTAGCCTGAATATACTGTATGCGGAGATATTGAAAGGGATGGGCATTCCGATGTCCAGACTCAGTACCAGCAACATGAGTTTCTATGGAGTCATTCCTGCAAAGAAGGCTGCGTCACTCGGTCAGATTGCTCTTGATGTAGTTTTCGATGATTCCAAAAATTACCGCAAAGAAAAGTTGACATTTGAAGTTGTGGATTTCCAGAGTGCCTATCACGCTATTTTGGGCAGGCCGGCTTATGCATGTTTTATGGCTTGACCATGTTACGTGTACCTCAAATTAAAGATGCCTGGCCCCAAAGGTGTGATCACTGTTACTGGCAATCGGAAGAAGGCGGAAGAGTGCTTTCAGAAAGGCTCAAAGATCGCCGATGCTCAGATGGTAGCAGAAGAGTGGCAGGAGCACCAGAAAAATGCAGACCCGAGTGATTTGTTGCGAGCCAAGAAGCCCTCTATAGAATCAGTGTTTCAGTCGTCTGGTGAGACGAAACCGATTCACATTCACCCGACCGACCCCAATGCTGCTCCGACTCATATCTCTACAACGCTCGACTCCAAATAGGAAGAAGCGCTCATCCAGTTCCTCCATGAGAACTGGGACATCTTCGCATGGAAACCTTCTGACATGCCGGGTGTTCCCAGGGGGCTGGCTGAGCACCGTCTACGAGTCGACTCAAAAGTGAAACCTGTTAAAGAACATCTTCGATGGTCCGCCGTCTAGAAAAGAAAAGCCATTGGCGAGGAGGTGGCTCGGCTCTTAGCAGCAGAGTTTATCCGAGAGATTTACCACTCCGAGTGGCTCGCCAATGTTGTCATGGTCCCCAAGAAGGACAAGTCATTTTGCATGTGCATTGACTTTAAACATATCAATCAGGCCTTCCTGAAAGATCATTTTCCTCTCCCCCGCATCGACCAAATAGTCGACTCAACTGCGGGATGTGAGCGCCTGTCTTTTTTAGACGCTTATTCCGGTTACCATCAGATCTGTCTGTATGGACCCGATGAGATCAAAATAGCTTTCATCACCCCATTCGGGTGCTACTGTTATGTCACCATGCCATTCGGCCTCAAGAATGCCGGAGCCACATTCATGAGGATGATTCTTCAGAAGTGTTTGCTTACTCAAATCAGTCGGAATGTGGAAGCATACATGGATGATATTGTGGTCAAGTCACGGAGAGGTTCCGACCTGCTGACTGATCTTGCAGAGACATTTGCCAACCTCAGGAGGTATGATATCAAGCTTAATCCATCAAAGTGCACATTCGGAGTTCCTGGCGGAAAGTTACTCGGTTTTCTCGTTTCCGAACGAGGAATCGACGCCAATCCAGAAAAAGTTGGTACTATACTCCGAATGAAACGTGATGTGCGTGTGCATGATGTCCAGAAGCTTACTGATACCAAAGCTGTCAGGACCCCGACTCAATGCCACATCGATCTAGCATGTAACACCTCATATCACTTTGCGGCCTCACGCACGGTATTCCCACGGGTGTCGCCTTACCTTTGCCCGGGACCGTTTGCGCCTTTTGGCACACGTATATGATAGTGTCGCTAGCATCCATATGATAAGGAGCCCGGGCTGACATGGCTAGTCATAAACCCAAAGTGGCACAAACTTACAGGGACAGGCATCCATGACCCAGCATCGTACGTGTCGGTCATCAGCGAGTGAATCCAGGCTGTAGCACTGGGCTAGCAGGACTCCGGTGAACCGGGCTGTAGCGGGCTAACAGGACTCCGGTAGACACCGCGTGACATTTCCCCGAAGGGACAGACACAGGAACGAAGAAGGACACATGCCGGCCAGCCTAAGTGTTCCGGAGCAGTAGCAAGCTACCAAGGCTCAGTGGAAGCACTAGGAGACATTTCCCGGTAAGAGAGGCTACCAAGGATAAACAACTAGATAGTCAGATCCCACACATACCAAGCATTTCAATAACATACACACAATATGCTCGATATGTGCAAATACAACATGGCATCACAACATGACTCTACAACTCAAGTATTTTATTCAATAGGCTCCGAGGAGCGAGATATTACAAACATGGGTCTCATGACCCAACACTCAGAGCACACAAATCAAAGCACAAGCGGAAGCTTAACATGTCTGAGTACATACAACTATAAATGAAAAAGGTTGAGAAGCCTGACTATCTACTAGATCCTGCCGAGGGCACAAGATCGTAGCTGAGGTAACAAGCTAAACGTTGAAGTCCAAGCGGAACTACTAGCGAGACTGAAGTCTCTCTACAAAAACATAAAATAGGCAAACGTGAGTACAAATGTACCCAGCAAGACTTACATCAGAACTAACTACATATGCATCATTATCAACAAAGGGGATGGTGGGGTTTAACTGCAGCAAGCCAGCTTTGACTCGGTGGCTATCTTGAACTATGACTGCAAGTAACTCTTTTGAGGTGGCGCACACGAGTCCACATATTCACCATATCAATACACCACTATGGATCCGCTCCCGTCTCCCTACGAGAACGCCATCCATAGCACTCACACTTATCTTGTGCATTTTAGAGTATTCACTTTCACTTGTCTATGAACTGTACAGGCAACCCAGAAGTCCTTTACCGCGGACACGGCTATTCGAATAGATCATATTAACCCTGCAGGGGTGTACTTCTTCACACACTCTCTCACCACTTACCGCCGTTTACACGACATGTACTCGGCAACCTTCAAGCGGAAGCCCAGCGAGGGTGTCGGCCACGACCTGACTAACCACACAAGTCTCTCGTCCAGGTTTATCACCTATTCGGGTTCCATCCGCAAGGAGATCCGGCCGGGGTGTCGCTCACGGCCCCAAACGATGTGTGCAGGGTTCCCAAGCCCACCATCCGGGTGCAACTTGGTACACCGGGCCACTGTGCCTAGTCTGTCCCAAACCCACCTGTACCGGGTGCCACTTGGTAGACTACTAGCACTACCTACAAACACCAGAAACTAGTTGCAACTCCTGGACAGAGATCATGTTGATTAATAAGTCGAGAGAGTCAATTAAGGATCCCAATGTGTGGTAGTAGCTGTTCATGGATCACAAACACAGAACTCAGTTCCTGAGGACGGCTGCAATGAGACAACCCACCATGTACTCCTACATGGCCTCTCACCGCTACCTTTACCAAATCGTGTTCACACACTTAGCTCACACACAGTAGGACATGTTTACACACCTCCGATTCATCCCCGGTGAATCAGACCTGACTCAACTCTAAGCGGTAGCAGGCATGACAAACAAGCATGAATGAGTAGGCACATCAGGGCTCAAACAACTCCTACTCATGCTAGTGGGTTTCATCTATTTACTGTGGCAATGACAGGTCATGCAGAGGATAAAGGGGTTCAGCTACCGCAGCAAGTAACAGATGAATCGTTGTTGTCCTAATGCAATAAAAGAGAGCAGGAGCGAGAGAGTGGGATTGTATCGGAATGAACAAGGGGGTTTTGCTTGCCTGGCACTTCTGAAGATAGTATAGCTCTTCATCGGTGTCATCGATCTCGTCGTCGGTATCACGTCTAACGAGAGGGGACAAATACCGGCAACACAGAGAAGTAACATGATCAATGCAATGCACAATATGATGCATGCTATGACATGGCAATATGAATGTGTTTTGGGCTAATGCAAGCTAGAACAGGTTGAGATGAGTCCATTTGAACCAAAGATTCAAATGCAAACCCATTTTAAAAGGTCATATCAGTGCATTACCTTGTTTCACCTAAACAGCAAGGTTAAAGTGTTCTAACATGCATGAAAATGGTACAGATGGATAGATTGCATTTTTATGATCATTTTTCATATATAATTTATTTGATTTGGAGCTTACTGGTTGCTTGGCTGCGTTAAGTCGATTCATCTCTCGTCTCCGAGAAAAGGCATTGCCTATTTACTGACTGATGAAGAAGTCAGACAAGTTCGAGTGGACTCCTGAAGCTGATGCAGCGTTTGCAGAGCTAAAAACCCTGCTTTCCACCCAGCCGGTGCTTGCTGCCCCGACCAGCAAAGAGCCTTTGCTGCTCTAACATTGCAGCCACAGGACAAGTCATCAGTACAGTACTTATGGTCGAGCGGGAAGAAGAAGGAAAAAGTCTTTAAAGTTCAGCGCCCAGTGTATTATATTGCTGAAGTTTTGACCCCATCAAAGCAAAGATACCCTCATTATCAGAAGCTTGTATATGGGATTTATATGACCACGAAGAAGGTTGCTCATTACTTCTCTGACCATTCCATTACAGTCGTCAGCGACGCTCCACTGTCAGAGATTTTGCACAACAGAGATGCAACCGGTCGCGTGGAAAAATGGGCGATTGAACTCCTTCCTCTAGATATCAGGTTTGAGGCAAAGAAAGCCATCAAGTCCCAAGCAATAGCAGATTTCATCGCCGAGTGGACCGAACAACAACTGCCGACTCAAGTTCACTCGGAGCACTGGACCATGTTCTTTGATGGTTCTAAGATGCTGAATGGATCCGATGCTGGGGTAGTGTTGGTTTCCCCCCGAGGAGATAAGCTTAGATATGTGCTCCGGATTCACTTTGATTCCTCCAATAACGAAGCAGAATACGAAGCACTTTTGTATGGGTTGCGCATGGCCATTTCACTTGGCGTCAGTCGCCTCATGGTCTATGGCGACTCTGATTTGGTGGTTAACCAAGTGATGAAGGAGTGGGACGTCAGAAGCCCAGCCATGACTGGTTACTGCAATGCAGTAAGAAAGCTAGAGAAGAAATTCGAGGGGTTAGAGCTTCATCATATACCCCGACTGAAAAATCAAGCAGCTGATGATTTGGCAAAAATAGGTTCCAAGAGAGAAGCCATTTCCAGTGATGTGTTTTTGGAACACATCCACACGCCGTCGGTTCAAGAGGATCCTTTCACCGAAGAAGCCCCGCAGCCAAAAAGTGCCACGGATCCGACTGAAGTTGAGGTCCCAGCTGTGGTCGACCTGATCATGGAAGTTTTGGTCATCACTCCTGACTGGACAGTGCCGTACATTGCGTATATCCTAAGGAAAGAGCTCCCAAAGAATGAAGAAGAGGCTCGACAGATCGTCCGTCGATCCAAGGCCTTCACTATGATAAGGGGACAGTTGTACAGGGAAAGCGCGACTGGAGCCAGTCAGAAATGTATAACGCCAGAAGAAGGTCGGATAATTCTCGATGATATCCACTCGGGGACCTGTGGCCATCATGCGTCCTCTCGGACTATTGTGGCTAAAGCATACCGAGCGGGGTTTTATTGGCCCAGAGCAAATGAAATGGCGAAAGAGATAGTCGACAAGTGTGAATGATGTCAGTTCTATTCCAATATGTCACACAAGCCCGCCTCAGCCTTGAAGACCATTCCAATCGTCTGGTCCTTCGTTGTTTGTGGATTATATATGGTTGGACCACTGAGAACTGGCAGGAGCGGCTTCACCCATGTGCTGGTGGCAGTCGACAAGTTCACTAAGTGGAACAAAGCCAAGCCTATCAAGAATCTTGATGCTGGCACTGCTATCAGCTTCATCGGAGAGTTGATATTCAGATATGGAGTTCCGCATAGCATCATCACTGACAATGGGTCAAACTTCGATTCTAACCAATTCAAAGCCTTTTGCGCTTCTCAAGGCACACGAGTCGACTACGCTTCCGTCGCTCACCCCCAGTCGAATGGACAAGTAGAAAGATCTAACGACCTAATTCTCAAAGGACTGAAACCCCGGTTGATGTGTGATCTCAAACACACAGCAGGCACGTGGGTCGACGAACTTCCATCAGTTCTTTGGGGATTGAGGACTACTCCTAATCGGTCGACTGGGCGAACTCCCTTCTTTCTGGTCTATGGAGCCGAAGCAGTTCTACCGAGTGACCTGCTTCACAATGCACCCCGAGTTGAGCTCTACTCTGAAGATGAAGCAGAACAAGCCCGGCAGGACACAGTCGACCTTCTAGAAGAAGAAAGAGAGATGGCCATGATCCGATCGACCATCTATCAGCAAGACTTGCGGCGATTCCATGCCAGAAACGTGAAGAGTCGAGCCTTCCAAGAAGGAGACTTGGTCCTCCGAGTGGACCAACAGAAGCCACACAAACTTGCCCCTACTTGGGAAGGCCCCTTCATCATCACCAAAGTTCTCCACAATGGAGCATACCGTCTTTACAATGTCGGCCGCCAGATTGAGCCACGAGCTTGGAATGCGGACCTGCTTCGCCCCTTTTACACTTAAGTACTCACTCGGATGAGATGTAATAAAAGTACTCCTGTAGTTTGTTTATCAAAGACAAAAGTGTTATAATTTTCCCATCGATTGTTGTTGCTTTTGTTTATGTGAGAAATCCCCCAGTGGGTGGCTTAGCTACGAATCCATTTCGCCTAAGTTTGTAAAAAAAATTCCTACCGAGTGACGAGCAAGCCTCTCACTCGGAGGCTTAGCTGCGAATCTGTTTCGCCTAAGTGCTTGAAATCCTACCGAGTGGAGAGCAAACCTCCCACTCGGGGGCTTAGCTGCAGTCCAGTACTCGCCTAAGTGTTTGAAATCCTACTGAGTGGAGAGCAAACCTCCCACTCGGGGGCTTAGCTGCACTCCAGTACTCGCCTAAGTGCTTGAAATCCTACCAAGTGGAGAGCAAACCTCCCACTCGGGGGCTTAGCTGCAGTCCAGTACTCGCCTAAGTGCTTGAAATCCTACCGAGTGGAGAGCAAACGTCCCACTTCGGGGCTTAGCCGCAGTCCA
>NC_041389.1:522972256-522994469 GCF_002162155.2 Triticum dicoccoides | reverse complement strand
GAGAGCAAACCTCCCACTCGGGGGCTTAGCTGCAGTCCAGTACTCGCCTAAGTGTTTGAAATCCTATCGAGTGGAGAGCAAACCTCCCACTCGGGGGCTTAGCTGCAGTCCAGTACTCGCCTAAGTACTTGAAAATTCTACCGAGTGGAGAGCAAACCTCCCACTCAGGGGCTTAGCTGCAGTCCAGTACTCGCCTAAGTACGAAATCCATTCTGATCCGCAAGGACGACGAGGTGCAGGTCGACTGCTACCTTCTCCTTCGGAGCTCCGCCACAAATACAATGTGCGCTCTGCAAGGACGACGAGGTGCAGGTCGACTGCTACCTTCTCCTTCGGAGCCCCACCACAAATACAATGTGCGCTCTGCAAGGACGACGAGGTGCATGTCGACTGCTACCTTCTCCTTCGGAGCTCCGCCACAAATACAATGTGTGCTCTGCAAGGACGACGAGGTACAGGTCGACTGCTACCTTCTCCATCGAAGCTCCGCCACTAATACAATGTGCGCTCCATCCCGATCCGCAAGGATGCAGGTCGACTGCAATCTGTGCTCCATCCCTACCTGCAAGAGCGGTGAGGCGCAGGTCGGCTGGATTCTCCACCTCAGAGCTGCGTCACAAGCACTAAAATATATTCCGAGTGAAGAACAACGTTCGCTCGAAGGCAAATGCAAGCATATTCAACGATAAGCCAAGTTCAGATAACATCCTACGGATTCAGAAGTGCTCAGGCATCAAGCCTGTAAAGGTTTATCGGTTACAAAACCACTCGGCATTCCGAGGCAAATTTAAGGTATCGAGCATAGAAGTTTTTTACTCCTCGGGTGGAGGACTGGAAGGCGCGACAAACTGGTCCAGGTCAATTGCATCTGCAATCCGAGTGGCAGCAGCAATGAAGGTCTCCATGAAAGATTGGAAGTCATGCTTCTTAGTATTGGCCACTTTGAGGGACGCCAGCTTGTCCTCTCGCGCATCCTTGCAGTGAACACGGACCAGAGACAGAGCAACATTAGCACCACACCTGGCAAAAGACTTCTTCCATTCTTGCACTTGACTTGGAACTTCATTCAGTCGAGTCATCAGAGACTCGAGGTCATTTTGAAGCGTCTCTCTCGGCCAGAGTGTCGTGTCGATCCGCGACGCCGCAACCTTCAGTAGAGCAAGGTAGTCAACCACACTAGCAACATGAGACTCCAGTCAGAGCACGTTCATGGCAGTTTCATCCTTCACAGGAGAATTAATGGGATCCAAGCCTGTCTCCACTCGACCGGTCTCCTCCTCGAAGTTTTGGCAGAATTCTGTAAACACAACTCAAAGATGAGCCAACGGTTCTATGATAAGTCGGTGATTACAAGTCAGTCGGGTAGGAGAGATTACCCTCAAGCATGATGAATAACTTCTTGGCGAGCCCTCCCAGATAAGCCTCCAGACCGTTCTTCTTCCCCACCAGTTCACTAGCCTTGTCACTCAGAGCTATCTCGTCATTCTTCAGACGGCTGACTTCCTTGTTGGCCGCGTCGAGAGCAGCTTTCAGGTTGGCGTTCTCCTCTTCAAGTTTACCGACTGAAGCCAGCTTCTCTTCCGCAAGCTTCGTTTTGTCCAAAGCAGCCTTCTGCGCCTTGGCAAGTTCCTGGTCCTTCTTCTTCAGAGCCTCCTTTGTTTTATCTGCAAAATGACAATGAGATCAGAATCAAGAATGGGCAGAAGGATAAGACATTCGTCAAGTTCTCACCAATCATACCTTTTGCTTCGTCCTTTGCCTTCTGGAAGTTCTCCTGAACAAGCTTCAAGTCAAGGCCGAGATGGATATGTTTGTTTTCCAACTCAGTATAGCGAGCCACAAGCTCGCAAGATTTCTGCGAAGAGTTAGTCGACAGACATCAAAAGAGAGGTCGCTTCCGAGTGACTAAGAGAAAAACCGTAACATTTCTAAGACTACAGTCGAATCAAAATATTCGACAGTAGTCTCAGGGACTACACCCAATGGGTGCACTCAGCGTGCCCCCACTAGTTTTATCGACTTGATCCGATCAGTCGACCAAAAGGAACAAAGAGATTATGATCCCAAAACCATGGCTAACTACCAGCAGTTAGTCTTTGTCTCATCATGATCTACCAAAAAACAGGTTCTTCAGACTACAGTCGACTGCCAGCAGTCCACCGTAGTCTCTGGGACTACACCCAGTGGGTGCACTCAGCGTGCCCCCACCGGTTCCAAGATTCCACTCGACATGGTCCGACCAGACCGAGTGAAGAAGTCAGAATGAAGAAATTCAAAATACAAAGACTACAGTCGACTGCCAGCAGTCCACCATAGTCTCGGGGACGACACCCAGTGGGTGCACTCAGCGTGCCCCCACCAACCCAAAAACCAATCGACACACCCAGTGGGTGTACAAATACAAAGATCTTCAGAAAGAAAGTCTTCAGATAGCATATCCTAACAGAACAAGCGGTGACCAACTAACCTGGACATTGCTCTGAAGGGCTGAGCTAGCATCATAAGCCGCTTGGCTGGCTTCCCGGATCGCCTTCACCTGTTCCATCATGATCCCCGCCTGGTGTATAGCCTCCTTAGCGGCACCCGCTTGGTCCTCTGGGACATGGTGTGTGGCAAAAAGGGAGGGCGGATCAGCAATCGACGATGAAGGCCGAGCACTCGTCAGCGGCACAGCGAAGGACACAAAATGCCGAGTGACATCGCCACCTTCTTGAACCGATGCCTCAGGCACTGATGCAGTCCGAGTGGTCTTGCCAACCAGCGCCTTTTTATTCTTCCTCGCCTTCAGTGGCACCTCGTCGTCATCATCAGGGAGATCAATGACATGATGAGGAGCTGCAGGAAAAATCCAAAGTTAGAAACAAAAATCCAATCGACCAAAAGTGAAACTACAAAGAGTGTACCAAGGTTGGAGGTGGCAGCGTCTTCCATTTCTTTGTCGTCGTTCTTGGTGGAGGTCTCGGAGGTAGCATCATTGCAGATTTCAGAAACCAGTCGGTTAGTCGATGAGTCGACCAAGAGTTTGTCCGTGCTAAACAAGAAAACACAAGTTCTGTTGTTACCCGGAGATAGTGGGAATGGCCATTCTCATCTTGGGCAAGGCCTTCAGCGGCTTTGACGGCTTCGGCTGCTGCGGCGCTTTCTCAGTCGGCGCCGGAGAAGCCGCCCAAGGGCGCTTCGACGATTGCCCAACGGGCGCAATTGCTTTGCCGCGCTCGCTCACGGGGTCGTGGATGAGCTTGGATCGCCTTTCCGTACGAGATGGATCGACCTCCTCCTCCTCCTCCTCTTCGCTGGATCCGTCGTCATCCTCTTCCCCCTCACCATCAGATTGCCACTCCTCACTCTCACCTCCGCTCGCCTCTCCCTCCTTGGCTTGCTCTTGCGCCCCGTTAGGCGTCGAGTACATCTCAGTCGTGGCCTAGAAGGCAACAAACAAGACAAAAGTCAGTCGACTGATTTTAAGCAAACAGAATGGAGAAAGCAGAATCACAGTTAGAAATGCAGAATTGGACCTTGTCTACTTCGTATGATTGGTCGAGTGGAGGAATCCTCCTGGCTCCTCGGGCGTTGTCTTTGTTCCCTGTGATGCTCGCCATCCACCGCTCCAGCGTGGCATCGTCAATCTCCTCCGGGTGGATCCGAGTGGTGTCCTCAGTGCCAGAATACAACCACATCGGATGATCTCAAGCTCGAAGCGGCTGGATGCATCGTCGGAGGAAGACCTCCAAGAGGTCCATGCCAGTCACCCCGTCACGGATAAGCTGCACGACACGCTCGGCCAGCACCTTAACATGTGCCTTCTCTTCCGGGACCACCTTCAAAGAGGAAGGCTTCCTCACTCATTCCATGGAAAAAGGAGGGAGCCCAGTCGACTGCCCTGGCGTCGGCTGGTCTTTGCAGTAGAACCAGGTTGACTGCCATCCATGGACCGAGTCGGGTAAGATCATGGTCGAAAAGGAGCTTTTTCCTCTCAGCTGGACCCCAAGACCCCCACACATCTGAATTACTTGTGTTCCCTCGTCACTCGGATTGGCCTTTTTCACCGTCTGGGAGCGACAGGTGAAGATGTGCTTGAAAAGACCCCAATGAGGCTGGCAACCCAAGAAATTCTCGCACAAAGACACGAAAGCAGCGAGGTACACGATGGTGTTGGGTGTGAAGTGGTGGAGTTGCGCCCCAAAGAAATTCAGAAATCTCCAAAAGAAAGGGTGAGGCGGCAAAGAAAACCCACGGTCGACATGGGTGGCCAAGAGAACGCACTCACCCTCCTGAGGTTGCGGCTCAGACTCCTTCCCCGGGAGCCGCGCCGATCCATGGGGGATCAGTCCTCCGTCGGCCAGGTCGTCAAGATCTGCTTGACTACGTCGAGCGGATCCAGTCGCCCTGGATCCAGCCCGGCGGCAGGCCGGTCCTCGATGAAGATCCGCCCCGACTGGTCGCCCTTCCCTTCGCCTTCGCCATCACTTTCTTCGCCCGCTCCAGAGTCGCTGTCTTCTCTTTCACCATCGTCACCGACGAGACGCGCACGGGGCAGCGGCGCTGAGGCGGAAGCGAACGCGGCGGAGAAGTCTGGAGAAGGGAGGAGGAAATGAGAACGCACTGTTCAAAAAAAACCCCGTCCGGCGCCTTATATGAGGTTACTTCCGAGTGACTGACTTGTAGGCCCGGGCGATCCTGTCAAATCCAGCAACAGTCACGCGCGTGATACGTGGCGAAAAAGGTGGCGCGGAGATTGAGGTGTTCCTGCCTTATCCCATCCGATTACCGCGGCCTCCTCCGCCCCGCGCGCTTCCCGATTTTTGAATCCCGCAAAATCCGCGGGTTGCAGAACAACTCGTGAGACGAAAGATCTCCTCCGCTCTGTCGCTCGGAGCTCTCCAAGTGAAAACTTCACTCGACGGATACAAAGAATGGATCAAGGCAACTGAAAAAGAAGTTGGTGTCGTCACCTAAAGTTCATTGATCCAGAACAAGACATACTCATAGCATGAGAAATGGGTTGGAAGAGTTCTCAACTCCTTCCCCACTCAAACCTCGATCCATTCGGGGGCTAATGATAAAGCTATGTACCTAGGGTAGGGTCATGGACCTGTCCAAACTACCCTACCCAAGGACATCTCTAGAAGAAACCACCTGTCAATCGACTCAGAAGTGTTCCATTCGACAGACTCGAAGACACTCGACCATGGAGCCAACCACTCGACCATGAAGCCAACCACTCGACGCCCAGGAGATCTAAAGTCACTCTGCACGCAAACGGTCGGTCATTAAGTAGCTTTTATGGTCATCATAGCACTTTATGTGTAGCGTTACTAGTAACGCCCAATCTTAATGTATCTTAAACCCTGCATAACTGAGGGCCGGAGGGGTCTGGCGGACTCTATATAAGCCACCCCCCTCCTCAGTGTAAAGGGTTCGCACCCTTGTAACTCATACGCATATAATTCAGTCGACCGCCTCCGGGCTCCGAGACGTAGGGTTGTTACTTCCTCCGAGAAGGGCCTGAACTCGTAAATCTCTTGCGTATACAACTACTCCATAGCTAGGATCTTGCCTCTCCATTAGTACCCCCTACACTACTGCCAGATTTAGAACCACGACAGCAGTCTCGGAGCTTCTGCGGTGAACTGTTTCCAAACCCTGCAAGACAAACAAAATAATTATTATTACTTGAGATATCAGGAAATGAACAAAAAGTTGCCGATATGGTGCGATAATGATCGATTGAACTTACTTGTTGAGCAATTTAGTCATGTCCGCATAGGTTTCGGGATCTTTTCGTCTCGAGTCTAAGACGGTTACTACTCCCCACTCAAGCTTAATCTCCAGAAGAACATAGTGGAACTGCGCACGCATGCATAATTCATCAATTACATTACTATAACCTCGCTCGAGTAATAAGGGAAACCGAATATGCACACGATAGTAATACTCACTTGAAGTTATAAGGAAAGAGTATTAAATCTTTGTTTTGATTTTTGATCAACGATTGTAGCAAGTTGGCCTCGGCCTCTTCGGCGTTCTTTTTAACCTGAATTTCATCTATGATATTTGTGTTAATGAACCCAATATCATACATTTCTTGTTTTTTGCACTCGACGATCTTCAATATGCATAATATAGTGAGGATAATTAATTATAAATACATGCAATGAAAGATCCAGGCTATATATAGAGACTTAATGACAGAAATAGTACTTACAGACAGTAGCAAAAGACCGTTAATTTATCGAGGGCCTTTTGATTAAAGAACTCAAAGAACTCCTCAAATGGAACAGGCAACAAATCAGTTCCAACGAGGTCGGGCTCCTCTTTAATTTTCAGATACAAAGTATTCGTCCCCCCAGACTCAAACGGTACCGAGCTTTGTGTTGCCATCTTTGCAATTGGGGTACAACCTTTTTTATGATCCTCTAACATGCGATCGAACTTCAGCTTCTCCTTTTGACTTTCGCATTGCGTCCTTACATCGACAATGACCCGGCGGAGATCATCATCATCGGGCACATCGTCTGGTTCCTCTTGATCTTCAGCAGCTTCGCCCATTGCAGCATCATCGTGCACATCGTCTGGTTCCTCTTGATGTTCAGTAGCATCACCGTATTCAGGGGGCACATAGTTTTCACCGTACTCTTCTTCTTCGCCGTCTTCCATCATAACCCTTATTTCTCCCTGCCTCGTCCAAACATTATAGTGTGGCATGAAACCGTTGTAAAGCAGGTGGGTGTGAAGGATTTTTCGGTCAGAGTAAGACTTCGTATTCCCACATATAGGGCATGGATAACACATAAAACCATTCTGCTTGTTTGCCTCAGCCACTTCGAGAAAATCATGCACGCCCTTAATGTACTCGGAGGTGTGTCTGTCACCGTACATCCATTGCCGGTTCATCTGCGTGCATTATATATAATTAAGTATGTCAAAAATCATTACAGAACATCATGAATAGATAATTAAGTGACCAAATTAATATAAGTTTATCATCACATTAAAACCAAAGTACATACATAGTTCTCATCTAACACCATAAAGCTCTGCAGGGCATCTAAATTAATTAAACCATACATTGAAACTATGTAAAATATTTCAATGCGAAAACAAATGCGATCATAATCACAACCAAGGTAACAACTGATCCAACGACATAATGATACCAAGCCTCGGTATGAATGGCATATTTTCTAATCTTTCTAATCTTCAAGCGCATTGCATCCATCTTGATCTTGTGATCATCGACGACGTCCGCAACATGCAACTCCAATATCATCTTCTCCTCCTTAATTTTTCTTATTTTTTCCTTCAAGAAATTGTTTTCTTCTTCAACTAAATTTAACCTCTCGACAATAGGGTCGGTTGGAATTTCCGGTTCAATAACCTCCTAGATAAATAAAATCTATGTCACGTTGGTCGGCATAATTGTCATAAATAATAAATGAACCAATAGTTACGAAAAGATAATATATACCATATCCGAATCATAGACAGGACGAGAGCCGACGGGGGCAGATACCAAAACCATCGCACTATATAAGATGCAATAATAAAAGTAAGAAAATAATACAAGTATCTATCTAAACATACAAGTAAGAATATTTTTCCTTTCAGAAAGAAGATAAGAACAAGAGGCTCACCATGGTGGTGCCGGCGATGAGATCGGCGCGAGTGATCGACGGCGTTAAAGACGGGGACGGGGCGTGATGGACCGCTAAACCTAGACAAATATTAAGGAAAATGGAGCTTGGAGATCGAGCTTGGAGAGGAGAAAGCTTAAGTAGTGTGGCTCGGGCATTCCGCCGAACACCTTGTGTGCATAGGAGGTGAGCTAGAGCACCACCAAGCCCTCTCCCCCTCGGCGGCCAGAAAAAACAGAGCAGTGTGCTCTGCTCTTAAGCGAGGGGTATATATAGGCACCTCATTGGTCCCGGTTGGTGGCATGAACCGGGACTGCCTTTGGTCCCGGTTCATGCCACCAACCGGGACCAATGGTGGTGGGCCAGGAGCGAGGCCCATTGGTCCCGGTTCGTCCCACCAACCAGGACCAATGGCCCACGTGGCCCAGCCGGCCCCCGGGACTCACAAACCGGGTCCAATGCCACCATGGGTCCCGGTTCTGGACTGAACCGGGACTAATGGGCTGACCCGGCCTGGACCTTTGCCCCCTTTTCTACTAGCGTGTCTCTCCTACCTATCAATGGAGTGGTACACAACATTGCGTATTCATGAAAAAAAATTGACTACATGGATGAATTGCATGACAGCTCGACTACAAGGCGTGGAAGACCTAAATTGAAGAGCGTCAACCTGTGAACGCTCTTCTTGCTACCGTTGTTGTTCCTGCTCTCCGAAAATACTTGTCGGAGAAGTGCATAAAAATGAATGCATCTAAAACTAAAATATATCTAGATATATCCATTCCTCCGATGAGTATTTCTGGACGGAGGGAGTATGAAGATTCATTCTGTTTTCCTCGCTTAGCTGGAGCAAGCAAAACTATTTCAAGCACTTCTGTTCAATGGTTTGTTCGGAAAGTTGTTCACTGGATCAAAATCATCCAACGTTTCGCGGGAGTTTATTCTCAGTGAAGATGACATGTTTATCTGGAATAATCCAAATATGCATTTGATTTTACCTATGGATCCTACTGTGGAGTCCCATGACATTTCATGCATCAACTCGAGAATGATGATGAAGTTGCTACAGTTGTTAAACTTTTGAGGGAGATTTATTCTGAAGAAAAAATGAACATACCGGGAATACTTGATTTCGACCAAAATGATGAAGATCTAATTCATTTGGCCAACACTTCATGTGAGGCTCATTTCCTTAGAAATGTGGTAGTGCTGGCAGTTCACACAGGAAAGACTTCAACAGTCAAGTCTTGTTTTGGAGATGGCCTTGGCAACCACCTAACCGGCTCGCCCTATATCAACAGATAAGTAAATGTGGTTTGATACCTATTCCCAACACCACTCATTCATATTACAACGCCAAGATTGCCTTAAATCGTACCATCTTGCTCTTGTGATTCAAACCTAGGTTGTCATACTAATCTGGAATTTGGATGGCTAGCTCATGCTTGGTTGCTGAAAGTGCTAGACAAGTGACCAGGAGAGTATCCTACATATATATAGGCTAGTCAACTTAGCGATCCTGCCTGGTTTTACTAGAGAGCTTTAACATATTGCTTCATTGCACATATCAGTTTCTCTGTACTTTGGATGGTTCAGATGTATAAATCAAAGTAATCAAAAAAGGACATACCCCAACCTCCAACACATTGCAGCCACACATGCCTCTAGCAGCGCTGTAATTTCTTTAGAACAAGGATAAAGGGCCATTTTTTACTACCGATGCATCAATCTAATACAAATATAAATCTGATCATGCATAAAAAACTATTGTGAAAAGCCTTGCCGAGACATAGAAACACACATCAAAATCTAACATATATACTTTTTTCTTTTATGGATTGAAGTACTAAGCAATCTTGTTTATTGATTCTGGTAGATTCATTTGCTTTGGATAGCTCATCGCTTATGAAACTTCAGGACATTTTACAATGATGGGCATGCACTTTCTTGTGCAATCACCAATCAGTGGAACCGTAAGCACATGGTCAACTTAAGGTATATTGATAGTCGGGCACCCGCCTTGAAAAGACTAAAAGGGTATTTTTCATCCATTATTATTTCTAACTTTTGGATTAGTTAGGTATTTGGCGGCTAATTAAACAATTTGATCTATATATACACCTACGTTCACACGTGGTCATCTATTCCTTCAATGCCCCGATCTTCGCCCTCTTTGGCAGGAACTGAGCTCTCTTTCTGCTTCAGTACCGTCGGACTTTCAGCATCTTTGGGGCATGGACCTGGCCAATAGACCACGATCAACGGTCATCATTGCTATTCTCTGGAATATCTGGAAAAGAAGAAATGCAAAAGTTTTTAGGCAGGATTTGCAACCTATCCACCTCATCGCCCACTCAGCTGCAGATGACCTCATGCTTTGGTCCAACAGATGCTCCAACGAGCAGGCCATGAACCTTCTGCGTGATTGGTGTACTATGTTGTTCCACTTATCTATGAGATTGTAACCCAACTATTTTTGTAATCTCACCCTCGCCCCCAACTCTCAACCTTTGTAAATGTACTCTATCTTATAATGAAATGGTTCATGCCGGCATAAGCCCGCCGTAGCTCCGTCAAAAAAAAAATCTCAGAAGTTATCTCCATGTACTCTATAAAGAATTCTGCTAACTTGTGCGGCGTTGCAATGGTGGAACCCTAGCTGTCGCAGGTGCTGCTCCGGCGAGGAAGGTCTGCAATCACATGTATCGTCCATTTGGATTGATCCCAAGGGGGAAAAGAGGACATGTATTGGTCCTTGTCTTCCCGTATGCTAGTGGCTCTATATTTGCATTTGGTAGTATATACTCCCTCCATTTCTAAATACTCCCTCCGTCCGAAAAAGCGTGTCCCTCAAATGAATGTATCTAGCATCAAGTCAGTGCGAGATACATCCATTTGAAAGACAAGTTTCGGACAAGGTTTTTTCGGACGGAGGAAGTATAAGTCTTTTTAGAGATTTCAATAGGGACTACATACAGAGCAAACATGAGTGGATCTACACTCTAAAATATGTCTATATACATCCGTATGTAGTCCGTATTAAAATCTCTAAAAAGACTTATGTTTAGAATACTTCCTCTGTGAAGAAATATAAGAGCATTTAGATCGAGCTCTTTTACAGTACCCTTGAATTAATATAAGACGTCTATTTCTCTCAATCCAGTGGCCAGTATGATCCGGTACTCCATCTTTTGTTCAACGGAGTACTGAGTCGGTGAGTCACGAAGTACCCTGATCAAAGGGAAAAAAGAGTAATAGCATCAAAATCATTTTATGGTTATTTCTCTTGAGGGTATTTTGGTATTTCCCCCCTGCAACCTCTGGTTCGTGCGAACGCCGCGCTGCACTCTTTTCTGTCCGCGAACGCTGCCGCCACCGCGATCTACTCCACCTGCCCCCGCCGCCGTGCTTGTGTCCTCCACAATCCGGTCGGAAGCTCGCACGTTCTAATCTCTGAACATAATGGACGGATTTGTGAAGCCCAGTAGTGCATCCTGGACCCGGAGGAATGCAGCAGATGGATACACTGTCCCAGGTTTTTCCCCAAACGATGCACCGGCGGAGAATCAACGGAGACATCGAGGGCAAGGGCCGAGCGTGCAGACGATGATGCGATTGCCACAGGCGATGACAACAATTCTATTGGACTGAAGAGAAATCTTCAATCTGGCTGGCGGCGGCGGCGCCTACTAGCCTCTCGGCTGGGATGCAGGATCGAGCGACAGCCTCTTTCTACGAAACTGAACAATCGGGCCTCTATTGTGGAAAAGCCCAAAATACCATTCGTAAAAATTTTAAGTTACCCATCATCATGGACGGCTAGATCTGTTTAGTACTCCGGTTAGTGCCATGGGAGTACCCGGGTACCGTAAAAGAGCTCTTTAGATCACCAAAAATTCTAATCTGAGCCCGGGCTCAGATGAACCTGATATCACAATCTTTGAGCAGTATTTGGATTGTGCATGCAAAAGTATTCGAAGCTATATTCCGTTGCGTACTCGAACCAAAAAACAGCGGGCCATTAGCATATTTATAGCGGGCTGCACCGGCAATGCTCGCACGGTTCGGGAAGACGGCCATGGCCTGGGTTACATCCTGAGCCCACCGGACTACCTGAGCCGTATTTCTCCAAACGGTAGACCTAAACATCACTGGCTTCATCGTCAATTCAATCTGCTCTTATCACACCTAGCAACTCTAGCAGACCCCGCATCCGCTCCCGACCCGCAAAATAACCGCCAAAATGCGGGTACGGGCCGAAAAGTCTGCCCGATCAGACCCCGCATCCGCTCCGGCCCGCAAAAATTTTTAGGGGGCGCGGCAAATTTCTGTCCCCAACCCGGGAAAACGCGGGTTTCCCCCTCGCGGCTGCGGTGCCCCGCATCATAGAGAAGCAGTTGGCGGGAGGGACATTTCAGCTCGCGCTCTTTTCCCCCTTCCTTCCGCCACCGCCCGCCCTTGCTTCCGCCCGCCCGCCGCCGGCGATTCCGGCCATATCTGCGAGTGGATTGCTCCGCGGGGCCACCCCACACCCTCCCGCACCGAGCCGCTGCACCGCCCCTCCGGATCCGGTGAGAAGAGCCGCCCCCAGTCGCCGCCGTCGCTGGGATCGACCACTGCCGAGTGCACCACCCTCGTCGCCGCTCCCGGATCACTCGCCATCGGTTAGTCCCTTTTTTGTGATTTTCGCGAGCTGTGTAGTAGATTGACGCGCCGGCATGCATGCGTGTAGATGGAGTTGACCCCGTGCGAGAAGTTCTTGCTATCCGATTCGTCCGATTCGGACGACTCGGATGTGGAGACCATGCTTGCGACCTTTCGGCAGCAAATAACATTGGTCATGGCGCTTGCCATGAAGGAGCATAAAGACGAGTACCGAAAGAGGAGGCGAGGATCTACTGTCGGGCGTCTGTGCATTCCACGGAATCGCCATATTGGAAACGAGATGTTGATGCAAGATTATTTTTCGGAGAATCCTACATATCCTGCACACCTCTTTCGCAGAAAGTACCGAATGCGCCGATCCCTTTTTATGAAAATTGTTGAAGCTTGCAAGGCAAATTGCCGGTATTTCACTCAGAGAAGGAATGCCGCGGGCTTAAAGGGATTTAGTGCATATCAAAAAATCTCCGCAGCTATGCGGGTGATTGCATATGGCGTTCCAGCTGACTATGCCGATGAGTATCTTCGCATTGGTGAAGATAGCACAATTGAGTCTGTGCGTAGATTTGCGAAAGTGATCGTCCGTGCCTTTGGTCCCGAGTATCTTCGGGCACCAAATGAAGATGACACAAAGAAATTGATGGCAGCTAATGAGAGGAGAGGTTGGCCTAGGATGCTAGGTAGCATTGATTGTATGCATTGGAATTGGAAAAATTACCTCAAGGCTTGCCAAGGAATGTATTGTGGGAAGTCTCGTGATGCAACAATTGTGCTAGAGGCCTAGCATCTGAGGATTTAAGGATTTGTCATTGCTTTTTTGGTATGCCCGGCACACTCAATGATATCAATGTGTTGCAACGCTCTCATTTGTTTGTTAGGTTTGCTACTGGTGATGCTCCTGCTTGCAACTACACTATCAATGGGCATGAATACATAAAGGGGTACTATCTTGTAGATGGTATATATCCTTCTTGGTGCACATTTGTCAAGAGCATCAAAGAACACAAAACAAAAAAACAATGTGAATTTGCAAGGGTGCAAGAGGCAGCCCAAAAAGACATTGAAAGAGCATTGGTGTTTTGCAATCTAGGTTTGCCATTGTCCGAGGTCCTACTCGTTTTTGGGATAAGAAAACCCTGAAGAACATCATGACTTGCTGTGTTATCCTGCATAATATGATTCTTGAAGATGAGAGAGGAATGGACTTGGAATTATTTTACGATAATATGGGTAGCCGTGTCAAATCAGCTAGAGACCCAAACCGCATTAGAGCTTTTCTTCAGACATACAAAGAGATTGAAAATGCGGACACACACTTTCAACTTCAGGAAGATCTCATGGAGCACCATTGGCAAAGGGCTGGGCAGTGACTAATTTTTGTATTCATTTGTATTTGTATTCATGACAAGTTTTGTATTGCATTATTTTAAGTTTGCTACGGTGATTTGAATAATTATTTGTAATGCGGATGATTATTGTTTTATGTTTGATTTGAATAATTGAGTTTGTTTTCGATTGTCGAATTATGTTGGATTTGAGATTTGTGGGGATGCAGCGGCGCAAAGAGCAGAACCTGCGTAGCCGACCCGTAAAAAAAGCATATTCCACGAATATACTTTTTTATGGGTCCGTTTGGAGGGTCTACATCTGTGCTAGCCCTCGCCGGTCCGCAAAAGCGGTTTTGCGCGAACTGCAAACGCGTTTTGCGGGCCGGTGTTTTCGGGGTATGCTAGAGTTGCTCTAATACCAAACCCTACCTCCCACAGATTCAGGTTGTACAAGTCATAGGCTTCACCCAGCGAGTCGGTCGGAACATATCCCCAAATCAGGCTTAATCACACTCTTAGTCTGGTCTTGTGCGTACTGTCTAATTGATTTCTCCAACGCGCTCATTCGCGACGGGCATGGGGTTCTGTCAAGTGGAGCACTACCCAGCCTCAAACTGCAAATCGTTCAGCAGACATCTCAAAAAATGTTCAGGGTTGCATCACTATTTACGGTTTCAGTACCCAACATTTTGCAAACATGCGTATTCTGCATAAAACACGCTTTTCCTGCACAAAGCAAACCCAACATCTGCACAGCTCTACTCTTTTCACCCAAATCATTGCTGATAGCACATTACCCAGCCGTAAGCACTTTAGCAAGATAACCCATCCAACACTGTAAGTACTTATTTCAAGAGCACAACTTCATCGTACACTTTCGGCAAGCGACCTCAAGGAATTCCATTTTGAGAACTAAAATACTGAGGCAGCAGAATATAACCGAAGACAGCAACCTGGAGCCTCCGGGTTTACCTTCCCGGTTGATTGCACGGACTACGTCGGCGTAGTGTTCTTCCTTCGCCTGGCCTGGCAGCCACTTCTCTCCGGGCTACGGTTCGCCCCTGTCAGCAAATTCTCTTGCAGTGGGAACCTGGTATTTGGATGGTCCCAGAATTGATTTACCTCGGACAAAATCGCGAACAATATAAGCCAAAAAAAGGACGACTGAGAGTGAACAGCCTGCGCACCTGTCGACTCTAGAAGGAATTCCAAGCCGTCGGCCTCCATGGATCTAACAGCGAGCTCTAACTTGGTCTAACACGAGGCAGCCTCGACCAAAACCATCCACTACAGAAATTTAATTTTGCAAGGAACCCTCAACCACATGTGCGTGCTTGCGCGTGGTGCACTGGACGGCTCACTCACGGATGCAAATTCTGTACCAACTCGGCTCACTTTCCGCTAGCAACGTCCCATGCCTAGTCTCGGTGACAGACTAACCACACGTGCCTACGACTGGCCCCACGCAACGCACTGTCAGGCCGCGTATAGCCTTCGTATACATCTTTTCCAGCGAACCATCTCTGACGCACCTGACGCACTACACCAGATCCCAACGCGCCAGCCAACATCCACGATATCAGGTCCACCTGAGCACGGGCACCAAATTGCCTCGTCCTTAGATCACTACTATTACTAGTGCTGCTAGAGGCATGTGTGGCTGCATTTCATTGAAGCCGGTATGTCCTTTTCTGATAATTTTAATTTATGTCTGAACAATCCAAAGTATAGAGGCAGGGATGTGTGCAATGAAACAATTATTGGCAAGTGAGGCAGTGAGCAATATATTTGAGTTCTTCTGTACAACTAGAAATGAAAGCTAAGTTCACCAGTTTATATGTATGCAGGATACTCTCCTGGTCACTTCTCCAGGCATGAGCCACCAAAATGCAGAGCAGAGTATGAAAGCCTAGGTTTGAGTCATCACAAAAGGTAGTACTATCGGGAATAGGAATTGGTGGTGTTAGGAATATGTGTCAAACACTCAAACCACACCAATGAGTCTGTCCATCCAGGGTGGGCCGGCGAGGCGACAAGTTGTAGGAACCCCTCTTTAAGGACTGTTGTGAATACGAAGTTTGAGCCAAACGAGCCTTCACCGCTTAACGAGCCAGACAAGTCTGGTCCATGGCCATTACCATGCCTTGTAGTTTCGGCTCCTATTTTGATGTGATTTTGTACACACCCTTGAAAAAACTAGTTTAGTTTTGCATTGTAAACTGAATCCAGCAATGTTGCAGTTCAGTAGATTTGGACTTAATTAACCATAAGAAATACTAGCATGCCTTGATATTATCCTTATTCTAGAAAATCTTAAGGGGACTTACCGGTTACCACTTACCACCAGTGCTCAGTCATTCTTCAGGCCACCCCATCAATTTTTGTGGTCTCAACTCAACTGGCTACATTGCAATGCTTGTGGTTAAACCCATTTTCTTTACTCTGCCCAATAGAAAGAATTATCTGAGACAGAAAAGGATTAAAAGCAATAGTCCCTCCATATCACAAAGAAATTTAGACCTCACATATTGCAAAAGAGGTCTTACGGACAATACATAGTCAAAACAACCCAGACCATGAGGGCATTGCACAGGAATGAAGTTGGTCATTAAATCACATCATAACACTAGTGCCATGCAGACGAAACCACCAGGCATTGAACCTAGCTTGAGCTTCCAGAGATTAGGCATTGCATTCGCTAACTGCGCCTGAGCTTCAAGAAGTTGAGAACCAGAATCCCACCTTGTCAAAGACAATCCTTTCAAGAGCAGCCGTATGCGAATACAGGGATAGAGCAGTGAGAGCAGTAATACCATCCCTCGGAAGTTCCCTTACTGAAATCTTCAAAATGCGGAGCTTCTCAAGTTTCCCTATCCACTTCAGACTTCAGAGTTCAGAATACAAGACAGTAAGCAGATGTGTAGCGTGTTGGAAATCCGCCCTCAGGATCGATCACATAAAATTGCACGAACACACGCACACACAAAATTGATAGCCAAGGGTACGTCTCGTACCCTCTAAATTCCTTTTTATTTCTTTTTCTGGTTTTCTCTGTGTTACAAACTCACGCTGACACCCCAAACATATATAGCCTATTTTCTAACCTACATGGACTAGTAGTAGTAGGAAAGCTAATCCAAGCTAACCATCAATTCTAATCCGTCTAGTACTACTACTCTTGACCGGACTCATATTGACTTACCTATCTAATCAACCGGCAACGTTGATCACCCTAGTACTAATCCTAATTGAACTAGACTAGAACTTCACACACGTATAACTTGTATTTGTCAAATTAACTACCATAATGTTTGGATTATTCCAACATAGCGATCACTCAAACACCTCGAGAAGTGAGGGAGGTAGTAAGCCCATCCCAGGAGACAGCCACTTTTCAAGCACTGTGAACCACAACATTTCTATGACATGGGTCATTAACCAGAGCTAGATTTCTTAGGTTGCCATGTCCTGAGAGTAGGGAACCCAGAGCTTACATGCTTCTCTTTAGATGGTCTGAAGATGGTACAGAACAGGTCAGATGAGTAGAAAACCACCCATTAGTCCCGGTTCGTAAGGGCCTTTAGTCCCGGTTCATGAACCGGGACTAATGAGTCGTTACTAATACCTCCACCCATTAGTCCCAGTTCAACCCAGAACCGGGACCAATGTGCCTCCACGTGGCTCTGTGCGCCCACCCCAGTCAGGGGGCCTTTGGTCCCGGTTGGTGGCACCAACCGGGACCAAAATGCATCCACGCGTCAGCATTCCAGTTGCTGGGGTTTTTGTGTTTTTTTTTGAAAGGAGGGGAGGTTGGGGGTTGGGGGGGTTAATTTAATTAGGTGTTTCATATATTGTGTTAGCTAGCTAATTAATAGAGAGAAGTGTCCTTTCTTATGTCCGTGCTTGGACGCTACGTACTATATATACATAAGTGATCGAGAGAACCATTTAGTACAGAAGTTCGTCATGCATACCGAGAGAAGTGATCGATCGACCTCTCCTTCTCTGAGAGGTTGGTCGAACAACAAGTTTTTGTATCATGTATCCGACGCTACTGGCTACATACATGTACAATATGTATAAGATCTCTTATAATTACAAACCCCTAGCTAGCATTTGAAATCAATTTCCACATGGTATTCTCCGGTTTTACTGATGACGTGGTCAAGAAAGAATCCCGCCAATTCCTCTTGAATTGCTTTCATGCGATCTGGTTCTAGGAGTTCATTCTGCATCTGCCACGTCTAATTTGAAGAAGGGGGTTAATTAATACATGTATATGAATGAAACTCAACAGAAATGATGGTGTAATAAAATGAAATTGTGAATATTATTGCTTACGCACTTCATATTGTCTTTGAGAGTAGCCCCGCTTGTTTTTCAAAGTCGCGGTGTGGATGAACTCACACACGTAGTATCCACAGAAATCATTCCCTTCCTCCTGCCACAAGCACTTTACGAGAAATAGAGGTCAATCAAACTGATAATGAAGCATTATAAATGGCATTGATGAAAATATAGCTATATATAGAATCAACAGGCCGGAGATGCGCGCAACTAGCTACCCAGTAGTACTTACTTTCGGGTATGTATATGGCAGCTCCTTCGGCAGTCCCGGAGTTTCTGCGGTGAACTGTTTCCAAACCCTGCAAGACAAAGAAAATAATTATTATTACTTGAGATATCAGGAAATGAACAAAAAGTTACCGATATGGTGCGATAATTATGATCGATTGAACTTACTTGCTGAGCATTTCAGTCATGTCCGCATAGGTTTTTGGATCTTTCCGTCTCGAGTCTAAGACGGTTACTAGTCCACGCTCAAGCTTAATCTCCAGAAGAATATAGTGGTACCTGCGCACGCATGCACAACTCATCAATTACATTACTATAACCTCGCTTGAGTAATAAGGGAAACCGAATATGCACACGACAGTAACACTCACGGGCCGTTGTAAGGAAAGAGTATGGTATCTTTGTTTTGATTTTTTATCAACGATCGTAGCAAGTTGTCCTCGGCCTCTTTGACGTTCTTTTTAACCAGAAATACATCTATGATATTTGTGTTAATGAACCCAATATCATAAATTTCTTGTTTTTTGCACTCGACGATCTTCAATCTACATAATATATTGAGGATAATTAATTATAAATACATGCATGCAATGAAAGAGCCGAGCTATATATAGAGACTTAATGACAGAATAGTACTTACAGGCAGTAGCAAAAGCCCATTAATTTATCGAGGGCCTTTTGATTGAAGAACTCGAAGAACTCCTCAAATGGAACAGTCAACAGATCATTTGCAACGAGATCGTGCTCCTCTTTAATATGCAGATACAAAGCATTCTTACCATCAGACTCTCTGCAGGTTTCCATGTACCAATTATGGAATCTTCGCATCATTGTTGTCAGAGATTTTTCATCTTTGACGAGAGGCTTCTCGTACTCGTATCTGTGTCCGTCCACCTTCAAGAAATCAGGAAGTGCATCGTCAGGCAGGTAATCGTCAAGATTGGCATAACCGGCCACCGTCCCTGGAGCATTAGACACATTGAGCGAGGGGCACGATTGATGTGCTTGTTCGCCGAGCTGGGCAATTTTTCCCCTTTGCTCGTTGTTTTGACCTTTTAGCACTGACAGTAGTTCCCGACCGCTGGGCTTGGAGATATGTCTGTTCAGTAATGCGCTCATAGTTGGTTCTCGGCGGAGACTTTGGTGGTTTCCTCAGGGCATCGATAGTGCGCTTTGCTTTCACCGGATCTACCTTCTCCTCCGGAGGTGGATGTCTCTTTGCTTTCACCCCTTCAAAGAACTCCTTCACGTGGGCCTGCACAATCGTATCGTTTTCCTCCTCGGACCTCTCGTACGGTAACTTCTCTAGAGGCTTGAGAGATGATGGACCGTATTTGTATTGTCTCCCGCCTCTGGTTGTGCTGCTAGACGCCGGAGCAGACGGAGCGGCTGCGGCATCTGTCTTCTTTCGTGCTTGCTTACGAGGCGGAGGAGAAGGAGTACAACGCGCCGGAGCAGCCGGGGCGGCAGCGGGTCTCTTCCGCCCTTGCTGGCGAGGCGGAGAAGGAGGATGCTGCTGGCTGCTCGGGAGCGCCGGCGCAGGCGGAGAAGGAGGCGGAGTGCCGCCATGCGCCGGAGAAGGAGGCGGAGTGCCGCCACGCGTGCCCTGATCGTCACTCGCCGGAGGAGGAGGCGGTGGAGGAGGCGGAGTGCCCTGACTCGCCGGAGCAGGAGGAGGAGGCGGAGGCGTCCAGTTCAGAAGGTTGATGAGCTCCTTCTTCCATAGGCATGGAGTCTTCAGAGCAGAACCCAGCCTAGTCTCCCCTTCACCGGTAGGGTGGTCAAGCACGAGGTCCTCAAATCCCTCCGTTATTTCATCCACCATCACCTTAGCAATATCATTTTGGAATCGGCCGGCAGTGATAAGTTGTGCCAGGTCCACTAGGATAAACTTGGCCAACAGCCGCCTTGACCTTCAAATTCATCCATCGCGCCATCATGTGGCAATTTTGAGACTCCGTGATACCATCCACGGGATAGCTGGCAGGAGCCATCAAGACATGCTCCGGCTGAAGCAGCTCGGTGGAAGCCACGCCGCTTCTCCGCTGAGATGGCGGGGTAGCTTCGGGGGAAGCTTCGGCATGTCGTTTGTTGCGATCTGCTGCTTCTCGTTCCTCTTCTCGATCCTCTAGCCCCATTACCCTTCCAAGCAGCGCCTGCATTTGGTCCTGCTCCAGTTTCTTCCTCCTCTCGTGGGTTTTGTAACCCCCTGCGTCCGGAAAACCAACCTTCCACGGAATGGAGCCTGGCGTGCCTCGTGTCCGTCCAGGGTGCTCGGGATTTCCAAGGGCCATTGTGAGCTCGTCCTTCTCCCTGTTTGGAAGGAACGTCCCTCGCTGCGCTGCATCGATATAGTGTCGAAGGTTCTTGACTGGTGTTTGCAGTTGCTCGTCCATCCACTAATACTTCCCTGTTACAGGGTCCAAGGTTCCGCCAGCCCCGAAGAATCAAGTCCGGCAACGGTCTCGCCAGCGCATTGTCTCTGGTTCGATCCCTTTTTCAAGCAGATCATGCTTAGCCTTGGACCACTTAGGCCGGGCTTTGAGGTAGCCACCTGACCCCGTGCGATGGTGAAGCTTCTTCTTTGCAGCATTTTTCTTGTTTGTCTCCGACATCTTCTTACTCTTTTCCGATGTCTTGTGGGCCACAAATGCGGGCCAGTGATCTTTGATCTTCTCATATTTGCCGATGAATTCTGGTGTCTTTTTTTCCTTGACAAACTGGTTCAGCTCTTTCCTCCACCTCCTCATTAGGCCTCCCATCTTCTTAAGAGCACAAGACTTGATTAATTGCTCTTTAACTGGCTTCTCCGGATCCTCCTCTGGCGGTAGGGTGAAATTTGCCTTCAGCTCAGTCCAAAGATCTTCTTTCTGCATATCATTGACATAAGACACCTCGGCGTCTTCATCCTTAGCGGGCTTATACCATTGCTGGATGCTGATCGGGATCCTGTCCTTAACAAGGACCCCGCACTGAGCAGAAAATGCCTTCCTTGTCTGGATGGGTTCAATCGGTTCGCCGTCGGGCGCGATTTCTATGATCTCAAACTTTTCATCCGAGCTCAACTTTTTCTTTGGGCCTCGTCTCCTTACCGAAGTTGTGCTCGATCCGGAGGGCTAGAAATTATAAGGAAGAAAGACGACAGTAATTAATATGTGTACATATACCAAAACAATGGATGCGTCAATTAACTGGTCAGCACGGGCTTAACTAATATATATATACCTGGCCGGACTCGGTTCGGTGACCGGAGCAGTCAGCACGGTCTCCTTCGTCTTGTACCTCCATTGTGTCACCGGAGCCATCATGAACATAGTCCTCCTCTTGTACCAGCATTAATGGGTCGAAGCCACCATCATAAACATAGCCCTCTTCTTCATCTAGCTGATCAACGGTGTCGAGGAGAAATGACGCAACATCATCACTTGATCCATTTGCGATTATGTCCCCCAACATCGCTTCTGTTTCTTTGTCTCGGGAGTGCTCCATAGTTTCTGCAAATATTTATAACATGTCAATTATTATTCAAACATGGTACAGATGGATATATATAAGCGTGCGCGCATTTTGTAAGCGTGCGCGCATTTTGACTTAAACTACGCGCCGGCCGCTCCTAATCACGCGCGGGTGCGGAGAAGGCAACATATTGAGGGTAATGGCATGTGGAGGAAAAAGTAATACATTTAATTTTATTACCATGTGTTGGTCACTATTCATTGCCGGTAATATATGAAGTAATGATGGTAAGGAACCTATTTTTTTACCGGGCATTGATATATCCAAGGTTTCATCCTAGACATTGTCCGTAATAGATTAAGTATAGATAGTAACAGACCCTTCTTTTACCAGTATTGAGTTATCGATGGTTATATCCCTAGATGTAGTAAAGCCTTCATCAGACATGTTGTAATGTATTACTATAGTAACATATTAATCATGGATGGTAATGGACCTAGGTTTTTTTACTGCGCACTTAGATATCACAGGTTTCATCCCTAAATTATTTTAAAGGAA
>NC_041389.1:522949648-522971777 GCF_002162155.2 Triticum dicoccoides | reverse complement strand
GCCTCGACACAACGCTTCAAGGGTTTGGGGTGGCCTCGACGATAACGCTCTTTTAACTTGATAAATTTGGGTGGCCTCGAGAGAGTTAATTTGTCGGGTAGGGGCGCGGCGGGAGGGGGTAGGAGACCAACATCGTTTTCTCTCTAGGGTTTGGGTGTCCTCGAGAGTTTTGGTCGAGCGAGAGGGCCAAGGGGGGTGCTGCAGTTGTATAAGTTATCACGGTCGAGAGGGGGTATATATATATATATATCGACCGCCCCTCATGTCGAAGTTATCTAGAGGGGGTTATATCGACAACGACGCGACATACATATACATGGGAAAATAATGTTATCGGGGAGGGGGTATCGGTACCACCCCCTAGCTCGTGTTAAAGTTTCTTCTTTCTCCTCTATTCCTTTCTTTCTTCTTCTCCTCTTCTTTTTCTTCTTCTCCCTCGAGAAAGGAAAATAATTAAGGAAAAGGAAGAAAAGAGAAAAAGGAAGAAGGAAGAAGAAGAAGAAAAAAAAGAGGAGAAGAAGAAAGGAATAGAGGAGAAAGAAGAGTTTTTCTTCTTTCTCCTCTATTCCTTTCTTCTTCTCCTCTTCTTTTTCTTCTTTTTTCCTCTTCTTATTTATTTCTCCTCTTCTTCCTCTCCTCTTTTTCTCCTTTCTTCCTCTTCTTATTTTCCTTTTTCCTCTCATTCTTTTAGTATTGCTTGTTTTAAAAAAAATGTTCAAATAGAAAATTTCAAAAAAAACAAAGGTTTTGCCTAATGCATTGTTCATATGAATATACAAACATTTGCATATTATACAATAATTAATATCACCAATAGATACAATAAATACAGAGCGACGAAGAGCCAATAGATACAAAAAATCTATGAACAAAAAAAAATGAACAATAAATACACATATGAACAATAAATACATATGGGCCTACTTGCGACTGCTTTGCCTGATGGGCCTTCTGGGCCTACTGCGGGCCTGAATCCTGGCCCATAGTAGGGATTCAAGTCGTATTCAGGCCGTGGGGGCCCAGTGGGGGGCATTTTTTTTTGTTTTTTTGTTTTCTTTACTTATTGTTGCTATTTTTATTTTTTTCCAGTTTTTTGTTTTGTTTTGTGCATTATTTATTTTCTTTTGTTTTTTGCTTTATTTTTAATTCTTTTTGCTTTTAGTTTTAGGAAAATTATAAACTTTCCACTTTTTTTTTGTTTTCTTTCTTGCTTTATTTATTTTATTTTGTTTCTACTTACAACAAAATACTTATTGTTGTTTTTTTGTTTTGTTTTCTGCATTATTTATTTTCTTTTGTTTTTTGCTTTATTTTTTAATTCTTTTTGCTTTTAGTTTTAGGAAAATTATAAACTTTCCACTTTTTTGTTTTTTGTTTTCTTTCTTGCTTTATTTATTTTATTTTGTTTCTACTTACAACAAAATAATTATTGTTGCTATTTTTAATTATTACGAGGGCCGAACCATAAGACATTAAAGCATTTCAAATGAACTCTGAAAAAGTTAAAAGTTGGCATGGTATCATAAATTGACCCACACATAGCATGTGCATGTACAAAACGGACAATGGTATCATACTCGTCAGTTACAAAGTTGGCATGGTATCATCATAATAGTTGCGGGAGAAAGTCTTCACTTTTTCTTCGCTTGTGTCATTTGCTTATTGCGCCGTAACCATGGATAATCTTCATCGTTTATCAGGATGCTCGGGTCAGCCTTGACTTTAAAGGGAGGAATTTCATGATACTTTTCATAATCTTCAGACATGTCTGTCTTGTCCTCCACTCCCACGATGTCCCTTTTTCCTGAAAGAACTATGTGGCGCTTTGGCTCATCGTATGATGTATTCGCTTCCTTATCTTTTGTCTTTCTCGGTCTAGTAGACATGTCCTTCACATAGATAACCTGTGCCACATCATTGGCTAGGACGAACGGTTCATCAGTGTACCCAAGATTTTTCAGATCCACTATTGTCATTCCGTATTGTGGGTCTACCTGTACCCCGCCTCCTGACACATTGACCCATTTGCACTTAAACAAAGGGACCTTAAAATCATGTCCGTAGTCAAGTTCCCATATGTCCACTATGTAACCATAATATGTGTCATTTCCCCTCTCGGTTGTTGCATCAAAGCGGACACCGCTATTTTGGTTGGTGCTCTTTTGATATTGGTCAATCGTGTAAAATGTATTCCCATTTATCTCGTATCCTTTCCAAATCAATACAGTCAAAGATGGTCCCCTGGATAACAAGTACAGCTCATCACAAACAGTGTTGTCACCTCTGATACGTGCTTCCAACCAACTACTGAAAGTCCTGATGTGTTCACATGTAATCCAGTCGTCGCACTGCTCCGGGTGTTTGGAGCGCAGACTGTTCTTGTGTTCATCGACATACGGGGTCACCAAGGTAGAGTTCTGTAGAACTGTGTAGTGTGCTTGAGACCAAGAATATCCGTCCCTGCATATTATTGAGTCCCTTCCAAGCGTGCCTTTTCCAGTCAGTCTCCCCTCATACCGCGATTTAGGGAGACATATCTTCTTAAGGCCAGGAATGAAGTCAACACAAAACCCGATGACATCCTTTGTTTGATGGCCCATGGAGATGCTTCCTTCTGGCCTAGCGCTGTTACGGACATATTTCTTTAGGACTCCCATGAACCTCTCAAAGGGGTACATATTGTGTAGAAATACGGGGCCCAGAATGACAGTGTCGTCAACTAGATGAATTAATATGTGCGTCATGATATTGAAGAAGGATGGTGGGAACACCAGCTCGAAACTGACAAGACATTGCACCACATCACTCCTTAGCCTTGGTATGATTTCTGGATCGATCACCTTCTGAGATATTGCATTGAGGAATGCACATAGCTTCACAATGGCTAATCGGACGTTTTCCGGTAGAAGCCCCCTCAATGCAACCGGAAGCAGTTGCGTCATAATCACGTGGCAGTCATGAGACTTTAGGTTCTGAAACTTTTTCTCTGCCATATTTATTGTTCCTTTTATATTCGACGAGAAGCCAGTCGGGACCTTCATACTAAGCAGGCATTCAAAGAAGATTTCCTTCTCTTCTTTGGTAAGAGCATAGCTGGCAGGACCTTCATACTGCTTTGGAGGCATGCCGTCTTTTTCGTGCAAACGTTGCAGGTCCTCTTGTGCCTCAGCTGTATCTTTTGTCTTCCCATACACGCCCAAGAAGCCTAGCAGGTTCACGTAAAGGTTCTTCGTCATGTGCATCACGTCGATCGAAGAGCGGACCTCTAGGTCTTTCCAGTAGGGTAGGTCCCAAAATATAGATTTCTTCTTCCACATGGGTGCGTGTCCCCCAGCATCACTCGGAACAGCTAGTCCGCCGGGACCCTTTTCAAAGATTGCGTGTAAATCATTGATCATAGCAAGTACGTGATCACCGGTACGCATGGCGGGCTTCTTTCGGTGATCTGCCTCGCCTTTGAAATGCTTGCCTTTCTTTCGACATTGATGGTTGGTCGGAAGAAATCGACGATGGCCCAGGTACACATTCTTCCTGCAGCTTGCCAGGTATATACTATCGGTGTCAAGTAAACAGTGTGTGCATGCGTGGTATCCCTTGTTTGTCTGTCCTGAAAGGTTACTGAGAGCGGGCCAATCGTTGATGGTCACGAATAGCAACGCCTTTAGGTTAAATTCCTCTTGTTTGTGCTCATCCCACGTACGTACACCGTTTCCATTCCACAGCTCTAAAAGTTCTTCAACTAATGGCCTTAGGTACACATCAATGTCATTGCCGGGTTGCTTAGGGCCTTGGATGAGAACTGGCATCATAATGAACTTCCGCTTCATGCACATCCAAGGAGGAAGGTTATACATACATAGAGTGACGGGCCAGGTGCTGTGATTGCTGCTCTGCTCCCCGAAAGGATTAATGCCATCCGCGCTTAAAGCAAACCATACGTTCCTTGGCTCACTTGCAAACTCATCGCAGTACTTTCTCTCAATTTTTCTCCACTGCGACCCGTCAGCGGGTGCTCTCAACTTCCCGTCTTTCTTACGGTCCTCACTGTGCCATCGCATCAACTTGGCATGCTCTTCGTTTCTGAACAGACGTTTCAACCGTGGTATTATAGGAGCATACCACATCACCTTCGCAGGAACCCTCTTCCTGGGGGGCTCGCCGTCAACATCACCAGGGTCATCTCGTCTGATCTTATACCGTAATGCACCGCATACCGGGCATGCGTTCAGATCCTTGTACGCACCGCGGTAGAGGATGCAGTCATTAGGTCATGCATGTATCTTCTGCACCTCCAATCCTAGAGGGCATACGACCTTCTTTGCTGCGTATGTACTGTCGGGCAATTCATTATCCTTTGGAAGCTTCTTCTTCAATATTTTAAGTAGCTTCTCAAATCCTTTGTCAGACACAGCATTCTCTGCCTTCCACTACAGCAATTCCAGTACGGTACCCAGCTTTGTGTTGCCATCTTCGCAATTGGGGTACAACCCTTTTTTGTGGTCCTCTAGCATGCGATCGAACTTCAGCTTCTCCTTTTGACTTTCGCATTGCGTCCTTGCATCGACAATGACCCGGCAGAGATCATCATCATCGGGCACATCGTCTGGTTCCTCTTGATCTTCAGCAGCTTCGCCCGTTGCAGCATCATCGTGCACATCGTCTGGTTCCTCTTGATCTTCAGGAGCATCACCGTATTCAGGGGGCACATAGTTGTCATCGTACTCTTCTTATTCGCCATCTTCCATCATAACCCCTATTTCTCCGTGCCTCGTCCAAACATTATAGTGTGGCATGAAACCCTTGTAAAGCAGGTGGGTGTGGAGGATTTTCCGGTCAGAGTAAGACTTCGTATTCCCACATACAGGGCATGGACAACACATAAAACCATTCTGCTTGTTTGCCTCAGCCACTTCGAGAAAATCATGCACGCCCTTAATGTACTCGGAGGTGTGTCTTGAACCGTACATCCATTGCCGGTTCATCTGCGTGCATTATATAATTAAGTGACCAAATTAATAGAAGTTCATCATCACATTAAAACCAAGGTACATACATAGTTCTCATCTAACAACATAAAGCTCTGCAGAGCATCTAAATTAATTAAACCATACACTGAAACTATGTAAAACATTTCAATGCGAAAACAAATGCGATCATAATCGCAACCAATGTAACAACTGATCCAACAGCATAATGATACCAAGCCTCGGTATGAATGGCATATTTTCTAATCTTTCTAATCTTCAAGCGCATTGCATCCATCTTGATCTTGTGATCATCGACGACATCCGCAACATGCAACTCCAATATCATCTTCTCCTCCTTAATTTCTCTAATTTTTTCCTTCAACAAATTGTTTTCTTCTTCAACTAAATTTAACCTCTCGACAATAGGGTCGGTTGGAATTTCCGGTTCAACAACCTCCTAGATAAATAAAATCTATGTCACGTTGGTCGGCATAATTGTCATAAATAATAAATGAACCAATAGTTATGGAAAGATAATATATATACCACATCTGAATTATAGACGGGACGAGGGCCGACGGGGGCGGATACCAAAACCATCGCACTATATAAGATGCAATAATAAAAATAAGAAAATTATACAAGTATCTATATAAACATACAGGTAAGAGTTTTTTTTCCTTTCAGAAAGAAGATAAGAACAAGAGGCTCACCACGGTGGTGCCGGCGACGCGGGCGATCGACGGCGGTGAAGACGGGGACGGGACGTGACGGACCGCTAAACCTAGACAAATATTGAAAGCTTAAGTAGTGTGGCTCGGGCATTCCATCGAACACCTCGTGTGCATAGGAGGTGAGCTAGAGCAACACAAAGCTCTCTCCTCGCCGGCCACGAAAAATAGAGCAGTGAGAGTGCTCTGCTCGCGGGGTATATATAGGCAATTAATTGGTCCCGGTTCGTGGCATGAACCGGGACTAAAGGGAAGCCTTTGGTCCTGGTTCATTCCCCCAACCGAGACCAATGGTGGTGGGCCAGGAGCAAGGCACATTGGTTCCGGTTCGTCCCGCCAACCGGGACCAAAAGGTCCAGACGAACCGGGACCAATGGCCCACGTGGCCCGGCCGGCCCCCGGGGTTCAAGAACCGGGTCCAATGCCCCCATTGGTCCCGGTTCTGGATTGAACCGGGACTAATGGGCTGGACCGGCCTGGACCATTGCCCCCTTTTCTATTAGTGTGAAGATATCGCAGGTTGTTTAGCTTGCCAGCGAACCTCATGCTGCCAAAATAGAAGGCATACTCTCAGTTCACAAATAAATGCAAAAAGAGTAAGTGACCGAGCACTGCCAACTTGTGTCTCACTGGCCGCGATTTGATGGGCTTCACGCTGGCTCCCTCGTGCGAGCGAGAGAAGCAAAACTCCGATGAGCCGGTGACGAATGGACCTATGGTTGCCGGCTCGCTCGGGAGAAGCTGGCGATCGAATCCCGGCGATGGAGTTGAGGATTTGGCGGCCATAGAGGTCTAGCGAGCATGCCCTCTGTCTTGCAGTTACATACCCATTCCCAACACCACCCATTCCCATTCCAGTCATTCCCTTTTGTGATGCTAGTATCAGCATTACCGTGACCACCACGAATCCACGATGATCACTTCAGTCGAACCCTCATTCTCTTGTGACTCAAACCTAGGCTGCCATACTACTCTGGAATCTAGATGGGTCATGGCTGCTAGTAGTGCTAGACAAGTGACCAGGAGAGTATCTTGCATATATATAGGTTAGCCAACCTAGTGCTCCCATTTGGTTTCACTAGAGAACTTAAATATTGTATTGCTTCATTACACACATCGATGTCTTTGTACTTCGTTTCGTTCAGTTGTATAAATCGTCGTCAGAAAAGGACATACACCAACCTCCAACACAATATAACCACACCTGTCTCTAGCAGTGCTGCTAGTAATTTTCTTTAAAAGGACCAAGAGCTACTTATGGATTGAAGTGCTAAGCAACTTTGTTTGTAGATTCTAACCGGTATATTTGCTTCAAATAGCTCCTCACTGATAGAACTTCAGGATATTTACAATGATGGGCACTCTCTTGTGCAATCACCAATATGTGGATCATAAGCACATGGTCAACTTAAGGTTTATTGACAGTCAGACACGGTATTAAAGAGAAGAATGGAGGAGGGGATGCAGTTTTCAGAGATCAAATAGGAAATGTGTTGGCATGTGCAGTAGGCTATTTGCCTAATCTGCAAAGATGCCGGCGGCTGAAGCTGCGCTTCAAATGGAGTGAATAGCAAAAAACTACCACATTATGAGTTATCATTCCAAAAAAACTACTGTTTTTTTAATCTTTTCAAAAAACTACCACAAAATTGTTCAAAAAACTACCATGTCGCACTGATGACTACTTTGGTTAACTTTAAACGTTATTATGACAGCTCGGGTCCACTTATCAGGTTGACCGTTAGTTTGACCATTGACAGGTTATGACAGGTGGGGCCTAAGTATTTTTTAGCAAAAATGTCCCTGAAACAAAATATAAAAGCAATCGGGTCCCTGAAAAAAAAAAAGCAATCCCGTCCTCCCGGGGAGCTCGTCGCCGGAGCCGGCCAGCACCACGCCGGCGAGCTCGTCAGGGGTGTCCAGCTCTGGCCGTGGCCGGCGGGAAGCAGCAGCTGTGGCGGGCTGGAACCGCCCGAGCTCCCTGGCTGCTCCCCGCCCGAGCTCGAGCTCGCGGCCATGGCCGGCGGCAAGCAGCAGCTGCTCGCGTCTGGCGCCGCCCAGGCTGCTGCTCACGGGCGCTTTGGCGCCGGCTGGGCTGCTGGCCGCCGGAGCCAACTCCGTAGTGCCGCTCACCCGCCCGGGCTTCTGGTCGCCGGTGCTCCCCATGGCGCGGCCTGAGCAGGCAGGCGGCGGCGCGAGCCTCCCCATGGCGCGGCCGACAGTGGTTGTGGAGCGAGCTGGAGGTGGCCAACCGTGCGCTCTTGCCTTTCCGCATCCATTGCGGCCCTAGCCGCTCCTGCTCATGCTCGTGCCGGTTGCTTCTTTCGTGCTCCGGCGGAACGACGAGTGGCCGGAGGGAGCCCGTCGTGGCGGCTGCAGCGCTGCACGCGGCTGGAGCTCGTGTTCCTGCTCCTGCTGAACGTCGCCACGGGGAGCGGCCGGAAGGAGCCCGTTGTGCCGGCTGCTGCGCGCGGCCTGAGCTGCTGGTCTCGCGGCCCATGGCGGCGGCGGCGCTGGCTGTAGTTGCTCGAGAGAGAGAGATAAGGGAAGGTCAGGGAGAGAAGAAAGAGAAGGGGAAGGAAGAGAGAGCCTGACATGTGGGACCCACATGTCATTAAACGGTCAAACGAACAATCAACAAACGGCTTATTTAGGAGCGGGCTCGATCTGTCATAAAGCAGATCAATTTTAAATCATATGGTCATTTGGGTTTTTTAGAACAGCTAACCAATTTTGTAGTAGATTTTTAAAAAATTAAAAAAAGTCGTAGTTTTTTGTAGCCATAGCCTGTAATGTGGTAGTTTTTTGCTATATACTCTTTCAAATGGCTTCAGACTTGGAAATGGGAGAGTGCTTTCGGAAACCGACGCTCTTATGCTGAAAGAGTAACTTGAAGATCAAGGCATCAATTTTTCTTGCCTTGGTGCTGTGGCTGATCGCTTGAAAGCTTTCAACGATGCTGGGTTGATCCAGTTGATCGTGAGCAGGATGACAAAGGATGTGCCCTTGCACGAGGTCGGTGTGGATTGGGAGGTCCACTGCCACCACTCAACCAAACTCCTCCTGTATAGCCGGCCAATAGTGGATCGGATCCAGTATAGGATCTGATGCCACAGGTTGACAAGAAGAGGCAACCGGTGAAAAGATGGCTCATGGTCTCGTCCGATGGCTTGCAAAGTAGACACCACAGATGGTGTTTCACTCCTCGTCTCGCAAGCCTCTCGTTAGTCTACCATCAATTTTGACAAGCAAGCTAAATGAAGAACTTTACCATCTTGGGGCCGCTCAACCTCCAAAATCTTGAAATTACAACTCCTTGGAATTGGAAGAGGGTGTTGTAGAAAGATCTTATTTTCATCTCATCAGGGTCAAAACTTTCAATCAAAACAATAGTGGATACAAATCAGATATCTTAAAAAAGTAAAAGAAATCAGATGTAGGAAGCTTGAGCAACAACCACCAATTGCATCATTGTTTCTTACTAATTAACTAATAGTTGAGACCTAGAACTTCAAATTCCTGTGTTTGAGCAAACTGATAGTTGGTGTCAGTTCATACCAGGCAGCCTACTTCTTTGTGTTGTAGCATCTTTATGTGTATGCAGTATGCAAATGTACTTGGAAGAAGTGTACTATCATTGTCAAGAGAAAAATGATAGGAAGAAGTGTAGCATATACAATTTGATCTATATGTACACCTACGCTCACACGTATCCAATCTCAGAAGCTATATCCGTGTACCATGTAAACAATTCTGCTAACTTGTGTGTCGTTGCTATGGTGGAGCGCTAGCTACCACTGGTGCTGCTCCGGCGAGGAGGGTCTGTAATCACATGTATCGGCCATTTAGATTGATTCTAAGGGGGAAAACTGAACATGTATTGGTCCTTGTCTTCCCGTATGCTAAAGCCATTTGTCTTGAAGAAATTATTACTAGCGCTGCTAGAGGCATGTGTGGCTGCATTGCATAGGTTGGGGTATATCCTTTTCTGATAACTTTAATTTATGTCTGAACAATCCAAAGTACATAGGCAGGGATGTGTGCAACAAAATAATTATTGGCCAGTGAGGCAGTGAGCAATATATTAGAGTTCTTCTGTAAAACAAGACATGAAAGCTAAGTTTGCCTGTCTATATATATGTAGGATACTCTCCTGGTCACTTCTCCAGGCATGAGCCACCAAAATTCCATATCAGCATGACAGCCTAGGTTTGAGTCATAAGAGGAAGCAGGTTTGATTGAAACGGTCATCATGGTGGTTAACGGTAATCTTCACAAACGGCGGTATCATTGCACAACAATGAAGTTGGTCGTTAAATCACATCATAACACTAGTGCCATGCGGACGAAACCACCAGGGCATTGAACCTAGCTTGAGCTTCCAGAGATTAGGCATTGCGTTCGCCGACTGCGCCTGAGGTTCAAGAGGTTGAGAATTCAGAATCCCACCTTGTCAAAGACAATCCTTTCAACAGCAGCCGTATACAAGGATAGAGCGGTGAGAGCAGCAATACCATCCCTCAGAAGTTCCCTTACCGCAATCTTCAAAATGCGGTGCTTCTCAAGTTTCCCTATCCACTTCAGAATACAAGACAGTATGCAGCTCTGTAGCGACCACTCAAACACCTGGAGAAGTGGGGGAGGTACTAAGCCATCCCAGGAGACGGACACTTAAGCACTATGAACCACAACATTTCCATGACATGGGTCATTAACCAGAGCTAGAGTTTTTAGGTTGCCATGTCCTGAGATTACAGAGCCCAGAGCTTCCATGCTTCTCTTCAGATGGTCTGAAGATGGTACAGAACAGGTCAGATGAAGATATCGCAGGTTGTTTAGCTTGCCAACGAACCTCATGCTACCGAAATAGAAGGCATACTCTCAATTCTCAAATGAATCCAAAAGGAGTAAGTGACCGAACACTCCGAACTTGTGCCTCACTGGCCACGAACAAGCATGGGGTTGGGAGTTGGCTGCACCTGCACCACAGTCTGCTCAGCTCCCTCGTTAAGCAGGCGCACCTGGGCGTCATGTCCGGGAGCTAGTGTTGCAGGAGTCTCAGCAGGCTCCATTCCCCCCGTCTGCATCTGATGATCAGCTTCTGACTCTGACATTGTTTTCACAAACAAGACTTTGGGTCGTCTCGGGTGCTTCTTTGCTGCTTCTTCCCACTCTTGTTTTGCTTCGTCGCTCACTCCATCGTCGAGAGCCACCTCCTTGAGACATCCAAGGAACTCCATTCTTATGCCACCAAGACCATCTAAATCCTTACAGAGAAGCTGGAGGGACTCGAAACACGGAAGCGCCCCCTCTTCGATTTCTAGGTCTTCCATGGATTGCACCACGATGCACAGGCGTAGCAGTATATTGAGCTGCCCCTTTCTTATGACAAACTTGTCCATGTGACTTGCTACCAGCTTCAGGTACTGCAAGGAGCGCACCATACTTAGGGCAGAAAGTATATCCCCAGTGAACTTACCGAGGGATGAAAGGCACAGCTCGGTGAGACCAGCCAACGTGGTAACAAATGGAGGTAAGCTCAAGATGTTGCCTTGTAGCTTCAGTTTACGGAGAAAGCAGGTTTTTTCCAAGGAAAAACTCAGCAAGTCTTCCGACCATTTGTTGAAATTCAGTGAGAGTGAACGATTGTCGTTCGCATGAGTGCCTCTCTGGACGAACCCTTTAATTGACTTGGAAAGATGAGCTATGTTGCTGACATCCATAGTGGATTCACAGCATATTTTCACCTTTGTCAAGTTATTCATATGATCCATGAGTTGTGCAAATCCTTTGTCAGCAACAAATCCTGATAGCGTCTGCAAGTTACTTTTTTCTGAAAGGAAGTTCTTCAGCTTACTTATTCTCTGACTTACATCTTCAAGTTTGAACTTTCCAAACAAATGAATCAAACTCGGCAGCTCGATGACTTGTATAGGCAGAATCTCTATCTTCGTTCTTGTTATATCGAGTGTCTCCAAAAGTTTTAGTTTTGCAATCTCCTTGGGAAGCACTGAAATGGGGCCACCAAGGCTTTGGTACCTGAGCAGCAACAGGTTGCATATCTCTCTGAGATGCTTGTCGTCTAATTCATCCTCACATTCTTCTAGATCCAACATACGGAGCAGTTCATATTTGGAGAAATCCAAAACAGATTTGTGTGCCTTACCGAAGATTGTTAGAGACCGGACAAAGGGTAAGTCCTCTCGACTCATCCTAGCCCGTCCGGCACTTTCAAGATGCAGAGAAAGCCAACGGGTCTTACCGGTTAGGCGTGCCTGATCATGTGACAAGGTAATGAAGTTCTCACATCTGGACTTGTGCAGGATGAACTCGAGCATCATGCCGTGAGTTTGGCAAGTCTTCACCTCTGTGTTGCTGCTCACATCAATAGGCCGAATGATACTGTGGTCGACCAGCTTCTTGAAATAGCACGTAGCGAGTTCAGCATCCCCTCCAAATAATCCTTCAGCTAGCCATCGCCTTATGAGCCTTTCTCTCCTCACCGGGCGATCACGTGGGAAGATACCCAGATATAGCAAGAACGTCTTGATAAAATGATCAGGAAGACTGGCGTAGCTGCGGCGAACCACTTCATTCTCGCTAAGGTGTCCTCTGTTTCTAGATGTTCACCCAGGTTGTTGCACAGCCTTGTCCACTCTGTCCGTGTCGGACTCTGCAAGAATTGGGCTGTGGTAACAAGAGCGAGTGGCAGACCATCGCATTTCTTCAGTGCTTCTTTTTTTTTTAGAAAAGGGGTATTACCCCGGCCTCTGCATCCGAAAGATGCATACGGCCTATAATAAACCGAGCTCATTACTAGGTGATGAATCCTCCAAGGAAGCTTCTTTGAGGAACAATTTTCTTGACAGATCCTCGCTAAGAGTTCTCATTGCGTACACATGACCATGAGCAGAGCTGCAGGCATTTGCTATGTACTGAATGGATGTCGTCACCACAACTCTGCTGCTCACTCCCATCGCTGCAGGGAAAGAATTTTTCATGGTGTTCCAAAGTTCCGTTCTCATGCCATCAATAACAATGAAGAACCTGGTCAATAGGTAGATTGAAGACCGAAAATGCAAGTCAGTAGAGGACGTCCGTTGTTCACACAGAAACAAACAAAACCTGAATGAAGTTAAAGGAAAATTGAGGAGAGAAGGCTCACCTTTTTGACTCGAGGCATTTTCTGAGACTCGTGCTGAGCTTCCTGGCATCCCCGGTTACCTGCAGGCCAAGCTCCTCGAGGATCCCCTTGAGAACATCCACCGCGCCTTTGCCCACCGCACGAACCCAAGCCCGTGCTTTGTACTGGCATACCACGGTATCGCTCTCGTACACCTCCCTGGCAAGAAGAGTCTTCCCCGAACCTCCGAACCCGACAATGGAGATCACCTTGAGCTGTTTAGGCTGGCCCTCGGTGTCCCTTATCAGTTCCAGAAGCTCGTCGCGGGGCGCGTTCATGCCCACGAGGTCAGCTGCAAGTGCGTGAACCTCCTCCGAGAGGGCGCCCGATGCGGACGCCTCCGAGGCGCTGGGTTCGCCGCCGCCGTAGCTCTCCCTCAGCTTGGACACCTCTTCTGATATCTTCCTGATCTTTCGGATCTCGGCGGCGAACTCCGTGCGGATCGGCGCCGTCTTCAGCCTGCTGACGGTCTTGCGGAGCAGCGACGCGGCGGCGTCCTTGGCCACGCGGTGCGAGAAGCGGTCGATGCAGTCCGCAGTCGTCGATGCTGTGGCCCAGCTCGCGCGCGAGCTGTATCCAGGCCGTCTGCACCTGGCTCTTCGAGCGGCGGTCGTCGTGGTCGTGGATGGCGGCGTCGATCATGTCCAGCTCCATCCAGATGCGCTGGATGTCATGCTCCAGGTTCCGCCGTAGCCTGTAATACTAAGAATACTAGGCCTGTAAGGGTTCCTTTTTTCTGGTTTTTTCGGATTTTTTTTCCATATCTCTTTGAGCGACGCATGTGCAACCCTTGTCTATCTCTGCGTGTGCAGCGCGTCGTACGGGAGAGTTACTTTGTTTTTTTAATATTTGTTTGACTGGACGTATCCGTTTCAGATTTTCTGGGTTTGCTTCATTCCACGCGTCCCTGCATGGGCATGCATGTCGCTGGCCCAGTTCACATGACCCGTTCAGATTTGCTGTGTTGGTTCTCCTCCATGCTGCATGGCCATGCTTGTCTCACATGCAGTTGGACACGTTGCCTTCTTAACTTTTCTGAAGGGCTCCGTTTTTGTTTTTTCTTTCCTTTTGGCTGCCTATAAGTACTTGTTTGCCTGGTGTTCGTTCACGACCCTCTTTATGTGTTCTTCCTGGTCGTTTGGTCTGGGCTGCTTCTAACCCTATCCGCCGCCGGCGGCCCCATCCTCATGGACAGCTCCACCACGTTGCCGCCCGACGCTCTTCTCCGGTGCCAGATTCGGCTGTTCCAGGCACATCCCCGCCAGATCCCGGCGGCATACCCTCGTGATGCAGTCCCCACGACCAGGCCCGATGCAGCTTCCTCGCCGGCTGGAAACGCCACCAGCCCCGACGACATTGACGTCGATGTTCACCTCGCCCGGGCCCACCTCGTCCTCTAATTTGGGCTGCTTCCAGCCGATCTACACATGCGCCCATCAGTCCAGGAGCCTCCCTAGCTGGGCTGCCTCGCTGGGAGAAGCCAGAACGTGCCAAACGCTTATCAAATCGCCATGTCAGTTGGAAGCTGGCTTTGAGAATCTGAATTTGTGGACTTGGGAGGCTGGGAGAGGTTCAAGTCATTTGGGTTCTGTGCTTGGTGAGTACTGCTCTTTCTAGACTTTTATCAGCAACGGATGGTTTTGGTGATCTTTTTGTTGTATTCATGATGTTGTGCATTCTTAGATCCGAGGGCCGGTGAGGCAGGCCGGCGGTGGCAGGAACACCAAGAAATTCGTCGTGGGAAACATCCAGTAGATTCATCATCTGGTGAGTGTTTAGCTTGCTTGATTCTTTTTACAAAATATTGTTGTTTGTTTGGTTTCTTTTTTCACTCTCTTTTGGTTTCATATTTAGCACTTTTTAGATGATCTGTTGACCCATGCAGTTGGAAGGAATGTTCGGCCAGCACTATGCGGATTAATTGATCCTTGTCTTGTTGCTGCTAAGAGTTGCATCTGATGTGGATGTTTTGTATCGTTCGTAGCAAGAATTTGGTATAGATTTGTAGAAAGTAAAAAGATCAATTGTTCTGGAAGGTGACATAGTTGTTTATAGGGAGAGGAATACTAGCTATTTTGGCCTGAGTAGTCTGAATTTCTGTAGATGGCATCAAGGTTTGGAGAAACAATAATACCATTTGGATTGGTTGGAGAAGACGATATATGTGGTGTAAGTGCAACCTCAAAAAATATGTTATCTTAATATGCTATCCCCTTGATTATCTAATGTCTAGAAACAATATTTTTCACCTCAAATGTTGTTAGACTACAATGATCTTCTGGAGCTCCCATTTTATGATATCCATGACAACAAGCTAAATAAAGAGGGCCTAAAGCTAAGGTATGTTTTGATTTCATTTTAGAAGCAAAATAATAATAGTTTGTCCATGAGAATCAATGATCTTTATTTATCTTATTGTTTCTCAGGACTGATTTTATGGGAGAGACAAAGAATAAAGATATGCATCCTCTAGTGCTTATGCCAAAAATGTCAGGAAGATTTTACTTCATCTTTGGGGAGCCTATTGAAACAAAAGGTAGCCAGCTGCGCTAGCAAATAGTAATCTGAAAAATTTATCTACATGTTCTCGTGGCAAGTCAACATATGCTGCCCTGTTATCCTTTTTAGATAATCGAAAAATGAGTCAGCATGCATACAGCCGTATTTCGGAGAGCCCATGTCTGATTAGGTTTGCTTCTTGTGTTTTCGATTAGTTTACTTGTTTGCATAGGGAGGGAGAAAGAGTTAAGAGACAAAGAGAAGGCCCAACACCTCTATTTGCATGTCAAATCTGAAGTGGAGAGCTGCATCAAGTATCTGAAGAGGAGAGAGGAGGATCCCTACAGGAGTACACTGCCCAATCTTCTATATAGGCAGCTCATCGTTCTGATGCAGAAATATCCACATCTGAACCCTGAGTCTGAGATGATCATGTTTGTCATTAGTTAGGATCCAAAGCAATTGTTTATATTGTTCATGTCAATCTTTTATATACATAGTTTTTTTTAAATACCTCAAATTAATTACAGTTCATTCAAATTAGAAGGGTCTATAAATATTTAAAACTGAGTTCAGAACTATAAATTTCTATGTGAAGTACATTAGTGTATTTACTAAGCTAGGCAGGGGCTCTCATTCCACTAAATGTTATTTTGTTAATTTCTACCAGTATATTGTGCTAAAGGTCAATCAAAGAAACTATGCACACATTTTCTATCCACTTTCAATATGTTTGAAAGTCAGGATTGATTTTTGAAGGCATGTTATATTCAGACTTAACTTAAATATAGTTTTTCTTTTGCATTCATTGAAGCTCTTATTTTCTTTCCCTTTGGGTAAGCCAATGACGGCTGCTACTTTTCATCTAGAAACGCGAACAGCTTCAGTGCGATCCGACCGACAAAAGTCGTGGCCACAATCTCCATCTTCTCCACTCCCCTCCCCCTTGTCCGGCTAGCCGCCGACGGCCCAAAGGGGGGGGGGGGGCACTCACCCCTTTGCAGGGCCTAGACCATCTCCAGCCGCGCCCAACAGACCCTCCCAAGATGATTTTTTAGCGCCGATGGCCGAAAATCGGTCTAGTCGCGCCCCAGGATCTCGTTTAGCGCCGGTTTAGGAGAAATCCAGAGCCGGCGATCCCGCCCCGAACCCAAACGGTCGGGTGTCACCTGGGCACGCCGAACAAGCAAAAAGCAGCGTGAGGCCGCTCTGTCGGCGACTGGAAGCCGACCGGAAGCCCCTTTCCCGCCGTTTCCTTCCGCGTTCACCCCTGTCTTCTCCATTCCTCCCGCCAAACCCCAGCCTCCTCCCTGTCCTTCCGCCGGCCATGCCGTCGAAGAAGTACGTGATGCCGCGCGCCGCGACGGATCCCACCGCCGCCGCCGCCCAGCCGAAGCAAAGGAAGCCGAGCGCTCGGCTCTCCAAACCCCCCGGCATGACCAACACCGAGTGGAAGGCGAATGTGGAGCGTCGGGAGGCCGTCACCGCCGACAGGCGCAACAGGGCCAAGAAGGCGAGGGAAAAAGCGGCGTACGCTACGGCGCGGCGGCGGCGACGGAGGTGGCACGCACGGCGGTGACAAATCCACCAGGTGGGCACCCGTACGCGGCCTGGGGCCAGCAAAGCGTTGGCTCTCAGGCCGGGTTCTCGTTGTCGCTGCACCCATGAAGCATGCCGTCGCTGGGCTATGCCGATGGGGACGCCCACGGTGGTTTCAACCCCAACATCACCTTCCCCCACGGGCGCCCTGCCCAGTGCACGCCCTCGCCCGCGTTCGCCGGCCTGCAGTACCCGCCTTAAACTTACTCGCCGCCAGACTACACAGCCTCACCGACGTCACCTCTTCGCCGCGGCCTCTACTCGCAAGCCTCATCCTCATCGCATCTTGGCGACGCCGACACGACGGAGGCCGACATGGAGGACATCATCGCAGCTGGCTCGGCTGCCGCCGCTACTTCCCCCGGATTCATTACGCAGGACGGCTCGATTGGCCTCGCCGACATGGACGGCGAGGTCGACTACGGCGATGAAGAGCTGGAGGAGGAAGAAGAGGAGGAGGAGCCGGCACCGATGAGGAAAGGCAAGAAGAAGAAGAAGAAGAAGACAACCAAGTCCGGCGAGCCACACATCAAATGGGCGTCCAAGAAAGAGGAGTGCCTCGCTGAAGCGTGGAAGGTCGTCTGCCTCGACCCGGTCACCGGCACGAATCAGAGCATCGAGACGTATTGAGACCGCATCAAGACGGAGTTTGACGAGCTTTCCGCTCGTCGCCCCCTACTTCAAAGGCATGCACATGAAGCGGGGGTCGAAGGGGATGGCGAACCATTGGTCGCTCATCCAAACGGCGTGCAACAAATGGCATGGGATCATCGAGGAGGTCGCGGCTCGCCCGGAGAGCGACACCAGCCTCGAGGATCAGGTATCGCACGCCGTTCTTTCGCTCCGAGAGCGTTCTTTCGCCTTATACACGCCCTGGCGCGCGCTCTGGTGCCGACTGATGTCCTTTCTTCGGCACAGCTGCTACGCATGTTCGCCATGTTCCGCGACGACAACAGCGACGCAGACTTCAAGTACCTCCACGTCTTCAAGCGGATCGACAAGTGCGAGAAATGGGCGGCCGTCCGGCGCACCCTTGCAAAGAGATGTACAAACCGGACGCGCCGACCTTGGGCGCGGCCGACGGGCGCCCGGACGGCAACAAAGGTGCCAAGAAGGTGAAATATGCCGAGTCGGCTACCGCGCGCGTGCAAGAGTTCATCGAACATTGCATCGCCCACACCAAGACCAGGGCCGCCGAGCGAGAAGAGAAAATCGAGGCGAGGTGGGCTGTTTTGATGACGAACAACACTGTCAAACTCGACTTGCTCCGGACCAGCGCCGCCGCGAAGCTCAAAGCTCAAGACGCCAAGAAGAGGAACAACGACCTCGCCTTTTTGATGGGCGGCGCTGACATGCTCCAGAGCGACGCCGAGAAGCTGAAGGCGTGGTTCTTGGCCAATCGCGGCCTCATCCTGGACCAGATACCGGCGACGCCGATGCCGCCGCCCAGCCCGGCGGCTGATGACGATGCCTCCGCGATACCCAGCCCCACCGACGACGATGCCTCCACCGCGCCAACTCCTCCCAGCCCGCGTATGCCGCCGCCAACGCCGCCGGAGGTTGAGTTCGGCGCCTGTTGCCTTCCGCGTCCTTCCTTTTTTGTACGCCGAGCTACATTTGATCGTCGAACTGTGGCACTGTGAATCGCCGAATTATTGCGATGATCGTCGGTTTGTTGTTTTTTTGAGCGGGAATGATGGATTTCAAATATGGAGCGTCTTCGGGGACGGTACCTCGGCGCGTGGCTGGAGAGAAACGAACACCGGGGGCCGAACTAGCGCCGGCTCGTCCCCAAACCGCTCTTTTTCGGCGTCCTGAGGGGCCGAACGGCTGAAGATGCTCTTAAGCTCTGGTGTATGTTTAGTCCTTCAAATCCGCAATGTACTTCTCCAGATCTGGACACTCCCTTGCGGCTCCTCTCAGCTATCTGCTTCTGGAGTTGACCGACCAGGGGCTTGCTGACAGGGGTCAAGAGGGATTGTTCTCTCGTAATCCGGTTAATTTTTGCACAGTTCACCCGGCCAAGACGGACACGTGTTTTCCAATTGACTAAATTTTTACATGCTTCCTTTTACCTTTTCTTTTTACATATAAGGTAAGAAGGTAGAAGTTAATCAGATCATTTATACACTTGTACATTTTATGTGAAAAAAAGAAGTAAGAAGAAAGCACGTTAAAACTGCTCGATTGACTAAATCACCCCTTCCCTTCAAATGTCAAAACGACGCAAATGTCACTTTGATAGAATTGTTTGGACCCAAACATCTAGCTGGCGTCAGCTCACTAGCGGCCCTTTTTTAGATAATGCGTGTCTCATTTATTTTTCTTTACGGGTAATACATGTTTCGTTAATATCATATAAATTATAGTACATATCACGTATATATCGATCTAACAAAGCTAAAAAGATAGCAGAATTTTAGCCTTTACATAAAGAAACACATTCAAAAAAGTAAAATTACAAACAAGACTGAAGAACCCTCTGAGGTTGACACCGACGTTTCTCACCCGCCTCTAGCACCATCACAATAGCCACCAAAGAAAAAAATGACTGGTCATCTCCGCACCCAAGCTCGATGTGGCTCACTGATAAACAGCTTTGCTGAACTACAAGATGACTCATCAAAAACGAAACCATTACCGTTGAAGGAATCAGACCGGACAACACCCCTAACACGTCATCGAACTCCAGATCTAGCATACCCACACGATTAAGACGTTGAAGGAGAAACCACCAGCCCTACACAAATCATGAACCCAACACACGATTCACCATCTTTCAGATGCCGCCAATGCACACCACAATCTGCATCCGCTTCTGGACTACCTCCCAGTCCCAAGCTCCGCGCACGGTGCTAGAGCGAACGTCGTCGCAACGACAGAGTCCGAGGACGCAGATCCACCACAAGGATGTGCCCACCGTCACGCCATCTTTACTTGAGCAGATTGGTTTTATAATTCATCCCCAACCGTAGATTGATCGCCTCGTCGGAGTAGGATATGAAAAATTTTTATTCGGCGTGGCCATAAGCCATGACGATGAACACCCTAAAAAACTAGGACAGACTAAAAACAATTTACGGACGTGGAATCGGGCGACATAGGGCAGCGGCGGAGAAGACTCCTGGCGGCGGCGGCGAGAGAAAAGCGAACACGTTTCACATATAGTAGCTCCCTGGCGGCCTTCGAGCATACGTTTGGTTCGCGAGATAATTTCTGTACGAGCAAAAAAAAATTTTTTTGAGGCTTTCTGTACGAGCAAATGAAAACGTTTGCTGGAGGAGGGAACCCCTCCGTCTTTTGAGCCTGCAGTTGGGCCAAAAAAAACATTTTGTTTTGACACATTACCAGACTTTAAAAGCTGGTATTTTTTACCTCATTTTAAGCAGTTAGACGACACATAAAAGACCATGTTGTATTCATCACCGCATCTAGTTAGTTGCCATGACAGCAAGTTTTTGGTATTTCAATGATAAATGATTAAATACGAAACGTGAAAAAACCAAATGAAAAAATGCCATGATTGAGAATAATAAAAATGCCATGACACTAAGAATAAAAAAGCTGTGATAAAAAAATAGTATAAATGCCTTGCTCTAAATTTCTCTTTGGCATAAAATGGCATGCACTAAAAATATTTAGAAAAAATGCCATGCTCTGAAAATGCCATGGATGAAAAAATGCCATGCTTTTAAAAATAAAATTTCCACGCTCTTCAAAATAAAATGCCATTGCTCTACAAAAAAATATGTCATACACCCCGCAACAATATATCATACTTAAAAAAAAGAAATTTGCATGCTTCTACAATAAAAATGGCAATCTCTTTATACTAAAAAAATGGCATGCTCTTTGTACTAAAAATTTCATGCTTCTACAAGAAAAATGGCATGCTCTTTATACTAAAAATTGCATGCTTCTACAAGAAAAATGGCATGCTCTTTATAATTAAAAAATCATGCTATTTATAATAAAATGATCTTTATAATTAAAACTGACATGCTCTTTATAATAAAAATGCCATGCTTCTACCAAGAAATGGCATACTCTTTATAATAAAAATGCCATGCTTCTACAAATGAAAATGCCGTGCTCCTTATAATTAAAAAATGTCATGCTCTTGCAAATAAAAATGCAATGATGTAGATAGAGATTAAGAAAACCATTTTTTATGAACTTGCTATGTTAAAAACATAACAAAAAAAATTCTCGAACTTGACATGCTAGAAAAGGTTCCGACCATTTCGAATTTGCCATGTGAGCAGAAACAAATAATCTATTAAAAAAACATGATTTACAAAACACGTAGAAAACGTCGCGTGTTGTCTACCACGCAAACCTAGCACTGAAAACGATGGCATGTATATAGAGCACTGCGAATTTGTTTTTGATTGGAGAAGCTGCTGTCATGTATACAAGTACAAACGAAAGGGTTGAGGTGCCTAAAACTGGTTATTTGAGAAGCTACTGTCATACTACTCTTTCCATGTTGAAGAATAAAACATTTCTTCAAATTGACGTGGCCAAACAACACAAATTTCAATAAACCTATCATGTTCTAGTTAACGAAAATTTTAAAAAAAATGTCATGCCAAATGTTTAAAATATGCCATGTTGCTTTATAGTGAGTTGCCATTTTCTTAGAATATAATCTGTGAAATTGCTATGGAAATGGTACTTAACATCAGTTGCAAAGGAATTCACTAAAATTACCATGGGAAATAATACTAACAGCAGCATAGTACTAACATTATCTCTAAAATTGCCTTGGGATTGACATGTTATAGCTAACAGAAATTTCGGAATATTGCCATGTGCCATGTTGATTTACAAAGAATTGCCTGTTCTTTTAAAAAAAAAGTTATCTCTAACATTGCTATGAAAAAAGTACTAAACAACACAATACCATAGCAAATCTCTAAAGGTCCCATGAAATTTTCTCAAAATGCCATGGAATTGCCATGCTTTACCAGCTTGTGGACAAGAAGAGAGATAGGTGATAGGAAAGGATAGAGGGCAAACCTCACTATGTTGGCTCCTCCACGACCACGGTACACCGCCGCCACCAGAGCTGCTTCTCTGCACCGTCAAGCTGGAGCCGCATTCGCCTCCTCGCGGACGGGTGAAGGAGGAACCCTCTTTCCCCCTGT
>NC_041389.1:522881766-522949251 GCF_002162155.2 Triticum dicoccoides | reverse complement strand
TGGCATACAAATCATATACCATGTGAAGGAGGAGCGGTAGTTACCTCCGCTACGTCCTGTAAATAGGATCGGTAGTTGCCAACGCTACGTCGTGTCAAGGAGGAGTGGCAGTCGCTATCGCCTAGCCTCGCCGGTGGCGGCCTGTCCCCACACAATCGCCATGAAGGGGTGGGATCGCATACTCCACTACCTTGGCGGCGGCTGCCAAGGTAGCAGCGGCGACGGTTCATCCACCCAGACAAGGAGTGGCAGCGACGGGACAGACACAACGCCACGCCTCGGTGGAGTTCACGGACTCTGACGTCCCGCGGCCACAAATCCTCAACGACCTAGAGCTCGCAATGGCCCGCGTCCTCAACCGGTCAAAGACCACAGCGGAAATGAGCAAATGTCGTCTCCACGGCCTCGACGAGAAGATGGAAAAGTATGACGATGAGTGGTCTCTGAGCGAGACCCTCGCCACCGCCGCCTCCAACAAGTCATGTCGCCCGTCTCCTCGCCTCCCCCCCCCCACATATGTGGTGCCCACGGCCGCACTGCGCACGCCGCAGGAGCAAGCGGCGAAGATCATCCACGAGCGCCACATGGCGGCTAGGAAGCACTGCTGCGACAACGCACAATTTCGTTGCTCGAAGTCCGACGACAACTCCAGCGATGGCGATGGAGGTGCCTCAGGCCAACCCGCCATGGCATATGAGGTAACCCTAAAGTATAGGGTAATTTAGTTCTTTTTTAATTTTAGTTTACCAGACAAAATATCATCCGGTTTTATGTAAAAATCATTTAAGTTTGAACAAAAATTGTCTAGGTTGTTCAAATTTACATCAAATAAGTTTTTTCATTAATTAACGCTTTGAAATGTGACTCGGCCTTTACGGCTAGCTTGGGATGGCCGACTACTGTATCAATATTTGGACACCGATCCGAGCCACTCTGTGGACACATGTGGTGTCTCTTAGGGCTACTCCAACCTACCAACGCGATTGCGGTTTTTGTCCATTTTTTATCCGGTTGGATAAGCCGAGCGAAAGTGTGTGTCTGGTTTTTGAACTGGGTCGGCTGGTACACCCAGCGCGGCCGACGAATTAGTCCGAGTGGTCTTAGAAAAATAAAGCGCACATAAAATATTTAAATTTAAAACATAATTAAACATTAAAATTAAAGTCCACGACGGCCAAAGTCCACTTCAAACATAATTAATATTAACTAAAACTAAAAAAGTGATGTTGCCCAGCCGTCGCAGCCCTAGGTGTCATCCTCGGAGTCGTAGCGGGTGAGGTCGAAGAATACCGGTGGCTCCACCCACGGGAATGCCCGCTGGTAGGCCGGCAGCGCCGCCTCCTCCATCGTCTGTTGCGCCAGCGGGTCTCTAATGTGTAGCATGCACTGCTCCTCCTTAGGCTCCCGCCGCTCCTTCTCCTTCACTCGTGCCCACCGTTGCCGATGCTTCTCCTCTTCTTGTTCCCATCGCTGCCGGCACTCCTCCAGTTGCATGCGCCGTTCACCGTTGGCCCGCTCCTCCACCAGCGCATTGGCCCTCCACTGGGCGAGGTAGGTCGCCACCTGTTTTGGCGTCATGCTCAGCAACATGGTCAGCACGCTCACCCACTCCCAAACCATGACCTCCTACTAGTACCTCTCGGGGGCGACAGGTGGTGCCAGCATAGGCTCGGGCTTGGGCTGCTCTAGGAGAGGTGGCAGTGGTGGAGGGTAGATGCAGCCCCCCTTCGTCGACAGCTGGAGCGCCTCCTCGAGCCCAGGCCAGTGGGACTCCTCCTCTCGCTTGGGCTCCTTGAGGGCGTGCTGGTACGTCTCCTCCAGTGCGGCGAGGTATGCCGCCTCGGCCTCCCGGCCACCATCGGGGGCGGCAGTGCGAAGCCAGTGTCTATCTGGACGGCGCCGTAGTGCACGTCGTGCTCGGTGGCGAACCAGACGTCCCAATTGGGGGAGTTTGGCGCATACACCGGGTCACGGTGCTGCTCCGACGTTAACAGGGCACGACGCTTGCAGATCTCCTTCACAGACGCCAGCGCGGACTTCAGCACCACCAACGCCGGAAATGCGGTGGGGGTGGAGGTGACAACCATGTGGGAGTTTCACGTCGTGCCATGGCAGCGGGACGCGGTACTCCTAGTCGTACCACGCGGTGCACCGGGTTGTACAGGCGGTCTCAGGGCCGGTGAGCCCTCCCCATCGTTCGCATCGGCGCCCACCACGCGGGTCCGTGCGACGAGCTGGCCTCGTCATGCTTGGGCTTGCATTTCCTTTGCCAAAGAAACCCGCCATGGTTAGGGCCAGGGATTCTGTTTGCACGCGAGGGGGCACGCGTGGCCAGATCTGGAAGGGGGGAGAAGAAGTGGATGAGGTCGGTCCCTGCACACTTGCAATTTAAAAAGCATGGATGACAACTCACAAGTATAGGGGATCGCAAACAGTTTTCGAGGGTAGAGTATTCAACCCAAATTTATAGATTCGACACAAGGGGAGCCAAAGAATATTCTCAAGTATTGGCAGCTGAGTTGTCAATTCAACCAGACCTGAAAGACTTAATATCTGCAGCAAAGTATTTAGTAGCAAAGTAGTATGGGAGTACGGTAACGGTGGCAAAAGTAAAAGTAGCAGCTTTGTGGCAATCGTAACAGTGGCACCGGAGAAGTAACTAAGCAAAGATCAATATGGGAAAAGCTCGTAGGCAATGGATCAATGATGGATAATTATGTCGGGTGTAATTCATCATGCAACAATTATAACATAGGGTGACACAGAACTAGCTCCAATTCATTAATGTAATGTAGGCATGTATTCTGAATATAGTCATACGTGCTTATGGAAAAGAACTTGCATGACATCTTTTGTCCTACCCTCCCGTGGCAGAGGCGTCCTAATGGAAACTAAGGGATATTAAGGCCTCCTTTTAATAGAGTACCGGACCAAAGCATTAGCACTTAGTGAATACATGAACTCCTCAAACTACAGTCATCACCGAGAAGTGTCCCGACTATGTCACTCCGGGGTTTGCCGGATCATAGCACGTAGTAGGTGACTATAACTTGCAAGATAGGATCAAGAACTCACATATATTCATGAAAACATAATAGGTTCAAATCTGAAATCATGGCACTCGGGCCGTAGTGACAAGCATTAAGCATGGCAAAGTCATAGCAACATCAATCTTAGAACATAATGGATACTAGGGATCAAACTCTAACAAAACTAACTCGATTACAAGATAAATCTCATCCAACCCATCACCGTCCAGCAAGCCTACGATGGGATTACTCACGCACAGCGGTGAGCATCATGAAATTGGTGATGGAGGATGGTTGATGATGACGATGGTGACGGATTCCCCTCTCTGGAACCCCGAACGGACTCAGATCAGCCCTCCCAAGGAAGAACAGGGCTTAGTGGCGGCTCCGTATCGTAAAATGCAATGAATCCTTCTCTCTGATTTTTTTCTCCCCGAACGTGAACATATGGAGTTGGAGTTGAGGTCGGTGGAGATCCAGGGGGCCCACGGGGCAGGGGGAGCGCCCTAGGGGGGCGCCCCCACCCTCGTGGCCAGGATGTGGGCCCCCTTCTGTTGATTCTTTCGCCAATATTTTTTATTAATTCCAAAATGTGACTCTCTGAAGTTTCAGGTCATTCCGAGAACTTTTATTTTTGCACAAAAATAACACCATGGCAATTTTGCTGAAAACAGCGTCAGTCCGGGTTAGTTCCATCCAAATGATGCAAATTAGAGTCCAAAACAAGGGCAAAAGTGTTTGGAAAAGTAGATACGTTGGAGACGTATCAACTCCCCCAAGCTTAAACCTTTGCTCGTCCTCAAGCAATTCGGTTGACAAACTAAAAGTGATAAAAAAAACTTTTACAAACTCTGTTTGATCTTGTTGTTGCAAATATGTAAAGCTATCATTCAAGTTTTCAGCAAAGATCATGAACTAACCATATTCACAATAACATTTAGGTCTCATGTTTACTTATATCAATGGCATAATCAACTAGCGAGCAATAATAATAAATCTCGGATGAAAACACTTTCTCAAAACAATCATAATATAATATAACAAGATGGTATCTCACTAGCCCTTTCTGAGACCGCAAAACATAAATGCAGAGCACCCCTGAAGATCAAGGACCGACTAGACATTGTAATTCATGGCAAAAAAGATCCAGTCATAGTCATACTCAATATCAATTAATAACAATGCATACAAATAACAGTGGTGCTCTCCAACTTGTGCCTTTTTATAAGAGGATGATGACTCAGCATAAATGTAAATAGATAGGCCCTTCGCAGAGGGAAGCAGGGATTTGCAGAGGTGCCAGAGCTCGAGTTTTGAAACAGAGATAAATAATATTTTGAGCGGTATACTTTCATTGTCAACATAACAACCAAGAGATCTCGATATCTTCCATGCTACATACACTATAGGCGGTTCCCAAACAAAATGGTAAAGTTTATACCTCCCCCACCACCAACAAGCACATTCCACGGCTGGTCCAAAACAACGGGTACCGTCCAACTAACAACAATCTTGGGGGAGTTTTGTTTGCAATTTTGATTTGAGCATGGGACTGGGCATCCCGGTTACCGGCCATTTTCTCATGAATGATGAGCGGGAGTCCACTCATGAGAATAACCCACCTAGTATGGAAGATATAGACAACCATAGTTGATATATGAGCTGTTCGAGCATACAAAACAGAATTCCATTTGAAGGTTTAGAGTTTGGCACATGCAAATTTACTTGGAACGGTAGGTAAATACCACATATAGGTAGGTATGGTGGATCCATATGGAAAAAATTTGGAGTTTATGAAAGTGGATGCACAAGTAGTATTCCCGCTTAGTACAAGTGAAGGCTAGAAAGAGACTTGGAAGTGACCAACTAGAGAGCGACACAGTCATAAACATGCATTAAGATTAACCAACAATGAGTGCAAGCATGAGTAGGATATAAATCACCATGAACATAAATATTGTGGAGGCTATGTTGATTTTGTTTCAACTACATGCGTGAACATGTGCCGAGTCAAGCCACTCGAATCATTCAAAGGAGGATACCACCCTATCATACACTACAAAAAAATACACTTCCGTGATGATACGTGTTTGTCACAGTAGGTCGCGTTTTCTATCATGCATGTACATCCATGACGATTTTATGACAGAATCAAGATAGTTATACCTGTGCTGTCGTAGAAGTGTTCCATGACATTACCAAAATTATCATCACGGAAGTGTCCACTTCCATGACGATAAATCACGCATCATAGAAGTGCTTTCGTCAAGGGTGACCGACATGTGGCATCCACCGTAATGGAACGCCGTTAAGCTATCGGGTCGGGTTTTGGATCCGATAACCCGTTAACAGCCCCGACCAATGGGGATTTTCCACGTGTAAAATTCTGATTGGCCGAAGGGAACACCTGTCAGCTCGTTAGTGGGCCAGATGTCACCCGTCCATTGGAGGAGACATGCCTATGATAGTCGACACGTGGCGGGGCCCAACAGAGGCCCATATAGGTTAAAAAGGCCGGCCCAGTCAAAGGCTCGTAGTACTTAATCAGGCACTAGTGGGCCAGCCCAATAACGACCTGCTTAATAAAGGCCCATTTACGGCCCGAAGCCAGATCTGGCTCGTTAATTGTTCGGCCAAAATTTGGGTCCATTTACGGCCCAAAGCCAGATCTGGCCCGTTAATTGTTTGCCCAATAATTGGGCCCATTTGCAGCCCGAAGCCAGATTTGGCCCGTTAATTGTTCGCCGAATATTTGGGCCCAACTACGGCCCATTGACTTTCAGCCTGTTAGAGGCCTGATGTAGACATGGGCCCATTTCAGCCCGGTGTGACTTTCGGCCTGTTAGAGGCCTGATGTAGACATGGGCCCATTTCAGCCCGGTGAGACTTTCGGCCTGGGAATGGCCCGTGCTGCCCATGGGCCATATATGATCCGACGGGACATCGGGCCCACTAACGGCCCGTGCTAAAGGTGGCAACAGTTAAGCCCAACGTGACTTTGGGCCTGCTAAAGGCCTGTCGCATAATTCGGCCCGTTGATGCCTGTACTAAGCTTTCGGCCTCTTAAAGGCCCATGATATCAGTGGGCCAACTAAGGCCCGAGATATGTTTTGGCCTGGTAACGACCCATGAGCTAACTGGGCCCAAAAAGGCCCGGCCTACATTTCAGCCTGCTAAAGGCCCGTCGACGACTAGTGAAAATTGAGGCCCAACATGCATTTTGGCCTGCTAAAGGCCCGTGGTTTCATCTCGGCCATAACAGGCCAGTATAATATTCATCCTGTTAATGGCCCAACGCTACCTGGGCCAAACTAAGCACTGGGTCGAGGAAAGGCCCAACTAAAATATAGGCTGGTGTAAGTTTGGGCCTGGCGCAATGTGTGTAGGCCCCAATCATTCGGGCCCAAGAAAGACGCAGGCCGGCCCAATTGTGGCCCGCTAAAAACCAGGCCCGTTAGAGTCGAATGTTTCGGCCCGGTCGACTACATCTGATTTTTTTCCAGATAGTGAATGATGGCAGTAACTAGTAGGAATTAAGAAAAAACCTACTCTATACAATAAAGAAATTACAGCATAGTAACTAAGAATAAACCTACACTATACAATAAAGGATTTAAGGTATATTACATCCACAGGGCATCGAAGTTCGCCATCATAAAGCGTAACAAAGAAGCAGATTACAAAAACTGGACACCATTGCAGCATAACAAAATAATACTGAACCGAGACCACTTCCAAGACAGTTCAAGAAAGGTTAGCCTTGCCGGGGAACTGCTGCGCAAGCTGCTGAGCAAGGCTGTGAGACCAGCCTAGCATGTCGGTCATAGCTTCCAGGTGTAGCTGTTTAGCGATGAGGTTCTCATTGGTGTTCTCCGCAATCTTTCTTAGAGATAGGACTTCAAGTCGAAGTTGAGTTGCAGAATTCTGTGAGCTTGTCTAAAGAAGTCGAACTGATTCAGACAACGAATTCTGTGAACTTGTCTGACTGCTAGTCTCAAATAAGTTGAACACTGCATCAAGACAAGACTTTGGGGTTGTCTCGCTATCTTCAAGATGTTTTGCCTTCTTTGCTGCAATATATGTTGGGTTTGTCTCACAGCCTTCAGCAGACTTGTGCATGCCATCACGCATATCACCCTGAAACAAAGCAGAGAGATGACAGGTTTTGCACGTGTATAAACAAAGATGATAATTGTGCTGTCAATTCCATCCAATTTACATATCAACATAACAAGCATAGATTAAGGGCAAATAAAATCATTTTATCTATTTTGGATAATGTGCATGGCATGTTGTTCATATCATCAACCACATCAGTAAGATAAAATAGGAGATGACAAGGTGCAAACGTGGGCTGCTTCACCACACACTGGATTATAGATCCACAAAAACAAGCATACATATAGGGAGTATTAAGTAATGTGCATGGTATGAATAAGAAATTTGGTTTTACAAGTAAAACTTAGAACTTACGGTTCTTGCGAACATGCATTTTGGTAGAAACAGCAAACTAAACAGCAGTAAACGATAGGGAGTATGAGCAAATTAACAGCAGTTGAGGATAAAGGCTTTAGCAGGACTGGCTTACATTAACAGTTAACACCGGCTTTATAATGCCCTTCTCCATGTCAAGGGAAGGATAACTCAAGAATTTCAGCATGAAATTTTCTTCATAAGCACTGCCTGTACTCTACATTTTGTAGAGAGTAATTATAGATATGATAATACTGGAAGGGATAGAGGATAATGAAGATAAGATGTAGACTGATGCTACATAATCAACTACCAATCCCTTGAAGTACAAGCGTTACAGGACAAAATGTACTGACAAGAGCAATGGGCTACACTTCTGCACTAGCATTGTCTGTATTCTACTTGTTGGTAAGATTAAATATAGATCTGATCTTTTTTAGTAAATGGTGGGCGGGGGAGATAAGATGCAGAATACTACACAATGAACCAATCCCTCTTCCCATAATACAAGAGTGTTTCGAACACTGATGTACTGTACAAAACATTCTTATATTATGGGACGGAGGGAGTAGTTGTTAATGTAAGTACAGCGATAGACCACATTCAGTCCTTACAAGAGGACTGCAGAGCTAAACCTCTTCAAAAGCATTGGGTTGATTCTAAATTTATGTAAGAGTCCATACGGATTTTATAATGTCCACCAAATGGACGATTACAAGGCTAACATGTGCAGTGATGCTACATAATCAAACAGCTATGAAAGTAAGTATGGTCATACAGGCAAAGAGGTACTCACAAGAGTAATGCAGTGTGCAGTATAGTTGCGAGATTCTGTGGTCCCTTTAGAACGAATGTTCTTCTGCTAACAGTTTTCGTACAAGTGAGACATTAAGGCAAATGCAGATAGGAGTACGGGAACAGACTCATGAAGGAAATGATCTTTATATGGAAATGAAGGAATCCGGAGTAATTAATGAAAAATATATTGAGGAAATGTAGTTGAAATTGTGATGTGATAGCATAGATAGTACCTTACGCTGCAGCCGAGACCAATGTGTAACAAGATTATTCCAGACACTGTCGGATAAATGTAGCACCGGAGACTTTACATAAATTTCATTCAGAGGCTTGCCATCAAAGTGCGCTTGCCTCAGGTAGGAACGATACTTCATCAACGAGTGCTTGAAAAGCGCAACCAACCCTTGCTTGTCTTCACAATCCAATTTGCTCCTCGCCTATTTAAAAGAATGAAGTCTTGTGTCTTCTGTCAGCAGAAACATATGCAGTAATTACCATGATAACATTAGTACATTACTTACGCGTAATTTGTGGAGGAAGACTAGAAATTGTTCCATGTCTGCGGTATAATCTTTCCATGAAGGAAAGATACGCACAAAGTTCCTGACAACAACATAAGCTTCATCTTCTAAACTGGGAAGAAATGGAATAGGGGTCCTATTTGCTGCAATTGGGGCTCTCTCTGGTTCGAAAAGGGATTTGGCAACTAGATTTGGTGTACTCTTTGCTGGAATGGGGGTTTTGGGTCGTAGAGCTGGTGCTATGTTAACTGGCATAATCATATTGTTTGCTGCAGTTGGGGTCTGCTGAGTTGGGGCATCAGAAATGACCAGTGTAGTAGGGCTAGTGTCTGCTAGAGTTGGGGTGTTTTGTGGGTCAGGTGATATTGCAACTACACCTAATGGGCTATTTGATTTATCAGGTGCCACTACCTTTTCCAAATACTTTGCTTGTGCACCTCCATGATCAGCAATCGCCCTCTTCATTTTGAACGTCTGATACACAAGAACAACATTTGAATGGATAAATATGGTATGATGACAGATGGAATATGTACTAAAAGTGGATAGGCAGGGCGTATTCACATACATGATGTGTAAAGTAAGCTAATGGCAGTTCAACAAAGTAGAAGCAATGCAAAGCATCAGTTGTAAGATATGTGCGAGCAATGTAACCTTGGAAAGTTAGAGCCAGTACCTTGATGGGTGAATAAGATAGGGCATCTTCCTCTGACTCCTCCACTAGGGAGCTACATTGACTTTGGTCTCCCTCTAGCTCAGAATCACTGTTAGGATCATATTCTGAGCATGAATCTGTAGGTGGAGAGCGTTTGCATTGCATTGCATCCAGACTTGATTTCAGTCCCTTAATGCCAAGTTTGACAGCCATGGCATTGTTCTGCTTTATTCTCAAGCTCATAATCATTATGATGCTGTTCAAAATATGAGATTCATGAAAACATAAAAAGTAGTCAGATTATCTATGGAATGCATTGCGGATTCAACTCAAAGAGTGTCTTCCTATAAACCCCTGCATATGCAAAGTTCACCTCCCCAACCATGCTGACCAGACCACACACAGAAATACAAACCCCTTATGTCTCTATAACAGGCAGGCACACATTTCAAAACTGAAGTAGGAACATTGGAATCATATGAAATTCGTATTTGAACAAATAAACTAAGCAATTATGAGTGGCATAATGTTTAGCTTCAAGGGTGGAGTGTTGGTAGTGCGACACAAAGCAAGTAGGCAGATTGTATTCCATGTAAAAGATCGAAACCTATGTAAAAGCGGGAAATAACACTTTCTTTCTATACAATGCAGTGTTCGTTGCCCACACACGATGGAAGAGATCACATAGAGAAATACTATTCACTCATGTCTACGGTTCCAGTATTTACAAACAGGGTGGTCCACCCTAAAAGAATATTGACAACAAATATGACAAGGCAAGCATAGATGTAGTGAATCAATCATTTACTTGTGAGCTTACTAGGACAAGTATGCAAAATTGTAACTGCAGTAAGATACCGTCCAAAATCTGAATGAAGAAGTTTGTCTAGCACTTATTGTTTGCAACTAATCGACGTGAATAATTGGATATTATATCAAATGAGTAAGAAAGACAAGTAAAATTGTCAACAAACCTGGCTTGCAGTAGTAATCTGGGTCAATGTCACTACGACCAACAATCCAAAATGACTAGTGTCTGTTCCGAGGGCCGGAATTTTGAAAACCCTGTGAACTTTAGAGCTACTAAAGATTACCAAAATACATCTGAACCAGTAAGTGTAGGTAGCACTGAGCACACGACAAACCCTAATGAAGTCCTGCCTAATGAGTAATGAATCAATTAGAAAATGGGTGATGAGGAGTGGCTGCTGAGTGTTGAGGACGTATCTCAGGATAAATCGGGTTGGCTTGGTGGGTGCTGCATGCCTGAGCCCTGAACGGACTGGGAAGGTAGGCATGGCGGCGCGCCCGGGCAGCGGTGACGCTATTGGGCGAGCGGCTCCTGGCCTCCTGTTAGTTCGGCGTCTCCTCCTAGAGTCATGCCGTCCAGGGACGGCAAGTCGCCGACGAGGCAGGCGGCTGGGGGCGAGTAGAGATTGGAAGCGCATAGCAGAACAGAGGGGAATCAGGGCTTGGGATGACCCAAAATCCCAGGGTGGGCCAGCCCACCGTGGGCACCCTGTAGAGATACACACCCGAGCGGCGAACATGCATTTTCAAAATTAATTTAGGAACATTTAGCTGACCAATTAAACAACTATGTTTTAATAATATCAGATTCATATTTGAACAACTAAGCTTGTTTAGCTTGATGGATGGAGCAGTGTTATTATGACACGAAGCACGTATTCTGATCGTATAGTGATCATAAAAGGGGGAAACTCTAAGCATATTTTTTAGCAAAAGAGGGTTTCCCCTCCGATTTCTATTAAAGAAACCACCACGGAACCAACATGATCAATTAAACCCTAAGCATGATCAATTAAGCCGTATTATGGCTGTGCCATGGCAGATTTGAAGCTGCAAACCGAAGAAATGATATTTAGCATCCATTGTTTGCTTCGAACTAAGAACTAAATTCTAAGAGCTGAAAAGAAAGTAGAGTAACCAAGTTAAGATCTATTTTCTGGTTGAGATCAAAAAGTTGAGGAGATATGAAGTACCACCTCTCTTGCGGCGCCATGTAAGCATCCGGGGTGCTATGGCTGTCGGTGGCGTTGAAGCAGATCTGCGATGGTAGACGGGTGCATCGGGGGATAAGTCACGTTGCGGTGGAAGAGAAGGTCGTGTGAGCGGCCCCGGCAAAGAGGACGACGACGTCGATGAAGCGAGAGGACGCGATGCAAGGCTATTGGTCCATCGCCGTGGATGAGGAACATCCATCTCTAGTAGTGGACAACGCGGTCTTGGTAGGCGCTCTGGCATGGTGGAGGACGGTGGCAATGGATGTGGTGGAGGACGGCGGTGATGGATGGGGTGGCGTACAGAGGCTGGTGTGGGGATGGGGTGTTCTAGCACGGACGGTGTATGAATCGGAAAATGGAGGGAGAGGTACGGGGAACCATGTTTTTGGGATGCGCCTATCTGAAATACGGGAAAGTTACGAACTTAGCCCCCGTTTAAAATTTGGACGTCTCGTCGGTTGGGGATAGGACGGTAATCTCGCATCTCGCCAATATTTGCCCAGAGCAATTTCGGGCGAGGAGAGGGTGGTTGGCGCCCATGGTTGGCGCCGGTGTATGAACGGGGCTGACAAGTAGGGCGGTTGTGTCACATCTGAGTGAAGTTACAAACCTGCCCCTATTGAAAATATTTGCCTACATCGATTTCGGCCGAGTCGAGTTTGTTTTGTCGCCCATCATGTATGAATCGGGAATGGGGGGAGAAACAGAGGTCTTTTGGACGAGCTTGAATCAAATGTGTTTTGCCGCCCATGTTTGACGCCCACCATGTCGGAATCGGCTCAGAGGCGGTCGTCTCACGTCTAACTGAAGTTACTAACCTACCCCTATTTAGAGCAGTGGAAATTAGGCCGATGGATTATCCGTGTAATGGGTAGACAGTAATTTCCATCTCCCAAACACTTGGCTTCGGGAAGCCGACATGGGAGTGGACATTTTGCCGCTTCTTTCGAATTTTGGGACAATAAGCATCCACGTTTACCCTGGCAACTAAATTCGAATCCATTTTGTATTCCTATATCAATCTTTATAAATCATTCTACATGTTTTTATATATCTTCAAAAGGACGACAAAGATGTATTTCACTGTCATATATGAATGTGGTTTACAAATGACGATACTCAAATTCAGAAGCTAGAATCCAGTTTAAGGTGAATTCGAATATTTGGAACACTTCATGTCCAACTCAAATGTTACACGCAGCATAATGTGTACTCCCATTTAGATATGTACACAAGTGATGTATCAAGATTCAAATAACAAGTCAATCAACCAAGAATGTACAGAACTAACAGACATATAAACACTTATAGAGTATATGAATCAATAATATCAACTAACATACATAAGCCAGGCCGCTGTACTTTTTTTGGCTACAACAACATCCTTTTTTTAGCCAGCATCTTGGCCCTTTCTGATGCGTGCCACTTATGGTCCATCTATACTACTACTATTGCTGAATGCACATTCAGCCGATTGGCATATTTGTAGGTCTGGCACAGCAATCCAAATGAAATGTCTCCGAGTCTTATCGATTAATACAGACTTGTGCTCAAATAAAATTACAAACCAAAAAACCAAAAAAAACAATTATTACAAGATCTCTAAAACAAATGGTTTGATTGATTACATGAACAGACAACACAAAGGTTATTCAACGATGGAAAGAACATTTCACCTATGATTTACCAAGTAGGAATTTAATTTCCTTTTTTCCTTCAGGACCTTAACAATCTGGTCAGTCTCAGGTTGCTTCGTTTTGAAATCCACCAAATATTTAATGGTTGTCTTCAGTACTGCTTGTGATTGTGTTGTTTGCTTCCTCAACATGTCAACTTCATCTGTAAGTGCAGAAGCAGAATCTCTTTCTACCACTAGTTTAGCCTCTAGAGCATCAACAGTTGGCAATTCATAATACACGATTGGGCCGGTGCCACTTCTGTGGGATGATGCAATGTCCATGGTGACCTCGCTCTTTGATCTTGGGCTAACCTGTTTTGCCATTAAAGTTCCGATTGGATTCAGAAAAGTTGAAGTTAGCAAAACATCTCAACTGGGAGTTATAACAGCAAATCAGTTAAACAAACAAGGAATTAAAGAGTTTCAATTTGATGCTGAAAAGTAGTAATTAACATCATTGTAACCCGCTGTTGCAGCAGCAAAGCAGTTAAACAAACAAGTAGATATTTAAGTTAAGGCAAACAGGTAATTCTTAACAGTAAGTATCAAACACATATATAGGCGCAGTCTACAATATGATTAACAGGCTGTGGCATTATGTAATCAGTAGCAAACTAAATTGAGCCAAGCAACGTAATTGACAATTTTGCAATAAGTGGCTAACTAAAATTCTGAGAAGCATGTAATTGAACTTATGCTAGTTCTTTGTACAGGCACACTTCAACTTCTTTTTTGCTTACAAGGTTGTACGAAGGAGTCCATGGCATCAATTGCTTGGATACGCAGTCCCAATACTTCTTTCTTCCCACACTGCATTGGTAAGTCGAATGGTTAATATGGTAAGATGGTGTATCCTTGATATGTTATATGAGGACGTGTAGTCAGACTAGTTGTAGCCACACACATCACACTGGCTTTTACTATATATTTCATGCGATTACTTTTGGCATATCGAGATCTAAGCAATCTACAATACGATGAAAAGACTGGCATCCTTCACATTATTGGCGAACTCAGGTCATAGAAACAAGCAATTCAACCATTCTGTGGGTAAATCAAAAGCGCTTCTGGAATATTTTTCACTACCCAATCATACACGCAAAAAGGGCGACGCCACCATAGGGGCTGGTATGGGCGGCCGCCTTAGGTGGCTGGAAAGTGTGCACCTAGTTTGAGTCGTCCAGGTTGGCCCAGGCTAGTTTTGTTTGTCCCAACGCACGAGCAGGCAATGTAAAAAATGAAGAATTTTTTTTCAATTTGGATGGGCCAATAACATAAGTGCAAGGCAGGCCCTATAGCAGGCTCGCGGCCCAAACGAGCGCCTCCCATATCGATCGACAACAGGAAAAATCCCAATTGATTCGCTCCAGCCTCCAGTTTGGTTTGCTCCTAACCTAGCCGCCGCTGGACAGACCGACACAACACTTCCTCGCGCCCTCGTTGGAGGGAGGTTGCCGGGCTTTAAGCGAACGGAAGGACAAGAAGATGAAGATCCAACCCTGGGTGTAGCCTGCGTGGGAGGCAGCGGCGGTAGCACGGACATGGCATCGAGCTTGCGCAAATGGACAGTCGCAGCTTGCAAGAGTAGCATGCGCAACGAGCAGGTACATCACATCCCTGATTATATCTAATTCAACTCTTCAATTTCTAGCCAATAGTTAAACCGGACGGTGTTGTAAAACTGCTTGTATGTAGGGAATCTATGAGAAAATGAAACCAATTTCTACTTATTTTATAACTCCCCCAATCAATACTGAACTGACTGAATCTGATATATCTAATCAAGTTTCCGATGCAAATATACAAGCTCATGTTGTTCTTGAGCCTGAAGTGTCTAATGAATAGACTGCTAATGAAGGATTTGATGCAAACATTTACATGCTCCTGGTGATGAACATATAGTGTCTAATGAGGGATCTAATGCAAGCATTTTGCAAGCTCATTGAAGGATTTAGTGTCTAATGATGATCTGCTATGTTGAGAGAGACAGAGATTTGCAGGCATTGATGACAAGCGAATTATAGTGCATTTTCATAACTTGAGGAAACATCGAGGCCATCTACCAGAAAGTCCCCGTATCATGACAACATAGCATAAATACTTTTCTAATCTGTTATTTGAAACTATTGGCATACTTGTGCAGGATAGATATATTGATATGCAGTTTGCGCACTGGTTATAGGTGCAATTACACTTCGATATTTTCAGCCAGAGACGAATAATTCAAGCAGGTACAAACCATGTTTGTAGTCCTTGTACACCATGTTGCATTTTGTGTTTTTTGGTGCTTGCATCATTTAGTGTTTATAATCTGAACTACTTTGGATCATTAGCTGGTTTTCAAAGTGCATGTAGCTTCACATTTCTCAAGTTATGTTGATTTCCGGGGTGCAAGTGCCTTCATATTTTTTAAGTTAAATGTTCACCCCTGGTAACTTGAATTCGTGGATCCGCCACTACACACAAAACATACACGAATGCCAGTACGAATTAAATGAAATGCAGGGACTTACGCTAGCTCGTTGTACAGGCTCACTGTAGCTCTGCTTGCGCTTGGGATGTTCCATGTACAAGTCCATGTTACCACTTGCTTGGATGTGCAGGCCTTGTGCTCCTTGCATCCCCCTGCATTTTTGACACGGCGAATGGTTGATCAAATAAGAGGAATCGACCTTGATGTTGTACTGGAGGACAGATACTTACAAGGTTATACGGGTGTGCAGGATGTGTACCAGATCTCGTAGCACCATCATGCTTCGCTAAAAAATGGATTTTCTTGTTTCAGATGATATCTCCAAAAGAAATAAGAGATACCATCAGAGTTGCATAGGCGTGTAAGCTAAGAGAGCAGTGAAAGGATATCCAAACATCGTCGGAACAATGCATAAGGGAGTGATGTGTGGATACCTAGTTCGGGCCGGCGTTTGGGCATGCTCGCCTAGCTAGAGTGCGAGTCACTTCAGAGCCGTTGAGGGTGATGCGCTGGCGTTGGCTGGCCGCGCACGGATGCAGATCTTGAGTGGCAGCGAAGCGCTACGATGCGGTGGACGAGACCGTTGGTGAAGCCCCAATGGCCTCGGGGGGCGGAGGTGCGACGATGTGCTCGATGAAGTAGCCCCAGTGAGCTGGGAGACGGCGTCGGTGAAGCGCACCTGATGCGGCGGAACTCGGTGTCTGTGAGGCACGTCGGTTCCGGCGGCTGACATTGTCGGTGGACCACCCGGTACGGTGGATGAGGGCGTAGATGAGGTAGCTCCGGTGCGGTGGTGAAGCGCGACCATCGTCTTCGTCGTCGCCATCCGACACAGAGGTGGGGAAAGAGACGAGACGACGGGCGATTCGAACTTTGCTTGGGTAGGCGGCGAATTAGGGATTTGAGCAATCTGGGCGCGGAAGGGGATGATGGAGAAGAGAGATTTTGCAGGGCTAGAATTGGGGCCGCCAGATATTTCAATCTGAAATGTGGAAGAGCAAACTTATTTTATCGTCGTCCTTTTCTTTGGGGGGAGGGAGGGACGAGGGAGGGAGTGGGGGAGGGAGGGACGAGGGAGGGGGGTGGGTGGCTGGGTGCTACGCGTCCGTCCGACACACGCGACCACCCCGACAGGACTATGCTTCGGTGCCTTAAGGCACCGAAGCAGCATGCACCCCGACACGACCCTGGTCTGCCTGGTGCGCCTACATTTGAGAATGCAAACGAATCTTCTTTCATTTGCAAACGAACCTATATGTATTACCATGCCCGTGTTTTCCTTGCAATAATTAGTCATTCGAAACAAGATACTCCCTCTGTTCACTTTTGTAAGTCGTTTCAGACAACTTAAAATGAACTGCTTTGCACATTGTCTGAAATGTCTTCAAGGTCTTATAAAAGTGAACAGAGGGAGTACTATAAATTAATTAATGAGGAGTTATTTGAAAAAAATCGAAACGGTATCCACGCTAACGTGGATTAGAGTGTGTGTCACATAATTAGTTATTTGAATTAGAGTGTGTGTCACGTAGCAATCTCCAATTCTAACGTGGATTTCGCATTTCACTATATCCATGCTACTATTTAATACAAATTCATATGTATATGATGAACACCATGGTAGTGAGAAAACTTTTGGATGGATTCAAACATATGACCTACAAAAAAGCATGACAAATTGAGTCAATGTCAACTTTTCGAAACTTAGTATGGCACGAATTCGAAATAATAACTCGTATGCATGGTCCTCAGTTCAAATCTTATAATGTACACCGAATTCAAACATCGATGTTAAGTCTCGTACTATGTACATTCAAACCCCCCCCCCCACACACACACGCTACATACTTCATGTATCGGTCAATCTTCCTCTCTTACCACCTTAGGAAGCTATCGGTTTCCAACACAGGTTCATTCTTTCTCTCCATGTTTTGATCTCTAAGTCTCTCAACTACACAACCCCTTTTTCCACTCTGTTACCAAATGTATTTACCTCACACACCCGCCATTGCACCCCATGCTGAGCTCTCTCTCTCTCTCTCTCTCTCTCTCTCTCTCTCTCTCTCTCTCTCTCTCTCTCTCCCTGTCGGTGTCAAAACCGGCGGATCTCGGGTAGGGGGTCCTGAACTGTGCGTCTAGGCGGATGGTAACAGGAGACAAGGGACATGATGTTTTACCCAGGTTCGGGCCCTCTTGATGGAGGTAAAACCCTACGTCCTGCTTGATTGATATTGATGATGTGGGTATTACAAGAGTAGATCTACCACGAGATCCAGGAGGCTAAACCCTAGAAGCTAGCCTATGGTATGATTGTTGTTCGTCCTACGGACTAAAACCATCCGGTTTATATAGACACTGGAGAGGGCTAGGGTTACACAGAGTCGGTTACAATGGTAGGAGATCTACATATCCGTATCGCCAAGCTTGTCTTCCACGCCAAGGAAAGTCCCATCCGGACACGGGACGAAGTCTTCAATCTTGTATCTTCATAGTCTTGGAGTCCGGTCGATGATGATAGTTCGGCTATCCGGACACCCCCTAGTCCAGGACTCCCTTAGTAGCCCCTGAACCAGGCTTCAATGACGACGAGTCGGGCGCGCATATTGTCTTCGGCATTGCAAGGCGGGTTCCTCCTCCAAATAATTTATAGAAGATTGTGAACACCAGGATAGTGTCCAACTCTGCAAAATAAATTCCACATACCACCGTAGAGAGAATAATATTTACACAAGTTCAATCTGCTGACGTATTTTGTGGCGTGACGTCACACCACCACCAAGCCTTTACTCGAATCGTTTTTATTATACCACCTCCGCACGTTTAGCGAAGCGGTTTCCTTGGCACGTCTTGTCGAAGCAGAGATCGTGTTCCCCTTATTCCGGGATTCACATCAATACGGACGTGGGTAACCCAACCACGCCATTGATTGCGGCGCTTGGGCGATAAGCGAGTTTTATCAGGACGGTGGGGACGTATGGTTTCGTCCGCCCATATAAGGGGATAAAGATCCACCCTTTTACCTACGCCTTCTTCCTCCTTTGCTTATCCATCTCCGCGAACTTGAGCTCCAGCGCCCAAGTCCGCACATCTCACCTCAACCTTCTCCAACTATGTCCGGAGCGGGAGGCAAGTGGATGGCCTCCTCCGTTACGGAGGGGCACATCCAGAAGCTGCACGGCGCCGGATATCTGTCCAACGACATCGCGCACCGGCTCCTCGACGAGGGGGAGCTCATCCCCACCCCCAGGCCCCATGAGAGGGTAGTATTCCTTTCCCATTTCCTCCGCGGACTGGGCTTCCCACTCCATCCCTTTGTCCGGGGGCTCATGTTCTACTACGGCCTGGATTTCCATGATCTGGCCCTGAATTTCATCCTCAACATCTCGGCGTTTATCATCGTGTGTGAGGCCTTCCTCTGCATCCAGCCCCACTTCAGTTTGTGGCTCAAGACCTTCAGTGTCAAGCCGAAGGTTGTGAAGGGCAGCCAAGCGGAGTGCGGAGGCGCCATGGTGGGCAAGATGCCCAACGTTACTTGGATCGAGGGCACCTTCGTGGAAACCATTAAGGGGTGGCAATCGGGGTGGTTCTACATCACCGAGCCGCGTGACCCTGAATGGGCAGCGGCCCCCGAATTCAGATCTGGCATCCCCATACGGCTCACCTCCTGGAAAGAGAGTGGCCGGACATGGGGTGATTCGGAGGAGCTGACCGGACTTCAAGCCTGCATCCAAAAGCTAGTGATTAAGAAGCTCAAGCTTGTCAATGTAGTCCAGGTCATGCTCATCCGCCGAATTCTCCCGTGCCAACAACGGGACTTCAATATGTGGGAGTTCGATCCGGCGCAGCACCAGACGTTGAGCGGGCTCTTCGACACTACGTACGAAGAGGCCTGGAGGGTGCTGTTTAAGGGCGCCGAGGCTCCCGCATCTGCTACCGAAGATCGCGGATTCAGCTCACAGTGTCCGGCTAGCGAGGTAAGCGATTTTACCCTTTACGGGACACTTGTTTTCCATAGTTTGACTCTATGCGGGATCTAAACTCCCTCTCCTTTGACAAGACTGGCTGAAGAAGGCCGAGCAGACTAACTGTCTGGCCCCTTTGCCAGAAGATCCAGCGGACGCCCGCTTAACGGGGCTGCTGGTTCCGGCACCCCACATGGTGCCGGAGAAGAAGGCCAAGAAGAAGGCCATGGGCACTCGAAAGAGTTCCCGTTTTCAGGTGTCATCGGACGATGACTCCAAGGCGGACTCCTCCCACTAAGGCGAGGAGGAGAAGAAAGAGGCCTCTCCCCCAGCGGGGGGAGGGAAGAAAAGGAAGGCCTCCCCAATGAGGGAGGCCGAAGGGTCCAAGAAGGGAAGGACTCTTCCCCCGGACTGCTCCACCAACGCCGGCGACGACGACGAGGACTGGCCTCCAAGGGCCAAGCCCCTGGCGAGATCGTAAGTATCCAGACTACCGAATAACTTCATGATTTTTCTTTTCGCCACATGGTGTCTTTCTAATGCCGCATAAAACCCTGCAGTCCGCCCAAGGATGATCTTCCCGCTTCGTCGAGCGGGTCCTTGGGTGCGTCGGATATGGATTCCCTTCCGACCGCCTCCACCCCCCGTGATGCGGACGATGTCGAGGTGGGATCCCGGGAAGGGACCCGCCAGGAGGAGGAAGCCCCGGAGGTGCCGCAGGGCAACCTCCCGGACTTTGCACCGGACTCCGCACCGAAACCTGTAGTGGCTCCAAAGACCGGCGGGCGGCCCCTTCGTAAGAAGGGCAAGACCATGACGCCGGCGGCCTCCGTCCAACCGGAGGCGCCGGATAGCTTGATGGAGGCGCTCAACGGCGCTTCCATCGAAGAGGAACACCGCACCGTCATGAGTGTGGTGATTCAGAAGGTTCAGCTCGCCAAGAGCGGGATGACCGAAGCCTAAAGCAGCCTTCTAACAGGCTTTGAGGTAAGAATTTTGATATATGTAAAATAGTACCACATAGATAGTAGCCCCTGATGCTCGGTTCGGTGTTCGGAAAGAAAAGCCGGACTGAGGATCTAAAAAGATATACGCAGGAGTCATAAAAAATATGTCAATATGGGATTGCAGGCTGTGCTGCTGACCTCTGTTGCACTTACTGCGGAGGTCAATACTTTGAAGCAAAGCCTCGAGCGGTTCGAGAACGAGCTCGGCCATGCCAAGAAGCAGCTCGAGGACAAGGAAGGTGAGTAACACCTTATTAAAATTGTACCTTACAGAAAAGGATTTGGTTGCAAGAAAAATGACAAGGATAACGTGGGTATTGCAGGGGCCACGAATGAGGTGGCGACCCTGAAGGAGGCGGTGTCCGTGGCCGAACGTAATGCGGCCGTGGAGCGCACCGAGTGAGAGAAGCAGGAGGCGCGGGTGGCGGAGGTAGAGCAAGAGCTCCAGGCTCTCGTGGAAAAACATGAGAGTTTGGAGCGCGACTCGAAGACTCAAGAGTCCGAGCTTGCATCGGCTCTTGAGAGTGCCAAAGCCGGTAAGGCCGAAGCCTACAAGGCCCTCCAGGAAATCGAGGCGTTGAAGAAAATAGCGGCGGGTAAGGCATTTTTCATGCAAAGTATGCATGTGAGTGTGAATTACCTATCACTTACCCGAATTCGGAGCTCTCCAGGAGCGTTCGCAGATTTGCCCCGCAGCGTGTCTGATGCTGCTGCTTTCTATAGGCCGAGGAGGGGAGCTCGACGGAGAAGGTCTTCTGGTCTCAGTATGCTGAGGCCGGACATCCGGTGCCCCTTAGCGACCAGCTGAAGCAGCTGGTCGAGCTCCACAAGGTGGCCGAACAGGCCATGAAGGGCCTCATAGTTCGGCTGTGGCCAAACGAGGCCATGCTTGGGAGCTACTTCGGCCTGGTGCGGCGGCTGGTGGATGCGTGTCCATGGGTTGAAGTCATCAAGCACTCCGCCTGTATTGAAGGTGCCCGTCGGGCCCTTGCCCGCGCAAAGGTGCAATGGAGCAAGATGGATGCTGAGAAGCTTGTGACGGACGCGCCACCGCCGGGCAAGGAGTATCGCACGCCCGAGATGTATTATAATAGTGTCCTGAAGGGTGCCCGCATTATTGTGGGTGAGTGCTCCAAAGATGTAATATTTGAGTAGACTCGCATTTTGTTATCCTGTGCGCTGAAAACTTTGTTCATATGCGCTAAGCAACGCTTGTTAATTTAAAATATTACCTTCTGTGCAGCCGTTTATCAAATCTGAAAGATGGCAAGTCGTCGGCTTCAGCCCCGATGCCACGAGTGCTGGGGTGTTCGGGATAAATTTGAGCACTCTTGTTCCCATTTTTGGGTCCATCTAGGGAGGCGCTCAACACAACGAACAAGGCAACCGGACTTATAATGCCTGAACACTCTCACTTATCCATAGAATTCTATAATTTTAAATTTCGGCGAAGCCCCTAGTGTTCGGGAGGCCGAATTTGGGGCGCTATCCACGCCCGGGCCGGACAAAGCCGGTTCCTCGCTCTAAGCGGCATAAGTCTTTAGGGACTCGAAAAAAAACCTCTCGAACAGCGACCGGCTCTCGCCTCATCATGACGGTCAGTTTTAGCTTTCTCCACTGAGGCGCTCGCCCAGCTCAACCGGGGCGCAATCGCAGTGGTTCTCCCAGTGCTACCTTAGCCGATACAACGGAACGTAAGGTACCAAAACATGGGAGCCGGGCAAACCCAAATATTGACCCAAGACATGATTTGGAGCCGATGCATATAATGCTATAAGTTCGGGGTGCCGCACTTGTGAAAGTGTTCGGACTTATCACACCATGATGCGGGAAACATAAGTCCCTGGTGTATTTAGCCGTACCAGAGTGTATGGATGCAACATGTCACAAATGAACATATGTATAAGAAAGAAATGCAATTATAAGCAAAAAGGTGCTGTATTATTTATTCAAGAAATACTGTTGTGAATGCAGAACGATACAAATAGTGCGATAAGCAAGGGATGGGACTATTAAACATGTCCCCCTCCAAGGGTAGGCTGCGGAATGGTGTATAAAACAGATTTAATGCTCGTAATGGAGACCACCTGGATATTCGTCGCAGCCTTTCTCCTTCCCTGGCTGTTGCATCGTGAGTTCGGCAGGTCTACTACCAGACAGGGCCTCTGATGAACGGAGTCCTGTGGGTAAAAAAAAGAAAAAGAGAAAAAAAGAACGACACACTTGAGAGCCCCTGGTGTGGTTAAGCCGCATTCTGGGCCTATCGTGGTCGTGCCCCTCCCCCTATGCCCATGGTATCTCCAGAGCGTAATGATGTACGCGAAGGACCAGTCTTGCAATTTTGCAGGGGCTGGGGTTGGGGCCGCATTGCTACGCATGCTCGGAACATGCCAGGTGGTCTTGTTGTAGGTTACTCCAGGCACGTTTAGCCGTGTCCGGTCGCTTAACGGCCGGACTCGAGAATTGCCTTAAGAGGCTGCACTGTACTTCTGCCGCGAGAGCCGCTGTATGTTCCTCCGTTCGGAGAGAGCGTTCAGTGTTTCCGTTGACCGTGATGACTCCTCGAGGGCCTGGCATCTTGAGCTTGAGGTATGCGTAGTGCGGCACCGCGTTGAACTTTGCAAACGTGGTACGTCCGAGCAGAGCATGATAGCCGCTGCGGAACGGAACTATGTCGAAGATTAACTCCTCGCTTCGGAAGTTATCCGGGGATCCGAAGACCACTTCCAGTGTAACTGATCCTGTACAATTGGCCTCTACACCTGGTATGGCGCCTTTAAAGGTCGTCTTTGTAGGTTTAATTTGTGAGGGGTCTATGCCCATTTTGCGCACTATATCCTGATAAAGCAGGTTCAGGCTGCTGCCGCCGTCCATCAGGACTCTGGTGAGGTCAAATCCATCGACGATTGGGTCTAAAACCAATGCGGCAAATCCGCCGTGGCGGATGCTGGTGGGCTGGTCCCTTCGATCAAAAGTGATCGGGCAGGAGGACCATGGGTTGAACTTTGGGGCGACTGGCTCCATCGTGTATACATCCCTGAGTGCACGCTTCCGCTCCCTTTTGGGTATGTGGGTTGCGTATATCATGTTCACCGTCCGCACTTGGGGGGGGACCCTTCTGTCCTCTATTGTTCGGTGGTCGGGTCTCTTCCTCGTCATCGCTATGCAGCCCCTTGTCGTTGTTTTAGGCAATTAGCTTGTCTGCCTGCTTGAATAACCAACACTCCCTGTTGGTGTGGTTAGCTGGCTTTTCGGGGGTGCCGTGTATCTGGCACGAGCAATCGAGTATTCGGTCCAAATTGGACAGACCCGGAGTAGTTCTTTTGAATGGCTTTTTCCGCAGACCGGGTTTAGAGCCTCTGAATCCGGCATTGACTGCCGTATCCTCACTATTGTCGCCGTTAATGCGGCATTTCTTCTTGTTGCGACGCGACCTGCCATTGCGGTCCTTGATATCCGGACTGCCAGAATTTTTGCTGAGGTTGTTGCTGCGGGCTAGCCAGCTGTCCTCTCCCGCGCAGAAGCGGGTCATGAGTGATGTGAGGGCTGCCATGGATTTCGGCTTTTCCTGTCCCAGGTACCGGGCAAGCCACTCGTCGCGGATGTTATGTTTGAAGGCCGCGAGGGCCTCTGCATCCGGACAGTTGACGATTTGATTTTTCTTAGTTAAGAACCGTGTCCAGAATTGTCTGGCCGATTCGTCTGGCTGCTGAATTATATGGCTTAGGTCGTCAGCGTCTGGTGGTCGCACATACGTGCCCTGGAAGTTATCAAGGAATGCGGCTTCCAGGTTCTCCCAACTCCCAATTGATTCTGCTGGCAAGCTGTTAAGCCAATGCCGAGCTGGTCCTTTAAGCTTGAGTGGGAGGTATTTGATGGCGTGAAGATCATCACCACAGGCCATGTGGATATGAAGGAGATAGTCTTCGATCCAAACCGCAGGGTCTGTTGTACCATCATAAGATTCAATATTCACGGGTTTAAACCCTTCGGGGATTTGATGATCCATTACTTCATCTGTGAAGCATAGTGGGTGTGCGGCGCCTCTGTATTGGGCTATATCCCGATGAAGCTCAAAAGAGCTTTGTCTACTGTGTTTGGCCCGGACGGACTTGCTGTGTCCGGCGCGACGGTTGTCGTCACGTATCATGGGGCGCCCACGCGATCGGTAGATCGATCTTGATTGTCTTGCCTTATCCTCCAATATATCTCGCAAGTCCAGAGCGTTCCCCTGTGGTCTTGTGCTTTTCGAGCAATGCCGGGGTATAGTTCTAGTGGAGGGCCTAGAGGCCTCTTTGTCGCGGCCACGGGGTGGTCGGTCAGCCGTATCGTGCTCTGGTGATGCGGGTTTATATGCCTCCTCCTCTAATCGGGGGAGCAGCTTGCGTTTGGGGTAGCTTTTGGAGGGGCGTTCGAGCTCATGCTCTTCGGCCGCAAGGACTTCAGTCCATCTGTCGGCTAGCAGATCTTGATCAGCTCTAAGTTGTTGCTGCTTTTTCTTGAGGCTGTTTGCCGTGGCCATAAGCCTGCGTTTAAAACGCTCTTGTTCGACGGGATCCTCAGGCACGACAAATTCGTCGTCGTCGAGGCTTGCCTCGTATCCGGAGGGAGGCATGTAATTATCATCCTCTACCTCTTCGTCTACCGCTCTCTCATGAGGGCTGGCGTCTCCATCCTCTTGTGCTGAATCTTGCTGGAGGGGGTTGTCTTCGGCACTGTCTGGGGTGTTATTATCTCCGGTGCCGGAATCTCCATTCTTGCTGTGGCGGGATTTAGAGCGGCACCGCTGACGCCGGCGCTTGGGCTGTTTCTTGGAGGGGTCATCCTCCGCTGTTACTTGGCCATTCCTATCCTTTGGGATATCCACCATGTATATGTCATATGATGAGGTGGCTTTCCAGTGCCCAGTAGGCGCTGGTTCTTGGTCGTTTCTGGCATCGTCGTCCATACTGTCGATGTCTTCGGAGTCGAAGTCTAGCATGTCGGTTAGATCGTCGACAGTGGCTACTAAGTGGGTGGTGGGTGGGCTTTGAATTTCTTCGTCATCCGCATCCCAATCGTCCTGACCGCAGTCCGGCCAGGGCTCTCTTGATAACGAGAGATACTTTAGCAAAATCAAGATGTCGCCGAAAGGTGAGTGTTGAAAGATGTCCGCAGTGGTGAACTCCATGATCGGCGCCCAATCGGATTTGATTGGAGGGGGCGCGGGAGGTTCGGAGTCCGGTGAGGAGTCCGGCACCTCGGAGTCACGAGCTTCACAAGGGACAAGGTTAGTATTTGGCTCCATCGCCATAGAGGTTGCATCCCCCGAGGCGGTGTCTAGCCACCCGTCCTCGATCTGCGCAGCCGGCTCTGAATTGAGGGTCGGAGCGGACTCGTGTGCGGCCTCCAGGGCACTGTCCGGCTGCAGAGCTAAATCATGCCCATCGTGACAGTGCAGCACGCTCGGCTATTGCTCGAATCCATCGAAGATCAAGTCCCCGCAGATGTCAGCCCTGAAGTTCAAACTTCCAAATCTGACCTGATGGCCAGGGCCGTAGCTTTCGATCTGCTCCAGATGGCCAAGCGAATTGGCCCGTAGTGCAAAGACGCCAAATACGAAGATCTATCCGGGGAGAAAAGTCTCACCCTGGACTACGTCGTTGTTGATGATCGAAGAAGCCATCGAGCCTATCAGTGACGACACAGAGGAACTCTCAATGAAAGCACCAATGTCGGTGTCAAAACCGGCGGATCTCGGGTAGGGGGTCCCGAACTGTGCGTCTAGGCGGATGGTAATAGGAGACAAGGGACACGATGTTTTACCCAGGTTCGGGCCCTCTTGATGGAGGTAAAACCCTACGTCCTGCTTGATTGATATTTATGATGTGGGTATTACAAGAGTAGATCTACCACGAGATCCAGGAGGCTAAACCCTAGAAGCTAGCCTATGGTATGATTGTTGTTCGTCCTACGGACTAAAACCATCCGGTTTATATAGACACCAGAGAGGGCTAGGGTTACACAGAGTCGGTTACAATGGTAGGAGATCTACATATCCGTATCGCCAAGCTTGTCTTCCACGCCAATGAAAGTCCCATCCGGACACGGGACACAGTCTTCAATCTTGTATCTTCATAGTCTTGGAGTCCGGCCGATGATGATAGTTCGGCTATCCGGACACCCCCTAGTCCAGGACTCCCTCACCCCCCCTCTCCCTCTCACCCTCTCGCGCTAAATACATGCATTGCCTATCTAGCCCCCCAACCTCTCGTGCGCACACACGCACGTCGTATATCTAGGTCACTCCCTCGAGACTGTCTCACTCTTTCTTCCGCATGGCGGGCCACACTCGCTCAATCTTGGTCTCTTTATCTAAATCTCGTTTAACCTCGTTTTCTTTCACACACAAATGATATATCTCCCTGTTAGGGCCTCGATCGACACACTCTATACTCTCTCACGCAGATTGTCTATCTAGGTCAGTCCATCCAAGACGCCGCCACTCTTTCGACCTCATGGCGGGCCACGCTCACTCAATCTCTCTCTCTCTCTCTCGCTCTCTCTCTCTCTCTATATGTCTCAATTGACCTCGCTCTTTCTTGGACAAAAATGATATATCACCATGTTTGAACCCAATTTGACCTATTCACATTGTATACTCTCTCACGCACATTGTCTATCTAGGTCACTCTCTCCAACCCGTCTCACTCTTTCGATCGCACGGCGACCCTATGTGATCGATTGACCTTGCTTCCTCCCACGCACAAAATATATCTACACGTCTATGACTGGATCATCTCTCAAGCTCTATCTTACAACCCTCACCCTTGCCAAAAGCTCAATCGGACAATATCTCTCCAGAGCATATATATCTGTTCAATGAATGTCGGACCACACTCACTTTGTCTCTCTATCTATATGTCTCTCGATTGACCTCGCCTTCTCACACCGTATCTTCCACGCATTGAAGCTACTACCTCTCCATCCCTCGCAAAGCCGGAGCTATTTACATTGCGAGTGGCACTCCAACCTTGGATTAATTTGTGTAGGCATTTATTCCGATCTTTTTAGATTATATTTTCGTAGCATTCGGCCCACAACTACTCCAAACACCGTTGCAACCCCCACAACTCCCCTAGTTGATTTCCCTCTGGCTCGGTCATCGCTCTCACGCACGTCCTTTCTCCCCTTCAACGTCGCACCATGGTATTATTGCAAAAAACTATGTTGTTCTCTTTAATTATTATAAATAAGCTACAAAACTACACACTGATAGTCCACTTGGAATGGAACAAAATTCGACCCACAAATTAAAGTGCTACAAACTACACACCATGGGGCCCACATGTCATGAAACAAATTTGGACCCATATACAAATTAAAAAATAAAGGATGAGGATCGAACATGCGACCGGGCCTTCAAGCTGCACGTCAATAGACAACATACGTAGAACAACAATGTTTGTTGTACCCCCCTTTGTTCACATAATGTTTTTATATTACCACAACCTATTTAATGGATAACATGTAATATTATTTTTAGTACTATTCGCCTTCACTTACTGGTGGGTTCCATGTGTACTCTCTCTCTCCTCCCCTTCTGCATTTAGACGCACGGGCAAACACGAAGAACTCGCGGGCGATGTTGCTGTTGACCATATCTGGACGCGTTCACAAGTCACGGCACCAGTTTCACGTACTAGCAGCACTAGTCAGTGTGTACATGCAATGCACGTTAATTTGGAAGTATATTAAGTGCATGCGGATATTAAGTAGGATATTATTTGCGTGTTATTATGTGATTAGCACTATTTTTGGCATGAAATTAACTGCACGCTAAACGTGTTGAGCGCTCGACATTGAAGCAGTCTAGGTCGTTGGATGACAAGGAATACATGTGGCTTGATACGTTTTATATTTAATTTGATATGGCTCTAGCAGAACATTCAATCGATTAAACCATAGATTTCGTTCAGTCTGACCCCGACTTTAAATTATACGACGATCGATAGAAAACAAACGGAAATGATAAACGTTCGGATTGCTTAAAATCCGAACGTTTTTCATGGCAAATTTAGATTACGCGGCGGCGGCGGGGGCGTCTTGCGGTGGGAAGAGGCTCTTTTGTCGTGCTTTGTGTGGTCGTCGGGCCACTGACCGACGGCGACGGCGGCGTCTTGCGCCGTTGTTGGCGTACTCCTGGACGTTGGCCTCGCTTCAAGGAAGGCCAAAATGTTTTGGACTTCGGAGCGAGTCAACTGGCGGGAGGAGGCGACTGGCGTTGGTGCAAGGAAGCGGTCGATGGCGGCCATCCATGCCGCTGAGGGGGGCACTGGCACCCACGCGGGTACATGCACTGTCAACGGCGCGGCGAAGACATTTGTGTGCACGGGCACCGGCACGGGCGCGCACGTCAGTGCACGCGCAGGCGGATGCGCTGGCAGGTGCACGGGCACCGGCACGGGCATGCGCGTCAGTGCACACGCAGGCGCATGCGCTAGTAGGTGCACGTGCACGTGAAAGTCGGCGGGGACCTTGTGGAACCCCGTGGGATCAAGCTCAGCGACAATGTGCGGCTCGTAGCCCATCAATGCCACGGGGATGGGCGCTGGCGCAGTCAGGGCGATGGGAGCCGGAACGGGAGCGGGGACAGGCGTGGCGTCTTCCCGCAAGGCCAGTTCAAGCTCGTCCCAAATAGCCTTACGTTCTTGAGACTCCGGCTGGGTGTCTTCCTCAGGAAACTGGAACACTAAGGGCAGACCATCATGATGCGGCATGGCGTACGTTTAGGTCATGCTAGTTGGAGGTAGACGACAGGAGAATCGGAGATGAACAGAGAAGATTGTAGCGATACCGGGTAGTGCGGGGTTGATTTTAAACTGCGGCGCCGGCGACATTAAAAGTGGGAGCAGTTGGGAAGGGCTCGCCTCCCGGTGAGCCTGCACAACATTCTGTTCGCACGCCTCCCTGTCAGCCGGCATAGCGGTCTGCTCGCACGCCTCCCGTCTACTCATCACACGCTTGCTCGGACGGCACCTGCCGATGAGAAGCGGGGACTCGTGGCGGCACGAAACGCCCACGGTTTCAATAGTGAAAACGTTCGCCTGAATGTGACAGGTCTTTGTTCCAAAATACATTGGCTCTTTATTTGTGCAACTTGTCATAAGCAGCTTGTCTCAAATCGAAGAAAAAACTTACGAAGTAATATTTGTGCCATATCACGTGACCATGCTCAGTTTCAAGAATTCATGCTCACTTTTGGATTTTCTGAAATTTAAGATTCAGGATTCGAAACAATATCATGTCCTGCATCATGCAATAAATTTTCAAGCCGTACATCTGTCCTGTTGTATTTCTTAAGAAAGGATTTGGTCAAACACTTTGCTTAGTTAGACTTCAGACAAGTTATATATGCAGAGTAAAAGGATAATCCTTCCGTACCAGTGCATTGCCTGATATATTAACTCAAGTACTAGGCAGGAACAAACGGGCTCAATTCTGTGCTCATCCTAGTGTAGTAGTAGTAGTAGTAGTAGTAGTAGTAGTAGTAGTAGTACTAGGCAATGCAGTTGACGGGTGACCTTGACGAGCGGCGACTGAGGGAATTGAACCGTGCTTGGCATGGTGGGTAACGTTGTCTAGTTACTAAAGCATCCCTCCGTTGTTCATCGCTAGTCATTATGGACCGGGGACATGAGGGGAATTTCCTAGGGCTGGAATTCTGGCCGCCAGATATTTCGACTTGAAACGCCGAGGCTCGACTGGTTGGGGTTGCCTAATGTGCATACCACGCACGCCACAGAAGGACACGAGCCCGATTTTTATTTTTTATTTTTTTAGGATCAACAAGAGCCAAGGTCTGGCTGGTACGCCGTTGGGTCCTACCATTCGAGAATACGAAAGGAACCTTTTAAATTGCCAAAGGAATCTATGTGTATTACAATACCCGTATTTTCCTTGCAAATACTAATCTTAACGTGGTAATTGATTTATGACGAGTTGTTGAATTAGAGTGAGTTTGTGATATAGTGATCTCAACGTGGATTTCACATTTCATGGTATCCCTAGTAAGTTTTCCAATGCAAATTCAGATTTAAAAGATGAACAATATGGATGTGAGAAAACTTTGTATGTATCAAGCATATGACCACACACACACACACACGCACGAACACAACAACAATCCAATAAGTATAGTGCATATTTTTTTCCAAACCATGCATGTATGACACGAATTCAAAAATACTCCTTCTATTCCTAGATATTAGTCTTTTAGAGAGTTCAACAAGTGACTACATACGGAGCAAAATGAGTGAATCTAGACTCTAAAATATGTCTATATACATCCGTATGTGCTAGTCCATTTGAAATCTCTAAAAAACTAATATTTATAGGACCGAATGGAGTAAAATGTAAGACATGCATGGTCCTCAGTTCAATATTTAAAATGAACATGAGACTAAAACATGAATATTAAGTCTAGTACTACAGTACATGCAAATGTTGTGTTTAGGCGGAGCTATGATTGTCGGGGGTCAACCCCTCGACCTTAGATAAAATTGTGGGACTCTGTTTAGGGTTGTTTAGATTATATTTGTCCCCACCCTCCCAACCACCGATTGGTTGTGCACCCCCACCCCTCCTCCCCGGGAGAATATCATGTGCCCCCATACCTTAGATGCTATATGTTGATACGAGTTGCTTGGAGCTTGTAGATCTGAGATATAGCAGCTCACATGATGTGTCTTAATATTTTAACAGGAAACCTTGATTAGTTTGAGAATTGCACACAATTTGTACAAAAACTACTCAGATGCCCTTGGATCCCATATCCAACGACCTCGAAGCTCGTATCACCGTAGCATCTAAGATGAAGGAGGACATCATATTCTCCTGTATGTAAGAATATCATGTGATACCACACCTTAGATGCTTTGGTGATACAAGCTCTTCGGAGCCGTTGGATTTGTGACCCAACACCTCCTCGGTGGTTCAAATGGTTTTTTGCAGAAAAGCCCCAAAAGAGTTCGTCCACTGCTTACAAGCACAAAGACTGCTCAGATGCCATTGGATCTCAGATCAAACGACCTTGAAGCTCGTATCATCATAGCATCCAAGCTGCAATAGCACCTTATGTTTTCTCGCACGGGAGTATATGAGGTGCTCCCGCACCGTAGATTCTATGGTGATACGATTTCACTGAGATCTAACGGCCCACAGTAGGAGGTTTGAATGTTTTTGCAATATACGGCTGATAGAGTTTGGGAAATGCGCAGAAAGTACAAGTACTACGCATGTGCCATCTGATCACTGATCAGACGACCTAGATGCTCATATCACCATAGCGGGTAATTAAGCTACGGGGAGCACCTAATATGAGCAACGGGGAGCCGTTGGATCGAAGATGCAGCGGCACACACGAGGCCTGAATGTTTTATTTGCAAAAAAACCTTTGGAGAGTTTGGAAATTGAACATAATTACAAAGACTACTCCCAAGCCATAGGATCTCACTTCCAACGGTGTAAAAACTCGTATCACCATGGTATCTAAGCTGCGGGGTGGATGTGATATTCTATGCCGCTGTCATTTTTGTTTGTAAACTTGCAAAATACGTGTAACTCGTGCCGTTACTTGTCTAACCGTGCAAAGTGTTTGTTAAAAAAAACCATCCTACACTGAAATATCGGAACAACACACGGGGGTCCCACTTGTCATTAATCAAATTTGGATCTAAAACTAACAAATCTGAAAGAGGAGATTTGAACTGGCAACCTGGACTAAAAAGCGTAAGTCGATAGCCTGAAACAACAACGGTTGTTGGCTTTGTCCCATAACTTGATTTTATACAATATTACGTTGAGTAGAGTAGAGGGAGTGCATCGTCAACACGTGCATGACCGTTGTCTCACTTACTGGTGGGTCCCAGGTCTGCGATCTTAATCTCTCTTCTCTCCATCGTCTAACCTTTGAACGGGCACACACGAAGAGCGGTGCTAGCTTGCCGTGGTGTTATTACAACAACAACAAAAAGCTTGGAAAATAGAAGAATCGCCTAGAACAAGAGACATTGTGGCTGGTAGAGACAGAGCTAACCACATCTATCCTCCATGCCACGTTTGCATGATGAAGCTGTGTGGCTAGCGGGGTGTTTTTGACCGACTGGCTGGGTCCCGAGATCGAACCATAGGTACTAGAGTTGTTGCCGACGTCTGATACAGTACTCCCTCCGTCTAGATGAGTAAGTCACCGTGACCAAGGAGGAGGGGAAAACGAGAGACCTTAATGTTTATTTGCTAATTAATAACATTGCATGCAATGAACTATACCACTACATGTCGTGTTTGGTAGTCTCAAATCATTAAAAGCATGCACACCCCTTATCTTTTATTGGTTGATATGTCAAGAAATAAGAAACGAGATAGAAGTTAATGCACCGCGCCTAAGTGTTTTGGGATTATTTGATTTTCGTAAGATGACTTACACACCTAGATGGAGGGAGTATATTTTTACACGCACATTTTTCCTCCGTGCGGAGACGTGGCACACCCTACCGCGCGGTTTCGGTGTCCTCCCGGGTGGTGCACGCATATATTCTTCCTGACGTGGGACGCCCTACCGCGCGTTTTCTGGGTCCTCCTCGGTCGTAGCGTCGAAGCAAGTAAATGAGTCGTCAAATCACGAAAGACCACCTTTCCCGCCGAGTACATCAGTGAAGCATGGTGGCTAGCTAGTTGGGCTAGTTCGACCGATTTGCTAGGCCGCCGCCACATTTGTTTTTTCACCCCTTTTTTTATCTACTTGCCGGCAGGTAAATTTAGATATCCACCGTGGCGTTGCTCTGGTGTTTGGGTGCGGCAGGATTTTTAATTTTTTGATTGACGGGAGAAGGCGTGGCAGGATTTTTTATTTTTTGATTGACGGGAGCAGGCGCGGCAGCAATTAGTCACGATGACTCCGCCTGTAAAACCCACTGCTCCATGATGTGAGAAGTCGTCGACTAGTGTTTTACCTTGGTGAAAACCAAAAGATTCCCTGCTCCTCGGCTGGCTCCCTCCGCCTTCCCGTAGATTGCATTGCCTTTCAGCCGTTTCGCCCCCTTTGCTTCCTCTCCCCATTGCTTCTACCTGGTGCCATGGCGGCACAGCAGATCACGGAGTCCGAGGTGAGGCACCTGACACAGGAGCTCCATGCCAAGGATGCGGAGCTTAGGGCCAAGGACGTGGAGCTATGTGAGCTCAAGGAGGAGAGGATTGCCATGCTCCTCTGTTATGTGTGGGAGTTCATGGAGCTTCAAAAGCGGCAGGCGTCCACCACAAAGATGCTCGAGGCGTCAGCGGCGTTGCTGCAGAAAGCGGGAGATACGATAGGCCATTAGGGAAGCCGGCTGGCGCATGAGCGGGCCGATCGTGACGAGGTCCAGGATCTCCTCAGCCACTTGGTGAACCAAGTTGCCACGCACGTGTTGCGGCTGCGCGATGCCTACCGTCGTGCCAGCGTGACGATGCCGGCCGTCGGGCTAAACCCGTTCGACCACCCAGTCGACTTCAACGAGCTGCGGCTTCCTGACCTAGTCTCCTTCTTCACCTATATCTCCGAGGAGCTGAGCCATCTCCGCGTGATGGTGGGGGCTGAGCTGGACAAGGAGGGGTTGCAGGCTGCCGTCGCCATTGCCGGGCGAATCCTTTCAGGGCTCCGTCACCGGACTCCATTCGTGCCATTGGACGCCATCTTTGACGAGCTGGCTCCTGTGGACCGGGAGCGGGCTCTGTGGGCGGTTGCACCCTGCATCACCAACGGTGTGTGTTGGAGAACGTTGCAGAAAATTAGAAATTTTCCTACGGTTTCACCAAGATCCATCTATGAGTTCATCTAAGCAACGTGTCAAGGGAGTGAGTTTGCATCTACATACCACTTGTAGATCGCGTGCAGAAGCGTTCGAGGGAACGGTGATGATGGAGTTGTACTCGACGTGATTCAGATCACCGATGACCAAGTGTTGAACGGACAGCACCTCCGCGTTCAACACACGTACGGAACGGACGACGTCTCCTCCGTCTTGATCCAGCAAGGAGGAAGGAGAGGTTGAGGAAGACAGCTCCAACGGCAGCACGACGGCGTGGTGTTGGTGGAGAAGTAGCACTCCGGCAGGGCTTCGCCAAGCTCGTGACGGAGGAGGAGAGGTGTTGGGGAGGGGAGGGGCTGCACCTTGGGTTGTGTGTTGCAGCCCTCCCCTCACCCCTCTATTTATAGGGGAAGGGGCAAGGGGGGCCGGCCCCTCTAGATGGGATCTAGAGGGGGGGCGGCGGCCACGGAGGGGGGACTTGCCCCCCAAGCATAGGGGGCGCCCCCTCTAGGGTTCCCCCCCCCCAACCCTAGGCGCATGGGCCCAAGGGGGGCGCCCAGCCCTCCAGGGGCTGGTGCCCTGCCCCACACGGCCCATGTGGCCCACCAAGAGGGGTGGCCCCTCCCGGTGGACCCCCGGAACCCTTCCGGTGGCCCCGGTACAATACCGATATGTCACCGAAACTTTCCGGTGTCCGCATGACAACTTCCCATATATAAATCTTTACCTCCGGACCCTTCCGGAACTCCTCGTGACGTCCGGGATCTCATCCGGGACTCCAAACAACATTCGGTAATCACATATAAGTCTTCCTAATAACCCTAGCATCACCGAACCTTAAGTGTGTAGACCCTACGGGTTCGGGAGACACGCAGACATGACCGAGACGGCTCTCCGGCCAATAACCAACAGCGGGATCTGGATACCCATGTTGGCTCCCACATGCTCCTCGATGATGTCATCGGATGAACCACGATGTCGAGGATTCAAGCAACCCCGTATACTATTCCCTTTGTCAATCGGTACGTTACAAGCCCGAGACTCGATCGTCGGTATCCCAATACCTCGTTCAGTCTCGTTACCGGCAAGTCACTTTACTCGTACCGTAATGCATGATCCCGTGACCAAACACTTGGTCACTTTGAGCTCATTATGATGATGCATTACCGAGTGGGCCCAGAGATACCTCTCCGTCATACGGAGTGACAGATCCCAGTCTCGATCCGTGTCAACCCAGCAGACACTTTCGGAGATACCTGTAGTGCACCTTTATAGTCACCCAGTTACGTTGTGACGTTTGGTACACCCAAAGCACTCCTACGGTATCCGGGAGTTACACGATCTCATGGTCTAAGGAAGAGATACTTGACATTGGAAAAGCTCTAGCAAAACGAACTACACGATCTTGTGCTATGCTTAGGATTGGTCTTGTCCATCACGTCATTCTCCTAATGACGTGATCCCGTTGTCAATGACATCTAATGTCCATAGTCAAGAAACCATGACTATCTGTTGACCAACGAGCTAGTCAACTAGAGGCTTACTAGGGACGTATTGTGGTCTATGTATTCACACGTGTATTACGATTTCCGAATAATACAATTATAGCATGAATAAAAGACAATTATCATGAACAAGGAAATATAATAATAATGCTTTTATTATTGCCTCTAGGGCATATTTCCAACAGTCTCCCACTTGCACTAGAGTCAATAATCTAGTTACATTGTGATGAATCGAACACCCATAGAGTTCTGGTGTTGATCATGTTTTGCTCGCGAGAGAGGTTTAGTCAATGGATCTGCTACATTCAGATCCGTATGTACTTTGCAAATATCTATGTCTCCATCTTGAACATTTTCACGGATGGAGTTGAAACGACGCTTGATGTGCCTGGTCTTCTTGTGAAACCTGGGCTCCTTGGCAAGGGCAATAGCTCCAGTGTTGTCACAGAAGAGTTTGATCGGCCCCGACGCATTGGGTATGACTCCTAGGTCAGTGATGAACTCCTTCACCCAAATAGCTTCATGCGCTGCCTCCGAGGCTGCCATGTACTCCGCTTCACATGTAGATCCTGCCACAACGCTCTGCTTGCAGCTGCACCAGCTTACTGCTCCACCATTCAACATATACACGTATCCAGTTTGTGACTTAGAGTCATCCAGATCTGTGTCAAAGCTAGCGTCGACGTAACCCTTTACGGCGAGCTCTTCGTCACCTCCATAAACGAGAAACATGTCCTTTGTACTTTTCAGGTACTTCAGGATATTCTTGACCGCTGTCCAGTGTTCCTTGCCGGGATTACTTTGGTACCTGCCTACCAAACTCACGGCAAGGTTTACATCAGGTCTGGTACACAGCATGGCATACATAATAGATCCTATGGCTGAAGCATAGGGGATGATACTCATCTCTTCTTTATCTTTTGCCGTGGTCGGGCATTGAGCCGAGCTCAATCTCACACCTTGCAATACAGGCAAGAACCCCTTCTTGGACTGATCCATTTTGAACTTCTTCAAAATCTTATCAAGGTATGTGCTTTGTGAAAGACCTATGAGGCGTCTCGATCTATCTCTATAGATCTTGATGCCTAATATATAAGCAGCTTCTCCAAGGTCCTTCATTGAAAAACACTTATTCAAGTAGGCCTTAATGCTGTCCAAAAGTTCTATATCATTTCCCATCAAAAGTATGTCATCTACATATAATATGAGAAATGCTACAGAGCTCCCACTCACTTTCTTGTAAACGCAGGCTTCTCCATAAGTCTGCATAAATCCAAACGCTTTGATCATCTCATCAAAGCGAATGTTTCAACTCCGAGATGCTTGCACCAGCCCATAAATGGATCGCTGGAGCGTGCATACTTTGTTAGCATTCTTAGGATCGACAAAACCCTCCGGCTGCATCATATACAGTTCTTCCTTAAGATGCCCGTTAAGGAATGCCGTTTTGACGTCCATCTGCCATATCTCATAATCATAGTATGCGGCAATTGCTAACATGATTCGGACGGACTTAAGCTTCGCTACGGGAGAGAAAGTCTCATCGTAGTCAATCCCATGAACTTGCCGATAACCCTTAGCGACAAGTTGAGCTTTATAGATGGTGACATTTCCATCCGCGTCTGTCTTCTTCTTAAAGATCCATTTGTTTTCTATCGCTCGCCGATCATCGGGCAAGTCAGTCAAAGTCCATACTTTGTTTTCATACATGGATTCTATCTCAGATTTCATGGCTTCTAGCCATTTGTTGGAATCTGGGTCCGCCATTGCTTCTTCGTAGTTCGAAGGTTCACCGTTGTCCAAAAACATGATTTCTAGGACAGGGTTGCCGTACCACTCTGGTGCGGAACGTGTCCTTGTGGACCTACGAAGTTCAGTAGCAACTTGATCCGAAGTACCTTGATCATCATCATTATTTTCCTCTTCAGTTGGTGTAGGCATCACAGGAACATTTTCCTGAGCTGCACTACTATCCCGTTCAAGAGGCAGTACTTCATCGAGTTCTACTTTCCTCCCACTTACTTCTTTCGAGAGAAACTCTTTTTCCAGAAAGGATCCGTTCTTGGCAACAAAGATCTTGCCCTCGGATCTTAAGTAGAAGGTATACCCAATGGTTTCTTTAGGGTATCCTATGAAGACGCATTTTTCCGACTTGGGTTCGAGCTTTTCAGGTTGAAGTTTCTTGACATAAGCATCGCATCCCCAAACTTTTAGAAATGACAGCTTAGGTTTCTTCCCAAACCATAATTCATACGGTGTCATCTCAATGGATTTAGACGGTGCCCTATTTAAAGTGAATGTAGCTGTCTCTAGAGCGTATCCCCAAAATGATAGCGGTAAATCGATAAGAGACATCATAGATCGCACCATATCCAATAGAGTGCGAATACGACATTCGGACACACCGTTACGCTGAGGTGTTCCAGGCGGCGTGAGTTGTGAAACGATTCCACATTTTCTTAAGTGTGTACCAAATTCGTGACTTAAATATTCTCCTCCACGATCCGATCATAAGAACTTTATCTTTCGGTCACGTTGATTCTCTACTTCATTCTGAAATTCCTTGAACTTTTCAAAGGTCTCAGACTTGTGTTTCATCAAGTAGACATACCAATATCTACTCAAGTCATCAGTGAGAGTGAGAACATAACGATATCCTCCGCGAGCCTCAACACTCATTGGACCGCACACATCGGTATGTATGATTTCGAACAAGTTGGTTGCTCGCTCCATTATTCCGGAGAACGGGGTCTTGGTCATTTTGCCCATGAGGCATGGTTCGCATGTGTCAAATGATTCATAATCGAGAGACTCTAAAAGTACATCAGCATGGAGCTTCTTCATGCGCTTGACACCAATGTGACCAAGGCGGCAATGCCACAAGTATGTGGGACTATCGTTATCAACTTTACATCTTTTGGTATTCACGCTATGAATATGTGTAACATTACGTTCGAGATTCATTAAGAATAAACCATTGACCATCGGGGCATGACCATAAAACATATCTCTCATATAAATAGAACAACCATTATTCTCGGATTTAAATGAGTAGCCATCTCGTATTAAACGAGATCCAGATACAATGTTCATGCTCAAACTTGGTACTAGATAACAATTATTGAGGTTTAAAACTAATCCCGTAGGTAAATGTAGAGGTAGCGTGCCGACGGCGATCACATCGACCTTGGAACCATTCCCGACGCGCATCGTCACCTCGTCCTTCGCCAGTCTCCGCTTATTCCGCAGCTCCTGCTGTGAGTTACAAATGTGAGCAACGGCACCGGTATCAAATACCCAGGAGTTACTACGAGTACTGGTAAGGTACACATCAATTACATGTATATCAAATATACCTTTAGTGTTGCCGGCCTTCTTGTCTGCTAAGTATTTGGGGCAGTTCCGCTTCTAGTGACCCTTCCCTTTGCAATAAAAGCACTCAGTTTCAGGCTTGGGTCCATTCTTTGTCTTCTTCCCGGCAACTGACTTACCGGGCGCGGCAACATCTTTGCCGTCCTTCTTGAAGTTCTTCTTACCCTTGCCCTTCTTGAACTTAGTGGTCTTATTGACCATCAACACTTGATGTTCTTTCTTGATTTCAACCTCTGCTGACTTCAGCATTGAAAATACTTCAGGAATGGTCTTCACCATCCCCTGCATATTGTAGTTCATCACAAAGCTCTTATAGCTTGGTGGGAGCGACTGAAGGATTCTGTCAATGACCGCCTCATCCGGGAGGTTAATGTCTAGCTGGGACAGGCGGTTGTGCAACCCATACATTTTGAGTATATGCTCACTGACAGAACTATTTTCCTCCATCTTACAACTATAGAACTTGTCGGAGACTTCATATCTCTCGACCCGGGCATGAGCTTGGAAAACTAGTTTCAACTCCTCGAACATCTCATATGCTCCATGTTGCTCAAAACGCTTTTGGAGCCCCGGTTCTAAGCTGTAAAGCATGCCGCACTAAACGAGGGAGTAATCATCAGCACGAGACTGCCAAGCATTCATAATGTCTTGGTTCTCTGGGACGGGAGCGTCACCTAGCGGTCCTTCTAGGACATATTGTTTCCTGGCAGCTATGATGATGATCCTCAAATTCCGGACCCAGTCCGTATAGTTGCTGCCATCATCTTTCAGCTTGGTTTTCTCTAGGAACACGTTGAAGTTCATGTTGACATGAGCGGCGGCCATTTGATCTACAAGACATATTTGCAAAGGTTTTAGACTAAGTTCATGATAATTAAGTTCATCTTATCAAATTATTATAATGAACTCCCACTCAGATTAGACATCCCTCTAGTCATCTAAGTGTTACACGATCCGAGTCGACTAGGCCGTGTCCGATCATCACGTGAGACGGACTAGTCATCGTCGGTGAACATCTCCATGTTGATCGTATCTTCCATACAACTCGTGTTCGACCTTTCGGTCACTGTGTTCCGAGGCCATGTCTGTACATGGTAGGCTCGTCAAGTTAACCCTAAGTGTTTTTGCATCTGTAAATCTGTCTTACACCCGTTGTATGTGAACGTAAGGATCTATCACACCCGATCATCACGTGGTGCTTCGAAACGACAAACTTTAGCAACGGTGCACAGTTAGGGGAGAACACTTCTTGAAATTGTTGTAAGGGATCATCTTATTTACTACCGTGTTCTAAGTAAACAAGATGCATAAAACATAATAAACATCACATGCAATTATATAGTAGTGACATGATATGGCCAATATCATATAGCTCCTTCGATATCCATCTTCGGGGCTCCATGATCATCTTCGTCACCGGCATGACACCATGATCTCCAACATCATGATCTCCATCATTGTGTCTTCATGAAGTTGTCACGCCAACGACTACTTCTACTTCTATGGCTAACGCGTTTAGCAATAAAGTAAAGTAATTTACACGGCGTTCTTCAATGACACGCGGGTCATACAAAAAATAAAGACAACTCCTATGGCTCCTGCCGGTTGTCATACTCATCGACATGCAAGTCGTGATTCCTATTACAAGAACATGATCTCATACATCACAATATATCATTCATCATTCATCACAACTTCTGGCCATATCACATCACATGACAATTGCTGCAAAAACAAGTTAGACATCCTCTAATTGTTGTTGCATCTTTTACGTGCCTGCAATTGGGTTCTAGCAAGAACGTTTTCTTACCTACGAATAACCACAACGTGATTTTGTCAACTTCTATTTACCCTTCATAAGGACCCTTTTCATCGAATCCGCTCCAACTAAAGTGGGAGAGACAGACACCCGCCAGCCACCTTATGCAACTAGTGCATGTCAGTCGGTGGAACCGGTCTCACGTAAGCGTACGTGTAAGGTTGGTCCGGGCCGCTTCATCCCACAATACCGCTGAAGCAAGATAAGACTAGTAGCGGCAAGCAAGTTGACAATATCTACGCCCACAACAAAATTGTGTTCTACTCGTGCAATAGAGAACTACGCATAGACCTACCTCATGATGCCACTGTTGGAGAACGTTGCAGAAAATTAAAAAGTTTCCTACGGTTTCACCAAGATCCATCTATGAGTTCATCTAAGCAACGAGTCAAGGGAGTGAGTTTGCATCTACATACCACTTGTAGATCATGTGCGGAAGCGTTCGAGGGAACGGTGATGATGGAGTCGTACTCGACGTGATTCAGATCACCGATGACCAAGTGCCAAACGGACAGCACCTCCGCGTTCAACACACGTACGGAACGGACGACGTCTCCTCCGTCTTGATCCAGCAAGGAGGAAGGAGAGGTTGAGGAAGACAGCTCCAACGGCAGCACGACGGCGTGGTGTTGGTGAAGAAGCAGCACTCCGGCAGGGCTTCGCCAAGCTCGTGACGAAGGAGGAGAGGTGTTGGGGAGGGGAGGGGCTGCGCCTTGGGTTGTGTGTTGCAGCCGTCCCCTCACCCCTCTATTTATAGGGGAAGGGGCAAGGGGGGCCGGCCCCTCTAGATGGGATCTAGAGGGGGGGCGGCGGCCACGGAGGGGGGACTTGCCCCCCAAGCATAGGGGGCGCCCCCTCTAGGGTTCCCCCCCCCAACCCTAGGCGCATGGGCCCAAGTGGGGGGGCGCGCCCAGCCCTCCAGGGGCTGGTGCCCTGCCCCACGCGGCCCATGTGGCCCACCAAGAGGGGTGGCCCCTCCCGGTGGACCCCGGAACCCTTCCGGTGGCCCCGGTACAATACCGATATGTCATCGAAACTTTCCGGTGTCCGCATGACAACTTCCCATATATAAATATTTACCTCCGGACCCTTCCGGAACTCCTCGTGACGTCCGGGATCTCATCCGGGACTCCGAACAACGTTCGGTAATCACATACAAGTCTTCCTAACAACCCTAGCGTCACCGAACCTTAAGTGTGTAGACCCTACGGGTTCGGGAGACACGCAGACATGACCGAGACGGCTCTCCGGCCAATAACCAACAGCGGGATCTGGATACCCATGTTGGCTCCCACATGCTCCTCAATGATGTCATCGGATGAACCACGATGTCGAGGATTCAAGCAACCCCGTATACTATTCCCTTTGTCAATCGGTACGTTACAAGCCCGAGACTCGATCGTAGGTATCCCAATACCTCGTTCAGTCTCGTTACCGGCAAGTCACTTTACTCGTACCGTAATGCATGATCCCGTGACCAAACAATTGGTTACTTTGAGCTCATTATGATGATGCATTACCGAGTGGGCCCAGAGATACCTCTCCGTCATACGGAGTGACAAATCCCAGTCTCGATCCGTGTCAACCCAACAGACACTTTCGGAGATACCTGTAGTGCACCTTTATAGTCACCCAGTTACGTTGTGACATTTGGTACGCCCAAAGCACTCCTACGGTATCCGGGAGTTACACGATCTCATGGTCTAAGGAAGAGATACTTGACATTGGAAAAGCTCTAGCAAAATGAACTACACGATCTTGTGCTATGCTTAGGATTGGGTCTTGTCCATCACGTCATTCTCCTAATGACGTGATCCCGTTGTCAATGACATCTAATGTCCATAGTCAGGAAACCATGACTATCTGTTGACCAACGAGCTTGTCAACTAGAGGCTTACTAGGGACGTATTGTGGTCTATGTATTCACACGTGTATTACGATTTCCGGATAATACAATTATAGCATGAATAAAAGACAATTATCATGAACAAGGAAATATAATAATAATGCTTTTATTATTGCCTCTAGGGCATATTTCCAACAGTGTGCGCCTCGAGAAGCAGAGGGACTTTGGCGGTGTTTAGGCGCCCTCTGCATGGGCATGTCCATGTCTCGGTGCAACATGACCGTTGGATCAAACTCAGACGATGCAGATCAGTCACTATAGCATAAAGCATGTGGGTGTGTTTGGTTGCACTCTCATCTCTATATAGTTGTTTCCTCTTCGTGTATTTTTGTTAACCTACTAGTGTGGACTCATGCACCCTTCATGCACTCTGCCAAACACCCAAAAGTGGGTTGAGAAGGGAACTTTTGCTCCCATCCCATGCACCCTTCATACGGAATTCCCCTTCATACACCCTGCCTAACACTATTCGTGCTTCATATGGTTCATGTTTCGTGGAGTACTATAGCACCATACTCTCCGTGCGCTGTAGACCTACTTCTGTTAACATTGATCTCACCGTTCATTCTCGACCAGACAGTCGAAAAAGTGGTACTATGTTACATATAGGAGTAGTTGACATGCACACAACATCATTTGTTATCGTCATATCTTACTACACTAGCAACAAGATTGTCTAGTACTGACGTATGAACCACTGCACATGCCTAGTAGTAGGAGCACTGTGTATGTTCAAGTGGCTGCCGTGTTTCGCACTCCTCCGTCGTAAGAGTGGAAACGCTTGCTGTAATCATTTTTTCTTCAGAAAAACAGTGGACACGATCTACCGTGTGGATCCTCCTCCAGCCATGCGCTAAATTACTCACTTTCGCCGATGTGTGGGACGCCCAGCACCTGAGTCCACCAGCCATGCACTAAATTACTCCATAGTAGAGTGACGATAGACTACCCCGATCGAAGCGCCACAGTAATGCCCAATGAGCCGTCAAATCACAAAACCCCTCCTTTCCAGCAGTAAGTTGGACGGACGAAGCAACCATCATTTCACTCTTGTCTCTCAGCTTCCTCTCTTGAAGAAAACCCCCCACTCGCTTCGCTTCTCCCTCATCTTGTTCCTCCTTTCACTCTTCTCTCTCAGCTTCCTCTCTTGGATGGACGCTGGAGCACCGGCTGACGTGTTGTCTATGGCTCTGGCCAAAACCGTCGAGGCTCATGGTACGAAGAAGCGCAAGACCGCAGACAAGCTCAAAGACATCGCCCTGTCCAAGCCCCCCTCTCTGGGATCCCTCATTAAGCAAGTCCAGGTAATGTCTCTTGTTGACGATCTTTTTCTCGATCTTGATCGTGTTTTTTCATCTAACATGCAGTACTAGTAATGGTAGTACAACTTTCTGGGTGATCTTGCATGTGATTTTAGTGTGCCAAATGACGGTTCTAAATTCCTATTTTGACCAAAACATGCGAGAGGTTGACACTTATTTCTTATAGATTACTTTCAACTACTCCCTCTATCCCAAATTTCTTGTCTTAGATTTGTCTAGATACGGATGTATCTAATACTAAAATGTGACTTGATACATCCGTATCTAGACAAATCTAAAACAAGAATTTTGGGACGGAGGGAGTACTTTATGAACATCAATGCTACCTTTGAAGAGGGTATATTGGCCTCAGTAACTTGTGTTATGGATATTGCAAGTAATCCCTCTGCTCTCATGCCTTTGAAGACATGTTCTAGTGTCTTTGTTCACTTATTTCTGTGCGTATATGTAGTCATATATGGAGTATAATATCGAAAATCATCTTATATTTCTGAACGGAGGTAGTAATAAAATATGGTTTCTGTTTGAATTAGAACTAGGTCCGCAGTGGAGATGAAGTTCTCAAAGTCATGCCGTGTGAATTGGAAGACCTGGGGATGAGTTCTACTGCTAAACTATCCAGCTGCTGTGTCCTTGTCGCCACGTGTCCTGAACTAGTGTTTTTCTGTAGCATTGTTGTTAGGCGTGTTCTCGAGGCTGTACTTGACCACAACAATTTCCTGGTTGTGCCTTCGATTACGAAGGGTGTGGTTCTTGTAAAGCTTCCCAACAAATCTAATGCGGCCTATCTTCATCATCATGTTTATGAGTGGAAAGACCAGTCTGTTAGGTTCTCCAAGGTTGAAAAGATGGTGATGGTGCATGTAGACATCTCTCACGAAGTCCATGGCCTAGTCAGTTATGAGGGGTTCATCCCGTAGGTCGGTGGCAAGAAATAGTCTGCAGAGTTTAATTAGTGCAACTTTGCTTGTCTGTAGTAAGTACTATTGTTCAGTACTTGATTTGTGTTTGTAAACTGTCACATCCCTAGTTTCTGGCATTGCTCTAGGCTAGCTTCATGTGTGCATCATGTCTATATTTTTGAAACTTGAATTGAGGAATATTGGAAGCCTCAAAACCCTAAATAAAAGAGGGGCAAAAACCCTAGAAATCTCATTCATTGCTCCAAAAGGCTCTTCTTAAATGTTTGATAATTTTTGGTAAGGGTTCTGGTCCCAACCAAAATATTGAACATTTTTAAGGATTTATTTTTGGGACTTTGGATTTAATTCATTAGCTATTTGAATTTGAATTATATTCATATAATTAGAATATAATTTCAAATACCCCCTGAAATATTTTATAAGCTTTTGGAAAAGTCCATCTAGCAATATAAAATATTCAGAGGAGCTTTGGCATTGTTTGAATTATTATTTTAATTCAAAACAGTGGCAAAAGAATTAAAAAAAAAGAAAACAGAACTCAAATAGAAATAAAAGAGAGAGAGAGAAGGAAGTACCTGGGCCACTTACCTGTAGCCGGCCCAGCTCCTCCAGCGTGGCCCAGCCCACCTCCTCCCCCTTGTCTTCTTCCTCCCCTCGCACCGAAGCAGCTCGGTGGCGAGCGCCGATGCCGCCTCGGCCACCTCCTGCTTCCACCGAGGCGTTCCCGAGCCTCCCCCTCACGCCACGGAGACGCCCTCGCCCCCTGCACCTCCCCTCTCTCCCCCTGGACCCCATTCCCTCCTCTGTTTCCCTCTCGCGCACAGCACCGAGCGGAGCTCGCCGCCATCGTCGCCGTACCCATGGCCACCGGCCACCCCTAGCCTCACCGACGCCCCAGGAAGCTCCGCCGGTCCTCCCTCGACCTCCTCGCCGTGTCACGCGACCAGAAGAGCCCCGGAACGCCACCCCCGACGTTTTCCCCTCGCCGGCCGCCGAGGATCTTCTCCGTCGATTCGGCCACTCCGGCGCGCCCCCGAGCCGGCTAACCATCCCTACGGCACCGCTGTGAGCTCCTACGCCTCCCCTCCCTCTTTCCCCTTCGATTGCGCCCTATAGCCGCCGCCCCACGAGCACCGAAGCCGCCGTCCGCCATGGCCGGTGAGCTCCGTGCTCCCGAGCTTCTCCGCCTGCGTTCGTTGCCTCCGGGTGTTCCTGGTGACCCCAGCATCCCGTAGAGCCCATCGGCCGCGCCCGCCGTGCCGTGTAACGCCGAAACCGAGCACGCCCGAGCTCCGGCCACCGCTGCCGAGCTCGAGGCCATCGTCTCCGGCCGCCCTAGCTGCTGCTGCTTGCTGAAATGGGCGCGGGTGAGCTCCAGCTCCCCGTAGCCGCTCTCCTCCGTCCATTTGGACGCCGGAGGAGCGAGCCCGCGCCCTCCGCCGCGCCTGTTGCCACCGGCGACGAGCCGCCGGCGGGTTAGGCCCTGCTGACCAGGGGTTTGACCCCCCCTGGGTCGATGACAGGTGGGGCCAGCCCCCCTGTTAATTAGTTTAGTTTATTTTAACTAATTACCCCCCTGCTGACACTGACATGCGGGCCCAGGCTCTAATTAAAATTAGGTTAGTTAGTTAGTCACTGACGTGTGGACCCCACACGTCAGGTTTGACCCTGACCGACCCCTGTTGACTTGCCGACGTCACGGTGACGCACTGCTGACGCAGTAAATGTTTTCTGGAATTTAAATAATTCTTAAATGATTTATTATTTCCAGAAAATAGCTAAACTTCAATAATTCATAGAAAATTAACCGTAACTCCAAATTAAATAATTTATATATGAAAAATTATCAGAAAAATTCAAGGAATCCATCTGTACCATTTTCATGCATGTTAGAACAACTTATAGCTGCTGTTTAGCACAAATCAATTAAATGGCATTTGAATAATCACATATGGAGTTTAAATTTGAATCTTGTATTCAAACCAACTTCATTTAATCTATTGCTAGTTGCATTAGCTCAAAACACATTCATTTTGCCATGTCATGATCATGCATCATATTGTGCATTGCATTGATTGTGTTCCCTTCTGTGTTGCCGGTATTTGTCCCCTCTCGATAGACGTGATACCGATGATGTGATCGTTGACACTGATGAAGACTCAATGTTATCTTCAAAAGTGCCAGGCAAGCAAAACCCCCTTGTTCATTCCGATACAATCCCACTCTCTCGCTCCTGCTCCCTTTTACTGCATTAGGACAACACCGATTCAACTGTTACATGCTGCGGTAGTTGAACCCCTTTATCATCTGCATGACCTGTCATTGCCACAGTAAATAGATGAAACCCACTAGCATGAGTAGGAATTGTTTGAGCCCTGTTGTGCCTACTCATTCATGCTTGTTTGTCATGCCTGCTACTGCTTAGAGTTGAGTCAGGTCTGATTCATCGGGGATGAATCAGAGGCGTGTGAACATGTCCTACTGTGTGTGAGCTAAGTGTGTGAACACGATTTGGTAAAGGTAGCGGTGAGAGGCCATGTAGGAGTACATGGTGGGTTGTCTCATTGCAGCCGTCCTCAGGAACTGAGTTCTGTGTTTGTGATCCACGATTCAGCTACTACCACGCATTGGGCCCGAAACCAATGGACCCTCTCGGCTTCTTGATCACCCTTGTCCTCTGTCCAGGAGTTGCAAGTAGTTTTTGGTGTTTGTAGTATGCTGGAGGCCGTGCGCAGCGCTGACCGTAGGGGTGGGCTGTGATGCGGTAGGCACGTGGCACGGTGTACCGGGCGCCCGTTTGGTGTCTCGGGAACCCTGTTCACATCGTTTGGGGCTGTGAGCGAAACTCCGGCCGGATCTCCTCATGGATGGAACCCGAATAGGCGATAAACCTGGACTAGAGACTTGAGTGTTTAGGTAGGCCGTGGCCGACACCCACGTTGGGCTTCCGCTTGAAGGTTGCCGAGTACATGTCGTGTAAACGGCGGTAAGTGGTGAGAGCGTGTGTGAAGAAGTACACCCCTGCAGGGTTAACATCATCTATTCGAATAGCCGTGTCCGCGGAAAAAGGACTTCTGGGTTGCTTATATCAGTTCATAGACAAGTGAAAGTGGATACTCTAAAATACGCAAGATAAGCGTGAGTGCTATGGATGGCGTTCTCGTAGGGAGACGGGAGCGGATCCATAGTGGTGTATTGATATGGTGAATATGTGGACTCGTGTGCGCCACCTCAAAAGAGTCGCTTGCAGTCGTAGTTTAGGATAGCCACCGAGTCAAGCTGGCTTGCTGCAGTTAAACCCCACCATCCCCTTTGTTGATAATGATGCATATGTAGTTAGTTCTGATGTAAGTCTTGCTGGGTACATTTGTACTCACGTTTGCCTATTTTATGTTTTGCAGAGAGACTTCGGTCTCACTAGTAGTTTCGCGTGGACTTCGACGTTTAGCTTGTTACCTCAGCTACGATCTTGTGCCCTCGGCAGGATCTGGTAGATAGTCAGGCTTCTCAGCCTTTTTCATTTATAGATGTCTGTACTCAGACATGATAGCTTCCGCTTGTGCTTGATTTGTATGCTCTGAATGTTGGGTCATGAGACCCATGTTTGTAATATCTCGCTCCTCGGAGCCTATTGAATAGATTACTTGAGTCATAAGAGTCATGTTGTGATGCCATGTTGTATTTGCACATATCGAGCATATTGTGTGTATGTTATTGAAATGCTTGGTATGTGTGGGATCTGACCATCTAGTTGTTTATCTTTAGTAGCCTCTCTTACGGGGAAATGTCTCCTAGTGTTTCCACCGAGCCATGGTAGCTTGCTACTGCTCCGGAACACTTAGGCTGGCCGGCATGTGTCCTTCTTCGTTCCTGTGTCTGTCCCTTCGGGGAAATGTCACGCGGTGAATACCGGAGTCCTGTTAGCCCGCTACAGCCCGGTTCACCGGAGTCCTGCTAGCCCAGTGCTACAGCCTGGATTCACTCGCTGATGACCGACACGTTCGATGCTGGGCCATGGATGCCTGTCCCTGTAAGTCTGTGCCGCTTTGGGTTTACGACTAGCCATGTCAGCCCGGACTCCTTATCATATGGATGCTAGCGACACTGTCATATACGTGTGCCAAAAGGCGCAAACGGTCCCGGGCAAAGGTAAGGCGACACCCGTGGGAATACCGTGCGTGAGGCCGCAAAGTGATATGAGGTGTTACATGCTAGATCGATGTGGCATTGAGTCGGGGTCCTGACAGCGTTGGTATCAGAGCTTGACTGCCTGTAGGATTACTAAGCCAAACTGGTCGAAGTTGAGTCTAGAAATTCTTTAGTTATATAAGGGAATTGATTGTGGGATGGAACGTAAGGCTCTTTTTACTCCTTATACTTTATGCCCTTCTGATCTGAGTCATCTTATCTTTCCTGCGGGGATTAAGAACTAGGCTATCTTTTCTTTCTATCAGGATCACGTGTTACTAATCCGTAGACTTATAGATTGTTGGATTTAAGTCTCAGTTCAGTTCTTACTACTTCTGTATGTTAATTGTTGATCTCGAAACCTTGATATTGTGCTTCTGAGTGGTTATGCCACCATTTTTGTGAATGTCTCAAATCTTTTCTGAGCATTTACAGCCGTTATGCTGTCCGAGTCATTCCAGGTTTCTAAATAGTCTGATGCACTTGCAGATTCTTTCCTTCCGTTTCAATGTTCCTTTGGGCCAGATTAACCACACTAATCAGTGAGTTGAGGTACCCTGTTGCCTTGACATTTATGTTGGAGTTACTATTATGACCCTAGGTATTTAGGGAGTCACCTAGTAACCTAGCAACGTTTTGTGTTCCCAGTGTGATGATTCTGGCCATCAGTCTCGAAAGCATCCCGTGATGCTACTTAGTAGTAGGTATTCTGTTCCTGGGTTTTTGAACCCGAGATTCACCCTACTTACTTCATGTTGATAGTATTTGCTAGTTCCTTCAGGATATTAGTAATCTTTGCATTAGTCCTCGATGTTCGTGGTATTCTTTTCTTCCAAATACTATGAACCGCTTATGGCAGATGTTCCTCGCTGATCGAAAGATCACATTCAGAGTGCTCTCAATGGGTTCTCGATTCTACATTGTGACTCTGCCAGTTCTACCTTTCTGCATGGGTTATCCGGAAGAAATATGTGGAATTCGTTCGACATGCTAAACCATGCATCCACAACTCAGAAAATCGCATGTTCCTTTGAGTTGCTCTCTTTAGTTGCATTCTGACCCTCGTCTATCAATTGATACCAAGGGTATGCATGCATTCGTTTATCAATGCCTATTACCCTTGTGGTACGTCAAGCCATTCTGTCCTGAATGACTTGGAGAAACAAACTCCAGTACCTCATCCATATTTAGGATTGGGTCAAAGTAGTTGTGTTCCGCAGATCAAGTTACAATCCAGCTTCTGGTCTGCTCTACCCTGAAGTATTACCTTCTTTATGACAGGAATTTCATGAGAATTGCACCACCTTTTGTGAATTCTTGACATAGTGATACTTCTTGTCATCCTTTTTCATTCCTCGGTTCCGTGTTGTTGCAGCCGGAGTGCCGACAAGTGAATCATGATGTATGAACTCAATACTCCTAGCAACCCCATTGCTTGGTAGTTAATGGACAATAATCTTATTCTTAGTATGTTGGTTATTGAATCACCATTCTAAGATTGATCATGCTACCTAGTCCTTATTTTCTGGTGCACTCTTTGATTGATGAGTTAGGATTTTGTCAAGTCCTCGCTCATTTGATCATATCATCTTGCCCTGAAAAGCAAGATTGTTCTCGAGCTTAGTAACATATCGGTGGATCGTGATTTCCGAAGGTCTTCTCGGAAGTATTACCAGGTTGTCACCTGACCGCTATGTTGAGCTCGTGATCAAGTTGGTTTCTTGTGAACCACCTTCTCTCCAAGAATCGGTGTTAGATATCCCTGAGCTAGTTGGTTAAGCTAGACAACAACTTGGAGAGTTGGAAGATAAAAGCTTGTCTGCCTTAGTTCGTTCCAAAGGGATATTCTTGTGTAGTGTGTGTTGAAGAAACATGATATCTTCATCGATTGGTCCTTGTGATCAGTTGCTGGACCTATTGTCTTATCAATCCTTTGATTTGAGTGTGGGCTATCGTCAAATCAAATCAGTACCAACGATGCTCGTAATGTTGTCTTATTCGTGGTTGATCCCTCGAGCATACACCATTATATCTTTTGGGTCTGACCAATGCTATCACTTGTTCACTTAACTATGGAATTCCTTTTAAAAGGAAACCCAGATGAATTGTTGTTGTGCCCATTGACAACCTCCTTGTCTTCTCCATAATTTTGCTGAACATTAAGCTAGTGTTGGAAACTTTTGAAAGCATTTGTTCATGCTAGCTCATGAAGCATATGTTTGGATGAAGGTAGTGACTTCCTTTAATTCATGTGCATCTGATGCAAGTTGCCGCCGTGGATTCGAGACGGTCAATGTTGCTTTCTTTGGAATCATCCCAAATCAGTCATGCACACGTGCGAAGTATTCTGTAGTCTGGAGACTTGCAACCTTCATTCTATATGTATCCCTAGCACACCACGCCACTGATTGATTTGTTCAAGGAGAAGGAGTTCCTTCATAAGAGCTAATCCGGACTTATGAAAGAACTTCGATACCATCGTTGATGGTTCCCCCTCCTGAACTCGGTAGTGTTTTATTATAAGACTACCACGTGGTCATGCTTGTCTGGGACAACGTGTTCACATGTTTGTAGCAGAACCAGCTCATGTTTTGGAGCTTGCTATCGTAGTTCATCTCCCGAGAATCCCGCAACGTCATCTCGTCGATTTGTGTTGCAAACTTTCATTTTTCTTCCTAAGACTCGATGAGCCTGGAATATCCTAACACCCACCAGAGCTGAATCTCAGGCAGATATGATGGTTGGAACATTTCCCTAAGAACTATAATATTGGTCTCTCGATAACCGGTAAGGTGGATGTCGTGGCCAACACACCCATCCGGTAGACCTATTATTATAGTATCTTGTTTGAGGAAGTTGGCCACCTCCCCATAGGGATTTCGTAGGGTTTACTCCCTAGTTGCCCCTATGGATTTCTGAGATCCCGAAGTCCGACCTTTTTACTTGATGTTCTAGATATCAAACCATATCTATGAATGGGTTACACTAGCACATCAAGGAGAACATTAGAAGCGGAGTGCTAAATGTCTCTCGGTCGATCATCCAGATTTTATTTCCTTGGCCTCGCTAAGGTGAAATCTGAGAAGGTGTTATGTTCCTTGCATCTGCATCCTCCATCACCCTTCAACATGGTAGTAAGTTGTGTTACCGGACCCTTGACACGGATGTTGGTAAAACCTTGATGATTATGGAATTGCTCAAGTTCTTGAGAGCACGCGCAAGTGCTAGGTTTGATCGTCGGCATTAACTGTATAGCGCTCTCAGTTTCCTCGGTTATGCTATAACCACTCCAACAGTGAATTCACTCTCTATTGTTGGGTTCTTCCCCAGTTACCAGAATCATTCCCAGCATTTGCATTTTGTTCCCAGCTTGCACCGCCAATGTGCCATTCTACCATGGGTCTCTTCCATTTCCGGTGATAAGCAAATTCATCCACTACGTTGTCTTCAACAAGGTAATCCACATCATCCAAGTCCGAGTATGCCATTCTACCGACCCCCGCCAATCGATTGATGTGATTTGCCTTAGGCTGATATAGAGAGTCTTAACGATCTCTATATCAAAGGTAATTCTTTTTGCCACTTAAGATAATAATCTATGAATCACCCCCCTCCAGGATGTTTCGTCGTGGTATCATGGCAACTCAACTCCTCGCTACGTTGACAACCGTTCACCACCTTCTTAGGTGTGGAATCGTTGTCTACCTAGTGAACCTTCGTCATCTGTTCCACTCCATTTCTCTAGAGGTGTGCTTCATCTCTCAGCTCGAGAGATGTTGCTATGTCTCATTCCGTGAGTTAATCCTGAGTTGTTCGATCTTCGAGAAGATCGACCCTTCTAGAGTCTCCTTCTTCCCTCCATGTCATGTTGACAGGATTTCTCAAAGCAAGACTTCAAGACAATAATGGTGTTCAAATCAACGTTCATTTGAAGTGCACCCTGGATCGTGAAGATTATACTAGTTTGCGTTTCCCCTTCATCCTACCCTACGCTTGAATCTCGAGACGAGATTCTTGTTTAGTGGGGGTGAGTTGTCACATCCCTAGTTTCTGGCATTGCTCTAGGCTAGCTTCATGTGTGCATCATGTCTATATTTTTGAAACTTGAATTGAGGAATATTGGAAGCCTCAAAACCCTAAATAAAAGAGGGGCAAAAACCCTAGAAATCTCATTCATTGCTCCAAAAGGCTCTTCTTAAATGTTTGATAATTTTTGGTAAGGGTTCTGGTCCCAACCAAAATATTGAACATTTTTAAGGATTTATTTTTGGGACTTTGGATTTAATTCATTAGCTATTTGAATTTGAATTATATTCATATAATTAGAATATAATTTCAAATACCCCTGAAATATTTTATAAGCTTTTGGAAAAGTCCATCTAGCAATATAAAATATTCAGAGGAGTTTTTGGCATTGTTTGTATTATTTTAAATTCAAAACAGTGGCAAAATAAATTAAATAAAAACAAAACAGAAGAAAAATATGAAACAGAACAGAACTTACCTGGCGCCACTTACCTGGCCCAGCTCCATCTGGCCGGCCCAGCCCACCTCCTCCCCCTTGTCCTCTTCCTCCTCTGCCAGGAGGACGAACAGAGGCGAGGCGTGGCGCGCGCCCGAGAGGCCTCGGCCACCTCCTGCTTCCACCGAGGCGTTTCCGAGCCTCCCCCTCACGCCACGGAGACGCCCTCGCCCCCTGCACCTCCCCTCTCTCCCCCTGGACCCCATTCCCTCCTCTGTTTCCCTCTCGCGCACAGCACCGAGCGGAGCTCGCCGCCATCGTCGCCGTACCCATGGCCACCGGCCACCCCTAGCCTCACCGACGCCCCAGGAAGCTCCGCCGGTCCTCCCTCGACCTCCTCGCCGTGTCACGCGACCAGAAGAGCCCCGGAACGCCACCCCCGACGTTTTCCCCTCGCCGGCCGCCGAGGATCTTCTCCGTCGATTCGGCCACTCCGGCGCGCCCCCGAGCCGGCTAACCATCCCTACGGCACCGCTGTGAGCTCCTACGCCTCCCCTCCCTCTTTCCCCCTTCGATTGCGCCCTATAGCCACCGCCCCACGAGCACCGAAGCCGCCGTCCGCCATGGCCGGTGAGCTCCGTGCTCCCGAGCTTCTCCGCCTGCGTTCGTTGCCTCCGGGTGTTCCTGGTGACCCCAGCATCCCGTAGAGCCCATCGGCCGCGCCCGCCGTGCCGTGTAACGCCGAAACCGAGCACGCCCGAGCTCCGGCCACCGCTGCCGAGCTCGAGGCCATCGTCTCCGGCCGCCCTAGCTGCTGCTGCTTGCTGAAATGGGCGCGGGTGAGCTCCAGCTCCCCGTAGCCGCTCTCCTCCGTCCATTTGGACGCCGGAGGAGCGAGCCCGCGCCCTCCGCCGCGCCTGTTGCCACCGGCGACGAGCCGCCGGCGGGTTAGGCCCTGCTGACCAGGGGTTTGACCCCCCTGGGTCGATGACAGGTGGGGCCAGCCCCCCTGTTAATTAGTTAGTTTATTTTAATTTAATTACCCCCCTGCTGACACTGACATGTGGGCCCTAGTGTCTTAATCCTTAATTAAACTAAAATAAACCCCCCCCTGACGCTGACCAGTGGGCCTGACCCCCCCTAACCTTTTAATTAAACTAAATAAACCCCTGTTAACCCCCTGTCACTGACGTGTGGGTCCCACACGTCAGGTTTGACCCGGACCAGCCCGTTGACCTGCTGACGTCACTATGACGTCAGGCTGGCGCATTAATTCAATTACTGGATTTATTAATAATCAGGAAATTCCAGAAAATTGTATAAACTTCAATAATTCATAGAAAATTAACCGTAACTCCAAATTAAATAATTTATATATGAAAAATTATCAGAAAAATTCAAGGAATCCATCTGTACCATTTTCATGCATGTTAGAACAACTTATAGCTGCTGTTTAGCACAAATCAATTAAATGGCATTTGAATAATCACATATGGAGTTTAAATTTGAATCTTGTATTCAAACCAACTTCATTTAATCTATTGCTAGTTGCATTAGCTCAAAACACATTCATTTTGCCATGTCATGATCATGCATCATATTGTGCATTGCATTGATTGTGTTCCCTTCTGTGTTGCCGGTATTTGTCCCCTCTCGATAGACGTGATACCGATGATGTGATCGTTGACACTGATGAAGACTCAATGTTATCTTCAAAAGTGCCAGGCAAGCAAAACCCCCTTGTTCATTCCGATACAATCCCACTCTCTCGCTCCTGCTCTCTTTTACTGCATTAGGACAACACCGATTCAACTGTTACATGCTGCGGTAGTTGAACCCATTTATCCTCTGCATGACCTGTCATTGCCACAGTAAATAGATGAAACCCACTAGCATGAGTAGGAATTGTTTGAGCCCTGTTGTGCCTACTCATTCATGCTTGTTTGTCATGCCTGCTACTGCTTAGAGTTGAGTCAGGTCTGATTCATCGGGGATGAATCAGAGGCGTGTGAACATGTCCTACTGTGTGTGAGCTAAGTGTGTGAACACGATTTGGTAAAGGTAGCGGTGAGAGGCCATGTAGGAGTACATGGTGGGTTGTCTCATTGCAGCCGTCCTCAGGAACTGAGTTCTGTGTTTGTGATCCATGATTCAGCTACTACCACGCATTGGGCCCGAAACCAATGGACCCTCTCGGCTTCTTGATCACCCTTGTCCTCTGTCCAGGAGTTGCAAGTAGTTTCTGGTGTTTGTAGTATGCTGGAGGCCGTGCGCAGTGCTGACCGTAGGGGTGGGCTGTGATGCGGTAGGCACGTGGCACGGTGTACCGGGCGCCCGTTTGGTGTCTCGGGAACCCTGTTCACATCGTTTGGGGCTGTGAGCGAAACTCCGGCCGGATCTCCTCATGGATGGAACCCGAATAGGCGATAAACCTGGACTAGAGACTTGAGTGTTTAGGTAGGCCGTGGCCGACACCCACGTTGGGCTTCCGCTTGAAGGTTGCCGAGTACATGTCGTGTAAACGGCGGTAAGTGGTGAGAGCGTGTGTGAAGAAGTACACCCCTGCAGGGTTAACATCATCTATTCGAATAGCCGTGTCCGCGGAAAAAGGACTTCTGGGTTGCTTATATCAGTTCATAGACAAGTGAAAGTGGATACTCTAAAATACGCAAGATAAGCGTGAGTGCTATGGATGGCGTTCTCGTAGGGAGACGGGAGCGGATCCATAGTGGTGTATTGATATGGTGAATATGTGGACTCGTGTGCGCCACCTCAAAAGAGTCGCTTGCAGTCGTAGTTTAGGATAGCCACCGAGTCAAGCTGGCTTGCTGCAGTTAAACCCCACCATCCCCTTTGTTGATAATGATGCATATGTAGTTAGTTCTGATGTAAGTCTTGCTGGGTACATTTGTACTCACGTTTGCCTATTTTATGTTTTGCAGAGAGACTTCGGTCTCACTAGTAGTTTCGCGTGGACTTCGACGTTTAGCTTGTTACCTCAGCTACGATCTTGTGCCCTCGGCAGGATCTGGTAGATAGTCAGGCTTCTCAGCCTTTTTCATTTATAGATGTCTGTACTCAGACATGATAGCTTCCGCTTGTGCTTGATTTGTATGCTCTAAATGTTGGGTCATGAGACCCATGTTTGTAATATCTCGCTCCTCGGAGCCTATTGAATAGATTACTTGAGTCATAAGAGTCATGTTGTGATGCCATGTTGTATTTGCACATATCGAGCATATTGTGTGTATGTTATTGAAATGCTTGGTATGTGTGGGATCTGACCATCTAGTTGTTTATCTTTAGTAGCCTCTCTTACGGGGAAATGTCTCCTAGTGTTTCCACCGAGCCATGGTAGCTTGCTACTGCTCCGGAACACTTAGGCTGGCCGGCATGTGTCCTTCTTCGTTCCTGTGTCTGTCCCTTCGGGGAAATGTCACGCGGTGAATACCGGAGTCCTGTTAGCCCGCTACAGCCCGGTTCACCGGAGTCCTGCTAGCCCAGTGCTACAGCCTGGATTCACTCGCTGATGACCGACACGTTCGATGTTGGGTCATGGATGCCTGTCCCTGTAAGTCTGTGCCGCTTTGGGTTTACGACTAGCCATGTCAGCCCGGACTCCTTATCATATGGATGCTAGCGACACTGTCATATACGTGTGCCAAAAGGCGCAAACGGTCCCGGGCAAAGGTAAGGCGACACCCGTGGGAATACCGTGCGTGAGGCCGCAAAGTGATATGAGGTGTTACATGCTAGATCGATGTGGCATTGAGTCGGGGTCCTGACATAAACCCTGTATTGTTTATTAGTACTGCCGCTTTTGGTGTGTGGTCAGTCCTGAGAACGGTCTATGTTAATGTATGTCCACTCAATTCAGTCTGTATATTTTGAAGTATCCAGATCATCTTTTTTGTGAGGACAGTTTATCAATTATGGTTACACTCCAATATTTGTATGTATTGCAGGGTTTATCGCACCCACCATGATTTCCAGTCCCATGGATGTTCGGTCCATACGATTTGTCATGACCTTTGGACTGTCCTGCTTGAGGGAGTAGGAGGGGCCCCTGCATGCCTGCCGTAGTTGGACGATCAATCTTCTGTTTAGTACTTCAACATAGTGATTTCCTGGTAAGGATTCACTCGTGTCACATCAAGTAAATCTTATTGATTTACTGTCTAAATCTTATTGATTTAATGCCATGTTTTCTTTCTTTTCCTTCAATTTTGTGATGCAGGTTTTGCCATGTGACATTCATCATAGAATAAACCGTTTGGTTTGCTCTACGATGGCTATTTTTGCAGGTTTGACTTCTTATGTCATGTCAGTAACGAAGGCATTGTCCATCACTTATATTACTGGAAAAAATTGGATCAGTCTGTTGTTTGAGTACAAGCTGAATCCCTATGATGAACTGCAGTTTGGTTTAACAAAAACGCCACAATTAGTCATTCTCGCGTTTAGAAGAAATGAAGGACTTGATCAAGGTCACGGATCCTAGTCAAGTTAGAAAGCTGATCATAGCAGACCAGACACGGTCGCCGCTGTCTCGCACATCGGTACCACCTTTAGCAATGGATCGAGCACGGGCAGTTGCTCTAGCACTGACAGCGGCAGTAGCTCAGTCTGATCCAGCTGAGGATTGGGCACCGACCGCGTCAGCGGATCAGTCTGATCTACCGGAGGATCGGGTATCGACACCGGCACCTTCTCCTACACCGGCACCAGGTCTACAAGGAGCACCATCTCCGGCAGCAGCAGCAGCTTCGGCACCTGCACCAACACTTGCACTTGCATCGGCTCCGGCCCGTGCAGTTGCACCAGCAACAGACTAGGCTGCAGTTTGCACTTCATATACCAAAGTCCTTACGAAAACCGACATGTCCACCTTCTTGGTAAGCATTGGCCGCCCAAGTGCTTCGTTCTTTTTTCTTTTCATGTTGTTTCACATGATTCACTGTGTTGATCTAACTGTTTGGGTATGTCTTCTTGTTTGCAAACAGAGAATTCCTAGAGCAACGAGGGAGTCATTCAACAATCCGGGCGACCGCGGCCAAGTTTCTCTTACCATGGGCAGCCTTGGTGTGAATGAACCCGCTCAATATACCGTAAGTACAAAGGATGGTCGCATGACGATTGATGCTAAAGGATGGTCAAGGTTCAAATCAAAATCATATCTTGCGGTGGGGGATGATGTCAAAATCAAACTTTCTCGGCAAGGAGAGCTGGTCCAAATCAACTTTGAAATTCTTCAGTAGCAGCAGCAACTGCCGAACTGATCTATCCCCCGAGAGATTTTGATGTAATAATCTGGCATGGTGAAACAAGTGTCCTGTGTGTATAAGTAGTACGACAGTATTATTTATCACATGGTATATCGTTGATAGAATTGCAACTCTGATTGCTGGTTAGGAACTGTCGTTCGATTTCATTCCAACAGCTGTCGTGCGTTATTCAGTTTTGTGTATTCGCCTTGCGACAACATCTAAAACCAGCGCCGTACCGATCGCTTGCAATATGAAAAGCGCTGAGGTAGAACACATGGGCCCCCAAACATGCAGGGTGGGCCTGCAGCCCAAAGTCCAGAACCGTGAGCTTGTCTGAGTATTATATTCTCAGCTGAACCCTCATAAAAAAAGCTAAACCCCGATAATGCTCGTGCGTTGCACGTAACATCAAGATGCATTTGTATGAGTATTTTATCTTGTGAGAGAAAAGGATGAATGAGGGAAGGCCTTATTTGCAAATGTGGAGAGGTGTGTGGGTACCTTTTTGCAAATTGACATAGTTTCCTTCCTATCCGTTAGATATAAATCGGACGGCCTATATTGCAGGATGGCAGGCACACCATCATCACCAACTCGTCTATACTGTGTTAAAAACAACTCTATTTTTATAATTATATATGTTATATATATTCCCCTTGATTTTTCTTATGTATAAAGTTGTGATATAAAAGATTTGTATATTTCTTTACAGAGGGAGTATCTCTCTGTCAAAATATATATTTATGTGTAACTAGTTACTCCTGTCTTTCTACTTCCTTTCGCTAATATGTGGGGCAACAGGCAACGGGGTCCACGTGCCATATGCACAAATTAGAGTGCACAACTGCACAATAGACACACCCCAGTCGTAGCACCACAGTAATGCCCAATGAGCCGTCAAATCACAACCCCCCCCCCCTTTCGGCTTTAGCCGTAAGCTGGACGGACGAAGCGGCAATATTTCACTGGGCCTGAATCTCCTTCTCCCTCGTCTGCTTGTTCAGAGAAAACCCCTTCTCGGCGATTGCATAGGGTTTTCTCATGGAGAACCAGATACAAATTCTTCATCCATCCTCGATAAATCCAAGTCCCTTGGTCGCAGGTAATCCTAGGATGGCAGTCACCGCCGTTGATGCATTTTTCTTCCTACTGAATCTAGTGTGTTTCATTTGTAGTGCCCAAAGTGCGAGTACCCTATAGGTTTCTGCGCCCTTGGCGAGATGCCACACTTGTTCCTTCTCATCCTAACACATGATTTTGAAACGCGCATAGTATGTTCCTAGAATCCTCTTTTCTATCCGGGAGGGTGGGTTTTTTTGAACATGTTGTCGACTAATTTGGAAATTTGGATTGCTATATTTGGGTAAAAGGTACTACTAGTACGATGGTCAACACTGACGTGATGGAGAAAGTTATTTCTAGATTTGGATAGGGAATACATTGTGTTCTCATATTATTTTTCCTGCAGTGCATTATTTGCTCTTCCAGAACACATGTACTCAAGATGCTCGGCCTTGCCATAACTGAATACACTAGTTTAATGGTCATAGTGAAGACAAGCCATGGATATAAGTTCTGAGTTGGCTTCATGAACCAAGAAGATCGCTACTTTTTTTATGGCCGAACTTGGATAAACTTTCTCAAGTGTTATGGATTGAAAGTTGGCGCACGAATGTCGATGGAAATAGCAGAATCTGGTCTCATCTTCACTGCGATCTTCCACCCCGACGTCATTCCAATTATTCATCCATGTTAGTTTTGTATCTAGTTCTTGCTTGTTGCCTCGATTACTTCTTAATCCACCTATTATGTTTAACTAATCACAATTTAACTTTAGAAGTAGCAACGAATCTCTCACGAAGATGCTACTTCTAGCTAATATTTTCTTATAATTGGTGGCACGTGTAGGTTTTTTCAGAGTTAAGCAGGCTGCTCGCTTGTTGTTCTGTAGTAACTCGGCTATTAGCGATGGCACTGAAGTTGACTGGGACGACATCCACAAGTTCCTACACTTTATTGATCGTCTTGAGGTCCTTGTGGGGCGTTTCAATGGTGGAAGGCCACGTGGGATATGTGTGCCACTGCTGCACTCGTTGAACAGGTCCAACTGTGTCGAGAAACTTATGGTACGAGCTGTTTTCTGTTATATATGTTGTTCATAAACTATTGCTTATACACAGTTTTAAAGTTGTGATCTTCTTGAAATAGAAACAACCCAGTTCTATTGTTCCTTTACAGATGCCTGACAATGGTCGGGTCAGACTTGCGCTTGGTCACAACATGATGTTTATGTCGACCTACTCAATTCCCCTTAGAGGTGAAAAGATACTTATTCATGGGTGGTGTCAAATAATGAAGGCCCGTCCATCTTGGAGAATAGGACAGAAGATTATGTTCATGCTTTTCCATGGCTCTAAAGCGAATATCCTGTTTATTGACCACATTGCGAGATGAAGCCGCTTTCAGAAGGTTGTGGATGAACGGGGTGGCGCCTGGGCCTTATCCTGGGGCTTAGCGTCCTCACCCTTGGTTAACTGCAGGCAAAGTAGCACTGTTTGAGGCATGCTTCGTACGGTTGAACCTGTATAAGTACTCATACTGCTTTCAGCTTTGGTTGTTAAGTGCCCCTGCTGGTTTCAGTTAAGGTTGTTAAGTACTCCTGTTGCTTTTACAGTCTGTCGTGTTTCTTCAGTCCTGTCTTCCTCCAGCCGCCAAAACTAAACCAGCGCCGGTGGGGCCGCCTGCTTCCGCCTCCCATGGCTGGCTGCACCTCAGCGCACGCATCGCCGCCTCGCCGTCTCCTAAATCGTTAACACCGACGTCCTCCGCACGGTTTGGTGCGCTCGCAGCGGCGCCGCCCTCTCGCGTTGTCAACATGGTCAATAAACAACATGAATCGGCAGAAGTACGTGGATAGGATGACAGTAGGGGCCCACCACGTCAGCGTATGGAAAAATAAAATGCTTCCTCCTAGTGTTTTCCTGACATCTGGGACCCACGACATTGTGAGTGTATATAGTCAATAGACAAGAGAATAGCACAAGATTGGCTGACACCTGGGACGTAGCTGCTCGAGCAGTATTTTTTTTGTTATTGTTGAGACGGAGCAGGGTTTGAACTGGCCTTTGGCTCGTCTAGCCCAGGCTTATATTTTATGTTCACCATGTGACCAGCCTAGCTATTTTTTCTTTGTGAAAATGAGCCCAGTTTATTTTTTCTGAAAAATACCCAATCCAGGCCTACTTATTTTTCTACGCCCTGATGGGCTGCAACTCTTTCAAGACGCCTGCAAATCTTGAAATTAATATGAAATGGATTGTAAATTGAAAACAGATGATAAATTGGCAATTACTTTATAAAAAAAATTCACATTTTCAGATTCCTATTTCACTGGGCATTAACCTAATTTAAATATATCTTCAAAGTACTTTAAATCTGGCTCGACATTTCGGTATTAAAAATAGTTTGGAACCCACAGAAATATGCGAAATTGGCCCTGGCCAACCAAAAAAACGACTGCAATAAATTGCATAAGAAGTTACCATGAGCTATATATAAATTATTAAAAAAAGGAGTGGTCTGACTTGCGGGCCTGTTTAGTTGACGTGTATGCAAGATTTTTTTAGCTATTATATATGTCAACAAACGATTCTAGCAGACGTAACCGTTGGATGTCAATCCAATGGCCGCCATGTTTCTTCAATCTCTGATCTTCTTGCTCCAACCACCAAAGCAGCACCGGCGGGACCACCTGCTCCCGCCTCCCGTGGCTGGCTGTGCTGCCGCGCAGGCCTCAGCGCCCCCTACTACTCCCATCGCTGGCCAGGGCATCCCTCTACTCACCCACACCCCCCGTTATTCTGCGGCGACGACAACCTCACACCGCAGCGGAACCGGTGAACCCTCGTACTCCTCTTCGCGCGGGCTTCCACTGTCGCGTCTTCCCCGGCTCCACGTCGTCCCCTTCCTAGGCCTCGCCGTCGTCCACCGCCGTGGTGCTCTCGGCACGGCGTGGTCAATGTGGTCAATGTTCGACTTCCATCCGAAGAGTACTGTGCGTGGAAAGGCTGACAGCTAGGTCCACGGTGGTCGCAAGGAAGTGCCTCCTTATTACGCGCAAAATAATTATTCCTCCACCTGACAGCAGGGACCCACCGGATGGGCCACCTTATTTTTCGAAAAAAACGTTTCCCCCCTGACTTCTGGGACCCACCAGCTACATCTTCGCACGCAAGGAAGTGCATCCGGGCAAAAAAACGATTCGCCCCCCTGACTGCTGGGACCCACCAACTACATCTTCGCACGCAAGGAAGTGCCTGACAGTCGGGACCCACCTGGTCGAAGCGTACTAGCGTTGTCATTCTGGTCGCGAACGTGTACGTACATACTAGTGGATGTAGAGGCGCGCACATGTCGTAGTAGAGGCGCGCACGTGTCGTAGTAGAGGCGCGCACGTAGCATGTACACGTACGTAAAGTGGCCAGTGTGCAAGAAAGAAAATACGGCCACGTATGTGTACATACGGGCGGGGTCTCGAACGCCTACTCGCACATATATACATACGGCCAGGGCTCATGTACATGGTTGGATCGGATCGGAGAAACAGCGTCGTCGTCGTGTTCATGGGGAGCCAACCGGCTGGGTCGGAATGGAATGCGTCGTCATGTTCATCGGGAGGGCTTGGACGGAACAGGCGATGGAAACGAGGCCTGGCGTACCGCAGAACGGAGGAAACGGCCTTGTGTTCGACCGGCCACGTTCGAAACGGGATCCTGTTCATCGGGAGGGGTCTGGCATATCGCAAAACGGAGGAAACGGATCTCCTATGGTCAAAACGGGGGTCCTGTTGATCGGGAGGGGTGTGGCATACCGCAAAACGGACGAAACGGACTTGTGTTGGAGCGCTACGGTCGAAACGGGGGTCCTGTTCATTGGGAGGGGTGTGGCGTACCGCAAAACGGGACTCCATGGGATACTGTTCATCTCCACCGTCGACCTCATCCAGCCTCCACGGGCTACTGTTCATCCACCGTTGACCTCCTCCAGCTTCCACCTGCGATTGTTCATCCACGGGCTCCTGTTCATCCAGCCTCCACCATGCGCTACTCCACCGGCTACTATTCAACCACCCCTCTCTACGGGCTCCTGTTCAACCACCCCTCCACGGGCTACTGTTCATCCACCCCTCCACTGTATACTGTTCATCCACCCCTCCACGGGATCGTCCTGTTCATCCAGCCCTCCACGGGGTCCTGTTCATCCAGTCCCAACCGGCTCGATCGATCGAGGTCCTGTTCATCCGGAGGCAACGCCAAGGGTCCTGTTCATCCACTCCCACCGCTCACTGTTCATCCAAATCCCCACCCCCCGCAACACTCACTGTTCATCCAGAGAGGCAGCATCGATCGGCTTCAGTTAGCAGCAGTAGCGAAGGAATCGATGTCTCGGGTTCATTAATGCGTAGCCTGCAGTGCAATCGCTCGGGTTCAGTTAGAGCCCAACGCCTCGCTCAGGTTCAGTTAGAGCCAACGCCTCGCACACACGCGCGTACGTGTACGAGAGAAACGCGCATCGCTCGGCCCCCGACCACCCACCATAACCGGGAACTCCCTGAAATTTTCCTCGCCCTCGCTTCTACCACGGTTTTTTCCGTCATGGACGGCCCAAAGAATGTCATGCAGCTGCATCTCCGGCCCACCCAGGACGAAAAGCCCATTTTATGTCATGATTTTTTGTCATAGAAGTAGGAGCCCACCACATCTATGATGATACCAGGTTTTGTCACAATTATCGTCATAGAAGTGTCATATGTATGACAGAAAAAAATTTGTTCGACCTAAAATGTCACGGATGTGTCTTTTTTTTGTAGTGATACTACATCACAACCATTTTAATAGCATGTTGGCACGCAAGGTAAACCATTATAAACTCCTAGCTAATTAAGCATGTCATGAGTAACTATAATCTCTAATTGTCATTGCAAACATGTTTCATTCATAATAGGCTGAATCAGGAATGATGAACTAATCATATTTACAAAAACAAGATAGGTCGAGTTCATACCAGCTTTTCTCATCTCAATCATTTCATCATATATCGTCATTATTGCCTTTCACTTGCACGAGTGTGTATAATAATAATAGTGCACGTGCATTGGACTAAGCTGGAATCTGCAAATATTTAATTCAAAGGAGAAGACAAGGTAATATGGGCTCTTTGTTAGATCAATAATAATGCATATGAGAGCCACTCATCATTTTCATCATGGTCTTCTCCTCTCGACCCCCAAAGAAAAGAAAAAGAAATTCAAAGAACGAGAAAAACTATTTACACGAGAAAGCTCCCAACAAGCAAAAGAAGAACAAGAAATCCTTTGGGGTTTTCTTGTTTAATTAGTACTACTATAAGCATGGAAAATAAACTAGCTAAAGGCTATAACTAATTTTTTGGTTTATCTCAAAGTTTTTCAAACACACAAGAAGAAAGCAAGAAAAGAAAATAAACTAGCATGGATAGTACAATGAAAAAGTATGAACACCGACAACTAGAATGAGTGTGTGAACATGAATGTAATGTCGGTGAGAAATACATACTCCCCCAAGCTTAGGCTTTTGGCCTAAGTTGGTCTATGGCCATGGATCAAAGTGGTCCTCTCCGGTGTACTGAGGAGGATCCTCGGGGTGCCACTGGTTAGCGGGCTCCTGCGGATCCCACTGATAAATATACTCCTGATATGGATCAGGAGATGGCTCAGGCTCAGGCTCTTGGGATCGTGTCCGCTCCCAGTATGCATAAATGTTGTCGAGCATGATAAGCTATGTGCCTGAATGAATGTTAAACAAAGAAGGTGCAGGCAAGGTAATAGTCTGACAAGTAGTTTTACTGAATACCAAGTTATAAATAAGTCTCTTCTCATTATCATTACCAATAAAATCATGTGCTACCATACTTTATCGTCTAAGAAAATAGTGGGCAGCACCTTTTCCTCTTTCTCATAATGCCTAATAGGTATCTCAAAATATTTAGCAAGACGTGAAGCAAAGATACCTCCAAAAATGGGGCCCTTTGTACGGTTTAGACTCAGCCATTTAACAACCATAGTGCCTAAACTGGAAGTTCTATCACAAAGTAAAGCATGGCGCAAAATGGCAAGGTCAGGAGCACTGAGGCCTCCACTATTCCCGCGACCAATTAAACATCTACTAGCAAATATTGCATAGTAGAACAGGAAAATGAATACTAGTAGTTATTGCATATGACACTTTTCTCGTTTCCCCTACATCAGTTTTATCAATAAATTCATCCAAATCAATAGGATTTGGTTTCTCGACGCTGCCTTCGAAGGGCAACTTGCAAACCACAGAAAAATCATAGAGTGACATCTCCTTAAACTCCTCATATAAATAAAAATGTATCGAAGGTGGTGATCTCCTAGCATGGAAATGGAAGTTTTGCACGAAGATATTAGTGAGTAGGAGATACAGGTCACACTTATCGTGAATGAAGTTGGTGATGCCTGCATTCTCTGCCAAATAATAAAAGTCTTCATAAATTCCAGCGGTCCTCAAGAATGCATCACAAGGCCATTCACATGGGCGAACCTCCGCGGTGCGGGGAAGGTTGTACTTGGGCTTTTTATTCTCTTCATTCTGCTTTTCCTTTGAACTTCGGCTCGAGGAGCCTCTCAACAATCTCTTCAACATTTTCTTCCTCTGGAAATTTCTGAAATTTTTAGTGACTCAAAATAAAAGTGAATCAAACTCAACAAGATTGATAGAAACTTCTCCCACAACTGCCTAGAGGCTACATCATGCATTAAAACTACTTTGGATCATATAAATTCGACATGCTAGCTCAAGAACAGGGTCACCTCAGCAGCAAAAATTTGCACTAAATAAAGCACTAGAACAAAAACTAATTGGACCATTGGACGAGTCACATACTGAAGAACAACCCCCCAAAGCAGTTTTGTGAATGGAGCTTTGAGCAAGGAGATCAAAAATGGCAGCAAGGGGTGCGGGTGCGGGCCGGTCTAGTGGGTTGTCCCCCTCCTCCGAGGCTGCCCCCGCCGCGCTGCCGGTCTCCTCTCCCTCCTCTTTGGTCGAGCTCAGCGACATCTCCAGCGTCAGCCTTCTCGTCCTCCCGGCATCTTCGCCGCGCTCGCCGTGCGTCCTTCCCGTGGTGGCCACGGCCCCCTCGTCCCCGGCCTCGGTGACTCTGCTGCCTCCGGCCTCGCCGACGTCGGCGCCTCCCCCCTCGGGTCCCCCCAATGGAC
>NC_041389.1:522820794-522881146 GCF_002162155.2 Triticum dicoccoides | reverse complement strand
GACGTGCCGCCGCCTCCCGCCTCCCCCCCGGCTCCCTCCCCTGTCCCGGTTGACGCTGCGCCGGCCCCGGATCCGCCGGCCCCGGACCCTCCCTCTCCCCAGGAGGAGTATGCCCGTCTGATGCCTCCTGCACCTGCATCCCTAACTCATCTGCTGCTGGTGGCCTCCGAGGAGGTGGGCACCCCCGTCGCCTCCCACCCGCCTCGGTCGGTGCCCTACACCCGTCGGGCTCGGGCCTCGTCGACCCCGGTGACGGCCTCCCGCTGTAGCGCCCGGCTCGAAGCGGATGGCCCGGCCGGCTTCCCGACGTCATCCATCACCGAGCGAGCTAAGATCCGGGATGCGGCCCGGAACCTCGAGACAGGTGCGACCGACATGCCCTCCAGTTCTTCCAGCTGCTCCTTTTCTGCGCTCGAAGCCGTCCCGCTCGGCCGCCTTGCCAAGGTGGCCCCAGACTCGTCCGTAGTTTTCAGGGGGGAGGTTGGCCCTTCCTTGGAGCAGATTGCGGCTATCCAGGCCCGCGAGATCCTTGACGGGAAACTCGCCGAGACCCAGGCCCGCCTCCTCCGCACCCCGACACCCCAGCTCTCTGGGACGCCGGTCGAGGAAATCTGTGGTCACACTCGCTCCCACATTGCCACCCTTAGAGCCCACAGTGCTTCCACCGTCCTGGGGTCAAGCAGCCCCTCAATGGCGGTTTAGATGCATGCCCTCTTCTGGAACATCTACGGCTTCGGCCATGATGGCCGCTGCCGCCAGCTAGTTGAGTACATCCGTGACGAGCACATCGACATCATTGCCATCCAAGAAACCATGCGCACGGATTTCTTTCTCCCCGAGCTTGACAGCCTTAGCTCCCACCTGTTCGCCTGGCATTGGTTCCCTTCTAGTGGGAACAATGGCTACTTGGGTGGCATCCTCTTAGGTGTTAAGGATGCCACCTTTGAGGTGGGAGGTATGGATCGGGGCGAGTTCTTCGTTAGTATGGAGATCTTCGAGCGTGTGCTCAACTTTAAATGGGAGGTCATCATCGTCTACGGACCGGCGGACCACAGCCGCTCCTCGACCTTCCTCGCCGAGCTTCAGCAGAAGATCGCTGCTTCCCCCCTCCCTGTTGTGGTGGGGGTGGCTTTAACCTCATCCGCTCCTCGGATAAGAAGAACAATGATCGGGTTAATCACCCCTGGATGCAGATGTTTAACGACTGCATCATGGATCTTGGCCTCCGTGAGCTCGAGCGCACGGGGGCCCGGTTCACCTGGACTAACCGCTAGGCGAACCCGACGCAGTCTGTCCTAGACCGCGTCTTAGTTTCCCCGGAATGGGAGCTCAGATGCCCCCTGGCCTCGGTTCGGACTATTACCAGGATCGGCTCCGATCATGTTCCTCTTCTCCTCTTCTCTGCTGATGAACGCCCCCCATCCCCCCTTGGTTCCAGTTTGAGCTCTTCTGGCTCCACCAGGCCGGGTTCCGCGAGGCTATCGCGGCTAAGTGGACCGCCGTGCGCAATTCCCCTCACCACGCCATGTCTGCGATGGACTCCTGGCAGTTCTGCGCCAAGCTTGCCCGCCAATTTATGAAGGGATGGGGCGCGAACCACGTCCGTGATATCCGGGACCGCAAGAAGGCCCTCCTGAGCGCCATCCAGACCCTGGACGCCCGTGTTGACTCGTCCGGGATCTCCCCGGATGAGTGGATGTTGAGATATGATCTCGAGGACCAGCTCTCGGTCATCTACGCTGACAAGGAGGCCTACTGGCGGTTCTGCGGCAACCAACGATGGGTGCTTCTGGGTGACGCCAACACGGCCTACTTCCAGGCGATTGCCAACAGCCGGCATCATCGCAACTCCATTCACTCCCTGTGGGATGGTGATACTCAACTTGTTCGACCCTCGGACATCCGTGCCCTTGTAGACGGCTTCTATAAAGCCCTTCTCACCCCCACCCCTTGGGGTGGGGCTGCGCTGGCCCCCGATACCTAGTCGGGTGCCCAGCTTGTCTCCGCCGAGGCCAACGCCGCTTTGGTGGCGCCTTTCTCGGAGGAGGAGGTCCTTGCGGCGATCAACGGAATGAACCCCTCCTCGGCTCCGGGCCCGGATGGATTGCTAGTCATGTTTTTTAAAACATTCTAACAAACCATCAAACCGGAGGTCATGGCCCTTGAGGGAGTCCTGGATTAGGGGGTGTCCGGATGGCCGGACTAAGACCTTTGGCCGGACTCCTGGACTATGAAGATACAAGACTGAAGACTCCGTCCCGTGTCCGGATGGGACTTTCCTTGGTGTGGAAGGAAAGCTTGGCAATACGATATGAAGATCTCCTCCCATTGTAACCGACTCTGTGTAACCCTAGCCCTCTCCGGTGTCTATATAAACCGGAGAGTTTTAGTCCGTAGGACGAACAACAATCATACCATAGGCTAGATTCTAGGGTTTAGCCACTCCGATCTCGTGGTAGATATACTCTTGTACTACCCATATCATCAATATTAATCAAGCAGGAGTAGGGTTTTACCTCCATCGAGAGGGCCCGAACCTGGGTAAAAACATCGTGTCCCTTGTCTCCTGTTACCATCCGCCTAGACGCACAGTTCGGGACCCCCTACCCGAGATCCGCTGGTTTTGACACCGACATTGGTGCTTTCATTGAGAGTTCCGCTGTGTCGTCACCATCAGGAAGGATGCCGCATCTCGTCTTTAAAGACGGCGTTATTGCTAAAGGAGCTTTGGCTGTTGGCCAAACTCTCCGGCTAGGCAGGTTTTTGATGACCGCCTGTCCGGCCGTCGCGCTGACGATGACCTCTCGGGCCATCGAAAGCAATCTTCACATCAGCTCGGAGCTTGCCGAGCAGTTAGATCCGATGGAGCTCTTCTCCCTGAACGAGCTCTTGGATCGCATCGCGGCCCTGGGAGTCGCTACTGATTACGAACAGATTGGGCTTAAACCTGATCAGAGAGAGATTGACTCTCCCTAGATTACCCACCACGTCGAAGTGTTGGAAGAACAATGCGGCAAGTCTTCGCCCACCCTAAGGACCAGATGCGTCCGGATTCCCGATCCCTCCAAGCCAGATACCCGCAGAAGGGAGGGTGTCACCCAAACCCTGAAACTAAAGTCAGGCAGCAGGCCCGATTCATTGAATAATATCCGAGAAAGCAAGCTTCTGAATTCGGAAACCGCTCGGCCCCTGAATCTTACATTGGGCAGGGTTCCGGATTTAATTCCACCCGCTCACCCAACTATACGGGATTTATCCCTAATACGGCAAGAGTGCGGAGAAACAGTACACCACTACTGGGCCAGATTCTTCCTGGTTATGAACAGGATAAAGGACTGCCGTGAGAAATAAGCAATTTCACTCTTCTTTAACAATTGCACGGACATCGAAATCCTCAACACCATAAGTCGCCGCGAAATTACACGATTCGCCGACTTGACATCCATAGTACGAAAGTACTGTGCGACTGAAAGCGTTCGGAAAACCGAAGATAAATTCTGGGACAATCCGGCCCCGAATATAACACGAGTCCGAAACAAAAGGGCACATTATCGCCAGGCATCTGAGCCAAACATCAAAAAACAAAAACCCTCTATAGGGTACGGGACCGTACTGGAAGGATGGCTCAATGGACCCTGTAAAATTCATAATTCAGGGAAAGCCACACCAACGCATAGCCTCAGAGCATGTTGGATACTACGGTAGGTGGCCAGAAGTGGCGAGGAGCTTTTAACTCCAGCACCCGAAGAATACCTCCCCAGTACGGTGTCGACAGTCTTCAAGACCTTCACATCAAACAATGCAAGGAAATGAACGCTCCGCAACCTTGCCGAAGTCTACCAAGTAGCAACAATAAACCCATGGAGTGACACGGCTATCACCTTTAATGCCAGTGACGAACCTAAATTCTGGACAGCCCGAGCACCAGCCGCATTGGTCCTCCGTCCAATAGTGGACGGCTTCCGACTTACAAAGGTACTCATGGATGGCGGTAGCGGATTCAACCTCATCTACGAGGAAACCCTGCGAAAAATGGAAATTGACTAGAGCCGCATTGAGCGAAGCAACACAACTTTTAGGGGAATAATCCCAAGCCGGGAAGCGTGATGTTCAGGAAAAATCACACTGGATGTGGTGTTCGGCACGCTGGACAATTACAGATCCGAGGAGGTCACGTTTCAAGTGGCCCCGTTCAGCAGCGGATACCATGCTCTGCTAGGGCGAGAAGCATTTACAATTTTCCAAGCCATACCCCATTACGGGTACATGAAGCTCAAAATGCCCGGGCCCAACGGAATCATCACTATCGCAAGTGATCCGGACATAGCGCTCCACGCTGAAAACAAGACAGCCGCACTAGCCCTGGAGGCATTATCTAAGGCCCTAGCGGCCGAGGAATTAACGGTGTTGCGCTCTACAGTGGACAGGGACGATGTGATACTAGACAAGAGATCCAAGTCCACCTCTTTTAAACCAGTGGACGAAATAGTCAAATTCCAAGTCCATCCAACGGACCCTACAAAAACAGCCTCCATCGGGGCACAATTAAAACCCGATGTAGACGCCGCACTCAGAGACTTCCTGCGAGAAAATTGGGACATTTTCGCCTGGCACCCCTCGGATATGCCAGGAATCCCACGCAGGCTGGCCGAGCACAGCCTGAACATCATAAAAGGGTTTAAACCCATCAAGCAGACCCTACGGTGTTTTTCCAAACCCAAGAGACAAGCCATGGGAGAGGAGCTAGCAAAACTGCTGGAAGCCGGATTCATCAGAGACATAAAACATCCGGACTGGCTAGCAAACCTGGTGATGGTACCAAAGAAGGACAAATCTTGGCGCCTATGTGTCGATTTCAAAGACCTAAACAAGGCCTGTCCAAAGGACCCTTTCCCACTCCCCCGAATTGATCAAATCATCGATGCCACCGCAGGACACGACTCATTGTGTTTCCTCGATGCATACTCTGGCTACCATCAAATCAAGATGGCAGAGTCAGACCAAGCCGCAACGGCATTCATCACCCCATACGGCCCATTCTGCTTCAACACGATGCCCTTCGGGCTCAAAAACACCGGTGCAACATAATAACGCATGATTCAGACATGTCTGGCCAACCAGATCGGCAAAACAGTTGAAGCATACGTAGATGACGTGGTCGTCAAAACAAAACATGTCGATACTCTAGTAGACGACTTGAGGCTCACGTTCGACAATCTCCGAACATATGACATTAAGCTCAACCCGGAAAAATGCGTTTTTGGCGTACCAGCCGGAAAGCTCTTGGGCTTCATCGTATCCGGTAGAGGAATTGAAGCAAACCCAGCCAAGATCCGAGCTCTGTCACAATTGGATACCCCAAAGGACCTCAAACAAATACAAAAACTGACAGGATGCGTGGCGGCTCTAAGCCGCTTTATCTCCCGCTTAGGAGAAAAGGCATTACCCCTCTATCGCCTCCTGCGGCGCATCGACCACTTCGAGTGGACGGATGCCGCCATGGCCGGACTCGAAGAAATAAAAGCCATACTGGCAACAAATCCGGTCCTGGCCGCGCCCAACACAGGCGAACCAATGCTATTATACATCGCGGCAACCCATCAAGTTGTAAGCACGGTGCTCGTCGTCGAACGAGAAGCGGACGGACACAAGTTCCCCCTCCAAAAACCAGTGTACTACGTGTCCACTGTGCTAACTCCATGCAAGTCATGGTACCCGCATTATCAAAAGATAGCATACGCGGTGTTCATGGCATCCTGGAAGCTGCGACACTACTTTCAAGAGTGCTCCATAACAGTGGCATCTGAAGTACCCCTTAATGATATTATAAACAACCGCAATGCAATGGGCCGGATTGCCAAATCGGCCATCGAGCTCCTCCCGTTCGACATAACCTACAAGCCAAGGCGAGCTATTAAGTCGCAGGTTTTGGCCGACTTCATCGCCGAATGGACTGAAGCCGAACTTCCTAAAGAATACGGCGCATACTCCAACTAGATCATGCACTTCGACGGCTCCAAAATGTTGGCTGGCCTGGGGGCTGGCATCGTTCTGACGTCCCCAACAGGGGACACAGTCCAATACGTACTTCAGATAATGTACACGGATTCCAACAACGCAGCCGAATACGAGGCCCTTTTACATGGCCTCCGAATGGCAGTCTCCATGGGCATTCAGCGCCTAGAGGTCCGCGGGGATTCAAATCTCGCAATATCCCAAATAAATGGAGACTTCGACGCCAAGGATCCGAAAATGGCAGCTTACCGCAACGCCATCTTAAAGATGTCAGCTCGGTTTGAGGGGCTCGAATTTCATCACATAGCCCGGGAAAATAACCAAGCAGCAGACGTGCTGGCACGCATTGGCGCCAAGCGCGAGGCCATCCCTCCCAACATCTTCCTAGAAAGGTTGTTCAAGCCATCTGTATCATGGGAAGGAGAATCCGGAAACAATAGCCCGGACACAACTACACTGCCCCTCACCGAACATTCTGACACAGTTGGGGGCTCCGCCAACGAAACAACGCCGTCAACCCACGCAATAATGGCAGTCATTGCCCCTTGGACAAAACCATTCCTAGCCTACCTAACTAGGCAGGAACTTCCCGAGGACCAAAACGAGGCCCGCTGCATAGTGCGGCGATCTAAAGCCTACAAAGTCCACGAGGGAGAGCTCTACAAGAAAAGCACAACTGGAGTCCTTCAAAGGTGTATCTCCGAAGAGGAAGGGCGAGACCTTTTGGCTGAAATTCATGTCGGACTCGGCGGGCACCACGCCGCAGCCCGGGCCCTTGTAAGCAAGGCCGTCCGTACCGGATTTTATTGGCCAACGGCCCGGGCAGACGCTCAGGACTTAGTGCAACGATGTGTTGGTTGCCAGTTATTCGCCAACCAAAGCCACATGCCGCCTACCGCCCTACAAACTATACCCATTACCTGGCCTTTCGCGGTCTGGGGGCTTGACATGGTCGGACCCCTTAAAGGAGGAACCCACAAGCAAAAATATCTACTGGTCATGGTGGACAAATTCACCAAATGGATAGAAGCCAAGCCTGTAAAGACGGTCGAATCCGGACCAGTGATAGACTTCATATCCGGGGTCGTACACCGTTACGGCGTCCCCCACAGCATCATAACCGACAATGGCACAAACTTCACGGCCGATGAAGTCAAACTTTGGTGCAAAAACATGGGCATCAAGCTCGACTATGCTTCAGTCTATCACCCTCAAACTAATGGTCAAGTCGAACGGGCCAATGGTCTCATTATGAGCGGCATCAAACCCAAACTAGTGCGATCCCTCAAGGAATCTAACATGCACTGGGTAGAGGAGCTTGACTCCGTACTCTGGGGGCTGCAGACCACGCCGAATCGCACTACCGGATTCACACCATTTTTATGGTATACGGCGCGGAGGCAGTACTGCCATGCGACATAATCCATGAATCACCTCGAGTGCGCATGTACGAAGAAAGAGAAGCCGAGCTCGATCAGCAGGACAGCTTGGACGCATTGGAAGAGGAGCACGACGTGGCAAAGGCTCGTTCCGCATTCTATCAACAACAGGCTCGAAGATACCAAAGCAGAGAAGTACGGGCCAAAACCTATAACGTTGGCGAACTAGTTCTACGCCTGCCGGACAAGAAAAAGGATAAATTAAAGCCCAAATGGGAGGGCCCCTTCATCATCGACCAAGCACTGACCGGCGGAGCGTACCGTCTGCGAAGCGCATCAGATAACCGACTCGAGCCGAACCCATGGAACGCAGCACGCCTACGAAGGTTCTACGCCTAGCGCCGGACTCCGTGTTCGTTTCCTTCCCTAGTCCCTTTGTTTTGTTTTTTATTTTTATTTTTGGCAATCCGGGATTTTGTTCCTTCGCCCTACCCCTTTTTTTCTTCACATGCCCTTAGGGGCTTGCATGTGCAATATTCGCACATACTCGATGCGCTACTTGTGCCCATAATACCTGGGGGCTTCTCTACCAAGAAGTTTATATAAAACGGGCCAAATGCCCAAAACATGTGTGATGCTTCCGCATGAACCTTTTATACACCATTATATGCTTCAATATGACTTAAGTTTTGGCCAAGCTGGGTTGCCTGGCTCCTGTGCTTACCCCTACATTCCCGTTCGTTCGGCTAGGTGGTAAAGGGAGCACCTCTGCGATTGTTACTGCCGGGTCAGCCGGATGTGTACCTCAGACTGGGTGAAGCCGAAAGCTAGCGTTCTTAAGGGAATATTCGGTCGGTGAACTAAAAGATGATTTTTCGTATTCATTCATTTGCCCCCAGATGCTTTTCTGCTCTTTCTGGCAGTCCGGACATGCACTTTAGGGCATGCCTCCCAGGGAAAGGAACCCCTAACGGAACTATTCTCTCTGGAAGATGTTTCTTACTAACCATGTAATATAACATAACTAGTTGGGCACTTGTCTGCTAAAGCACTTATGACCCCTACGCCTTGTCTCCATGCATGCCCCGGTTCTTACATAACCGAGAGGATATTCGGACACACTCCGGACTATAGGGTCCAGAGGTCGAAGCGAAAAGGTCCACAATGACAAACGATCTACAATCCGGCTAGAAGACATTTTTTATGTCATTTTTACAGAGTCAATTCGACTCGGCATATTCTTCTTCAATGCCATCCAACAGGCGGTCTAATTTACAGTCCTGTTGGGAATACTTTGCAGCCAGCTCCACCTGGCCATATGCTAAGCTGGCCGGGATCTCCTTTCCGTCCGGACCTATAGGGCCGACCTCGGCCATGTGGTTTGGGTCAGCCTTCATGTACCGAGTCTTTACCATGGCCCAGGCCTCCCTGGCACCTTGACGGCAAGCCGATATCTTCCACAACCGGAAGCGCTGCCGCACTCCCTCCAGCTTCTTGGAAAGCTCCTCAAGGCCTTCGGGCATGGAGAGGGATGGCCACATAGCCTGGATGACGCTTTGCATTGCCTGCCGAACTCGCTCGTGTAGTTGCAACAGCTCGGGAAGAAGGTCTCCCGATGAACCGGGCATTTCCTCCGCCGGACGACCCGTCAGCAGACCTACAGACATAGCCCTGTCAATCGACTTCCTCGCCGAATTCTTTTTTCGAAGATTTGTTCAAGCACTTACTAAAAATGCTATGTCGAAGTTGCCGATTCTCCTTCACGGCAGAAGACAGCTGAATACGAACATCTTTCAGTTCCTTGCCTAGCTGGGTATTGGCGTCTTGAAGCTTGTTCTTCTCTTGCCTCACCCTCGTCAGCACGCTCTCGCCAGCCTTTAGTTGGCGTAGGAGTTGTTGCTGGTCTGGATTTACTCCGGCCTCATCTGCATTATTATTGTCAGGGTTGCACGCCTGCCACATTTCAAAACGGAAGTACCTTTCGAAGCACATATTACCTGTGGGCGTCCCCTTGACATTCTCTGAAGTGGCCAATGCGGCCTCGAGCTGAGCCTTGAACTCTTCGAGCTCCTGGGACAATTGCGTGTTCTTCTTTGTAAGACATTGCATAGCACATGATCCTTCAAACAGTTATCTTCACTGTTTCAAGTCTCGGGGGCTACTGACATATACAACCTTCAATTTTACTCACATGTATGTCTTTCACATACTGCTCTGTGGATCTGGCTAGACCATTTTGAGCAGCACGGAGATAGGCATCTCCTGTATTAAAGGCGTCCAACGCCTCTGGGGAAAAACACGCGTCACGAAGAATAGTCAGGCGACGCCTGTGGTTCAGGGCACTCTCCACCTCTGAATTGGTGGCAGATAGCCCATCGGCGCCCTCTGTCGGAGGAGCGCCCGAGGCGCGTCCCGTGTCCGCCTCCGCTTCCGGACCCGGCTCGAACCTTGGCCGACGGACATAGTCCGGCGGGCTCTCTTCTTCCTAAGAAAATCAAGAGCATTAGTAAGACTCAAGGGCATAAACCCTAGGCGTTAAATCCGCACGCCATACCGTTGCGCCAGAATCTCGATCCGGTCCGCACTTCTTTTTGGCCCGCCTGGCTTCAGCGGGCCTTGTTGGCTGCCCACCGCGGGCTCGGCCTTCCGCCTCAAGGATTTACCCTGCGAAACGTTGTTAGTACACGGCACGCAAGATAAAACATTAGAATACTGGGACTTCGGTCTTAGTTACCTTGGAGGCTGGAAGTAGTCCGGGATAGTCGGCTGTGATGGCCACTAAGGAGTTATCCTTGCTCAATTGATGAAATACTCCATCAATCAACTCCACGCATAAGTCCGGATCTTCTTGGGAGTCCGGATCGAGGGGCCGTCCCGGGTCCTCGGGTTGTGGAGCAGGGCTGTTTATTTCCTTCACAGCCTGGCGTAGTTCCTGCATTTGAACATTACTAAGTCTAAGTACTCAACTACGGGAATTTCACAAACGGATAGGCAAGTGAAAGTGTCCGCTCACCCAACTAGGAGGATTGTACATAGAGAATCCGCCTTCCGGGTTGACACGGAGGAATTCTTCCTCTTCCCTCTTGTACAAAGCGGATAAGATTCTCCTTAAAGTGGCGGCCGAATCTGGCCCCTTGCGACCGCACCGGGTGGCGTCATCCTCCCCGTTGAAATCCCACATGGGGTGGCCTCTGTATTGAAGCGGCTGCACCCCTCGCATAATGCATACGGCCATGACCTTAATCATGGTCAGTCTGGAGTGAGCCAACAACCTTATCCGGCTCATCAGGTACATGACGTCCCTGTCAGCTTCCCTCTGAGGGTTCCGTGGGCGCCAACTCAGGCGCTTCTTCAACGGGGCATTATTGAACTCGGGGAGTCCGATCCGTACAGGGTCCGGCAGGGGGACATCATCTATATAAAACCACTCCGAGGGCCAGTCTTCGGACGCCCTCTTTGGGGTGCCGGATAGATATCCGGTCCCGGCGATGCGCCATAGTTTGGCTCCGCCCACCTGATAAATAGACCCCTCCTGAGAACGGGGCACAAGGCAAAACAACCTCTTCCACAGCGCGAAATGGGCCTCAACACCCAAGAACAGCTCGCAGAGGGCCACGAAGCCCGTGATGTGCAAAATGGAGGCGGGCGTGAGGTTATGTAGCTGGAGGCCGTAGAACTCTAGCAACCCTCAGAGAAACGGATGAATTGGAAATCCTAGTCCTCTCATCAAATAAGGGACTAGGCATACCCGCTCTCCTTGAGAGGGATTGGGAACGCCCTCCGCCTGCTCTCCGCCGCTATAGGCAGCAATCCCGGCTCGAACAGGGACCATATATGCTGGGGGGAGAAGCCCCTTGGACTGAAGCACTACTAACTCGCTATGCGGGATGGAGCATCGCCCCCAATCTCCGGGCCGAGGGCTGGAGGACCGAGAGGAGGAGCGGCATCGACTGGCCATGTTGGAATGGATCTCTGTCAGAGGCGCTCTGATGAAGACTCGCGGAGGGAAGATGGTGCGAGTTGGATCTAAATCCCCGTCTCTTTTATGGGCGGCTCATTAACGCAACCTGGGGGGTAAGTGAAAAGAAAACCCCCTGGCTTTTAGCATTCGTTTGACGCGTGGAAGTTGGTCATTATGGGGCACAGAAGCCGATGAGGACAACACACACTAGAAGCCGGACACTATTCGACGGATACAGAGAATTTGCAGGAGAACCCGCCTTGCAATGCCGAAGACAACTTGCACGCCGGACTCGTCGTCATTGAAGCCTGGTTCAGGGCCTACTGAGGGAGTCCTGGATTAGGGGGTGTCCGGATGGCCGGACTAAGACCTTTGGCCGGACTCCCGGACTATGAAGATACAAGATTGAAGACTCCGTCCCGTGTCCGGATGGGACTTTCCTTGGTGTGGAAGGCAAGCTTGGCGATACGATATGAAGATATCCTCCCATTGTAACCGACTCTGTGTAACCCTAGCCCTCTCCGGTGTCTATATAAACCGGAGAGTTTTAGTCCGTAGGACGAACAACAATCATACCATAGGCTAGATTCTAGGGTTTAGCCACTCCGATCTCGTGGTAGATCTACTCTTGTACTACCCATATCATCAATATTAATCAAGCAGGAGTAGGGTTTTACCTCCATCGAGAGGGCCCGAACCTGGGTAAAAACATCGTGTCCCTTGTCTCCTGTTACCATCCGCCTAGACGCACAGTTCGGGACCCCCTACCTGAGATCCGCCGGTTTTGACACCGACAACCCTCTTCGACGAATTCTTCTCTGGGACCATGGACCTTTGGCGCCTGAACTATGGGATCATTACCCTCATCCCAAAGGTTCCGGGGGCCTGGGACATCCGCCAGTTCCCCCCGATCACCATGATTAACGTGATCTTTAGGATCCTGGCCAAAGGGTATGCCAATAGGGTGACCCTTCTTGCGGACTCTGTCACCCACTCCAACCAACCCACCTTCATCCAAGGTCGGTTTATTTTGGATGGGGTGTTGGTCTTTCACGAAGTCCTCCATGAAGTCCGATCCAAGCACCACCGCGATGTGTTCCTTAAGCTCGACTTTCATAAGGCCTATGACACAGTCCACTGGCCCTTCCTTCGGGAAGTATTGCTTCGGAAGGGCTTCGATGACCGCTGGGTGACCCGCTTATGCAACTTGTCACCTGCGGTCGGACGGCGGTCAACATAAACGGCGAGATCGGTCCCTACTTCCCCACCTTATGTGGGGTGCGCCAGGGTGACCCATTCTCCCCGTTCCTTTTCAACATGGTTGTCGATGCCCTTGCAGTCATCCTTGATAATGCCAAAGCATGCGTCCATATCTGGGGCGTTGTTCCCACCTAGTGGACGGAGGAGGGGTTTCCCTCCTGCAATACGCGGACGACACCATAGTCATGGTGGAGGGCTCCGCGGCCGACATCGCCAACCTGAAGTTCCTCCTCCTGTGCTTCCAACAGATGTCGGGACTCACCATCAACTTCGACAAGGGCGAAGTGATGGTCCTCGGCTATCCCCTGAATGATGCTTTGTCCATTGCGGACCGGCTAAACTGCCGCCTGGGCTCCTTCCCCACGATTTACTTGGGGGTGCCCATTAGTGACTCCAGACTCACCATCGCGGATCTCCGCCCGACGGTGACTAGGATGCTGCACACGGTGGAACCCTGGAGGGGGCGCTCGCTGTCGAAAGCTGCCAGGGTGATCCTAATCAACTCCTTGCTTGCCAGCCTTCTCTGGTTTCTCATGAGCTTCTACAGCCTTCATGAGACCCTCCATCAGGAGGTGGCCAAATACCAGTCGAGGTTCTTCTGGGCTGGCGAGGGCGACAAGCAGAAGTACCATATGGTGAGCTGGCCCGACATCTGCAAACCAAAAGACCAGGGTGGCCTTGGGATCCTGTCATCCCGACGCATGAACATTGCCCTCCTAACCCGATGGCTGTGGCGTATTGCCAATGGGGAGGAAGGCCTCTGGCTCACCATCATCCGTAATAAGTACCTCCGTGGCCAACCTCTTGCCTTTTGCCAACGTACGGGTGGATCCTAGTTCTGGCAGTCTGTGATCCAGCTTCTGCCCGTACTACGCATTAGCACATCCATCTTGGTTGGCTCCGGGGCCTCGACCTTGTTCTGGTTCGACCGCTGGCTAGGGGACTCCCCCTTGGCTGCGCGATTCCCAGAATTATTTGCAATTACGGCGGACCCTCAGGTCTCTGTCGAGACGGCCCTTATTGAATTAGGGTGTCTCGCCTTCCAGCGCCCCTTTGGCCCCCTCGAGGTGGCCTGTCACGCCCAATATGCAATACTATCCTAAAGAGACTCGAAGGTCCCACCAAGGATAGAACTGCATATTGAAACGCTTTTGCAAGGTGGATATCATTACATCAACATTACATAATAGATGGGGATACATACAAAAGGCATACAATGCCACACGAATACAGCATCATCTTACATAAGAGCGCTATCCGACTACGGATGAAACACAAACAGAAACTCGAATGACATCCACCCTGCTAGCCCAGGCTGCCGACCTGGAACCTATCCCCTAATCAAAGAAGAAGCATAAGAAGAACTCCAAAACAAGTAAACATCGCTCTCATGTCATGATCATCGCATAACCTGTACCTACAACTGTTGTTGTAGTAATCTGTGAGCCACGAGGACTCAGCGATCCCATAACCATGGGTATCAAGACTAGCAAAGCTTAAAGGGTAAGGAAGGGGTAAAGTGGTGAGGTTGCAACAGCGACTAAGCATATATGGTGGCTAACATACGCAAATAAGAGCGAGAAGAGAGCAAACGGAACGATCGTGAAGCTAGCAATGATCAAGAGGTGATCCTGAACTCCTACTTACGTCAAACATAACCCAAAACCGTGTTCACTTCCCGGAATCCGCCGAGAAGAGATCATCATGGCTACACATGCGGTTGATGCATTTTAATTCGTATCTGGTGTCAAGTTATCTACAACCGGACATTAACAAATTCCCATCTGCCACATAACCGCGGGCACGGCTTTCGAAAGTTTATACCCTGCAGGGGTGTCCCAACTTAGCCCATGATAAGCTCTCGCGATCAACAAAGGATATTCCTTCTCCCAGGAAGACCCGATCAGTCTCGGAATCCCGGTTAACAAGACATTTCGACAATGGTAAAACAAGTGCAGCAAAGCCGCCCGATGCGCCGACAATCCTGATAGGAGCTGCACATATCTCGTTCTCAGGGCAACACCGGATGAGACAGGCTACAAGTAAAACTAGACTTCGAGTTTCCCCGAGGTGTCCCCGCAGGCGGCTCGGTTCAGACCAACACTTAGACAAGCATTGGCCCGGGGGGCTAAAATAAAGATGACCCTCGGGCTCCGGAAACCCAAGGGAAAAAGGGCTAGGTGAGGCAAATGGTAAAACCAAGGTTGGGCCTTGCTGGAGGAGTTTTATTCAAAGCGAACTGTCAAGGGGGTCCCGTAAATCACCCAACCGCGTAAGGAACGCAAAATCCGGGAACATAACACCGGTATGACGAAAACTAGGGCGGCAAGAGTGGAACAAAAAGCCAGGCATAAGGCTGAGCCTTCCACCCTTTACCAAGTATATAGATGCATTAATTAAATAAGAGATATTGTGATATCCCAACATAATCCTGTCCATCATGGAGCAATCTTCAACTTCACCTGCAACTAACAACGCTATAAGAGGGGCTGAGCAAAGCGGTAACATAGCCAAGCAATGGTTTGCTAGGAAGGGTGAAAAGGTTAGAGGCTGACATGGCAAATTGGGAGGCTTGAAGAACAAGTGATAGGTAACGCAGCATAGCGATAGAACGAAGCAACTAGCATAGCAATGATAGTAGTGAGATCCAGGGTGACGGTCATCTTGCCTGAAATCCCGCTAGGAAGAAGAACGAGTCCATGAAGAAGACAAACGGATGTAGTCGAACGAATCCTCACAACTCCAGAACGAAACCGAAGCTAACGAGAGAAGCAAACTGGAAAGAAGCAAACAACATGGTAAACACACAAGCATAAACATGGCATGATGCACGATCAAGTATGATACATGTCCGGTTTAATGAGGCATGGCATGGCAATATGCACAAACAACACTACAAGTTAAGTGGAGCTCAATATGCAACGAGTTGCATATTAACGAAACACCACATCCATTTATTTAGTTCGCTCTCGTTTATGTACCCAACAACATTAAATGTTATTAAACATGGCAAGGGGTGAAGCATAATTAAACTAACTATTTAGGCAAGTTTAAATGAGGCCGGAAACAACAAACAACAATTCCGGAAAATCCTCATATGCATATTTCGAATTTGGTACTGTTCTGCCCTAAAACATATTTTATTGTTGTTAAACAGGAAAATAAAGGGACCATGTTATTCTATGCATTTTTCCACCCCATTTACATATAAAGTTTATTAAATTCGGGCTACGGTTAATTAGTTATGAAATAAATCATTTCAACATGACATTTAAGCAAATTTAAACAAACAGCAAGTTAAACATATTTAACATGGATGAAAGTGGAATATTAAGAAACTAGATAAAAAACTAAGCATTTTACATATATAAATCATTTTAATCCGATGCACGGTTCAAGAGTTATTAATGCATGAACATGAGGGACTTTTCTGTAAAACAGCAGTTCTCTGGATAATAAACAAAATCACTGACGGTAAAAAAACATAACAGGGCCGAATCTACTACATGTTGGGCCAGCAGAAGGAAAACAAAAGAGGCGCTGCAGGGGGGGGGGGCCTCACCATGGGCCAAGCCCAAGTCGGTGGAGAGATCGCGGTCAACGCTCGGGGCAAGCGTGCGAGACAGGGGTTGCGGGACTGCAGCCTCCTCCTCTCGAACAGAGGCAAGAGCGGGGCTTGGCCGCGTCAGGCGACGGGGATCCGGTCGAGGACGGCGTTCTCCGGCGAGGCACCAGATCTGGGCTACTGCGAGGGAGCTCCTAGGGCTGTCCATGGCTGCAGAGGACGGTGACAGGAGGTCAACGCAGGTGAAGCGGCGACTTGAAGGCAGGGACGAGGCCGGGGCCGCGGGCGCTGGACCTGTGTCGTGCTCGAGGGACGGCTCGAGGAGGAGAGGCAGGTGTCGAGGCGACGCTGTCGACGGGCGTTCATGGCTGGGCTTGTGTTCGTCCTCATCTCCGTGAAGCAGGGGAACTTGGCGCGACTCCGGCGAGGGGCTGGCCACGTGGATCCGGCGAGCGACATGACGGGGAGGTGGCCGGAGGAGGCGGACCGGGGGCCCTTGGGCAGGGAAGCAGTGGTCAACTCCTGGTGGTGGTGGTCGACGCCTTGGTTCTTGCAGGTTGTCGCGCGAACCGGCGAGAAACTTCGGCGACAGGTGGTTGACGATGACGCGACCGCCAGCAACGGGCAGAGGGATGTGGATCGGGTGGAGCTCAACTCCGGCGAGCTACTGCTCGTTGTCGGCCAGACAGAGACGGGTTGAGGGCGGCGGCGCTCCTGCTAGAACGAGGTGAGAGAGACAGAGGGGTGAGACGATGGAGAAGCACGGGAGAAAAGGAAGGCACGGAGCAACGGGGCTGGCCTGGTCGCTGCTGCTGCTGGTTGGAACCTCCGGCAGGGAAGCACCGGCGAGGAGGAGGTGCTCGGGAGGCGGCTTGGGGTCGAGCTCCTCTCGGTCTGGATCGAGGAGGGAGCGGGAGGCAGGGACTTGCGGGAGGCATGCTCGGGCGTCGGATCTTTGATCCGATGGTCGGGATGGAAGGGTGGCCTGGATCAGATCTGGTTGGTTGGTGGCTGAAAACGAGGACAAGACCAGGCGGGTGGCGGGATGGATCCCGAGAGAGTGGCGGCGGGGATGAGAGTGATGGGACAAGGGGGATAGATTTTAGGGGTTGGTCTAGGGTTGGACTATTTATATTGATAGGGGATTAGTGTAGGGTTAACGCGGTCCGTCCGATCGAAATCAGGCGGTCGAGAAAAATAGGCTAGGGGGGTCCAAATAAGAAAACAGAGATGTTTTATAGATGTTTGGGGATGAACCGAATGCAACGGTTATGACTGAGCAGGTTGGGTTCAGAGCAGTTTTCGAACGCGCACGCGAGGGGGGTTAGTCGGTCACGGTTAAGAGGGAAGCGAAAACCCGATTGGTCTGGAAAGGTTAATGGAGACAAACGGTATGACAACATGCCACGAAGCCAAGGAGAGAAGCGGCAACTACTAAGGGCTACGATTTTTTATGAAAACATGCGGATGCAATGCACATGATGACATGAGATGAGATGAATGACATGAACAAAATGCAAAACAAAAGACAAAACCCCAACCACGAAGGAAATATCATATCGCATCTCCGGAAAAGGCAAGAGTTGGAGTTACGAATATGGAAAGTTGTATCCGGGGCGTTACATGGCCGCCTGGGACTCACTCCTCCAAGACATCACACTTATGCCGATGAACGTCGAGGAGGACCGGGATGTTCTTTCCTGGCGCCTCGAGCCCTCTGGCCGTTTCTCCACGCAGTCCCTGTACGGCTCCATTGCTCCCTCGACGGCCCCAGAACCATTTAGCCTGATCTGGGACATCCCACTTCCACTGAAAATCAGGATCTTCCTGTGGCAATGGATCCGTGGACGCCTCCCCTCTAGGGTTGAAGTCCTCAAGCGTAATGGCCCGGGTGATCCGATGTGCCCCATCTGTGGCACGATGGAGGATGCTAACCACATCTTTTTCTCGTGCCACTCTGCCTAGTTCCTTTGGGCCTGCTTCCGCGAAATGGTTGGCGGACAGTGGTGTAATACCAACTTCCCCGACCTGCTTGCCGAACTTAACGCTTCCCCTACTCGCTACCGCCATATTAGATGGCTGTGCATTGGGGTTCTCGCCTGGATGCTTTAGAACATTTGCAATAAGCTTGTTATTCAGAAGGTGCCTCTCCGACGTGCGACTGATGCAATCTTCAAATTGTGTGGCTACCTGCAGCTTTGGCGGCCGCCTAGCCGCCCCCAGGCCCGGGACGTCATCACCACCCTCCTCTCCGATCTCCGCTCGATGGCGCTCCGCGTGGCTCCCTCGCTACCGCCTCCCCCAGCTGAGCCTGACTAGACTGCCTAGCGGCTCTGTGGCGTGTGTGTTTTGGGTTTAGGGGTTGTTGTGTTGTGCCCTCAGCATTGACCCTTTCATGTACTTTTTTTCCTGTGGACTTCCGTGTGTGTGTGTGTGTGTGGTTTTGTGTTGGACCTTGTTGGATGCTTGTTGTGCAGTTGGCTTTATAATATAAAGCGGAGCGAAAGCCTTTTTCGGTAAAAATGGTAGCAAAATGAGCAAGAACACGAGTTTGAGCTGCGGGGTGATTTTTTATGGAGGAAGATGAAGTGTGTGGGTACTGGAATAAGTGGAGGGGGCCACATGGGGCCCACGACGCAGGGGGGAGCACCCAGGGGTAGGGCGCTCCCTCCACCCTCGTGGCCAAATGGTGGGCCCCCTGGTGTGTTCTAAGTGTCAGAAATTCTCAAATATTCTACAAAAAATCATACTCAATTTTCAGGGCATTTGGAGAACTTTTATTTTCCGGGTATTTTTTATTGCATGGATAATTCAGAAAACAGGCAGAAAATACTATTTTTGCATTATTTATTCTAAATAACAGAAAAGTAAAAGGAGGGTACAGAAAGTTGTGCTTTCTAACTTCATCCATCTCATGCTCATCAAAAGGAATCCACTAACAAGGTTGATCAAGTCTTGTTAACAAACTTCTTCTGAATAACATGAAACTGGAGAATTTTCGAATAACACTAGGTTACCTCAACGGGGATATGCATGTCCCCAACAATAAGAATATCATATTTCTTTTTGACGGTAGGAAGTGGGAATTCAAAACCTCCAATAGTAATAGTTGAAATTTTTCCAATAGAATTGATACTATGAACTTGAGGTTGTTTCTTTGGAAAGTGTATCATATGCTCATTACCATTAACATGAAAAGTGACATTGGCTTTGTTGCAATCAATAACAACCCTTGCAGTATTCAGAAAGGGTATATGAAGGATGATCGACATACTATCATCCTCGGGAATATCAAGAATAACAAAGTCCGTTAAAATAGTAATGTTTGCAACCACAACAGGCACATCCTCACAAATACCGATGTGTATAGAAGATGATTTATCAGCCATTTGCAACGAGATTTCAGTAGGTGTCAACTTATTCAAATCAAGTCTACGATACAAAGAGAAAGACATAACACTAACACCCGCTCCAAGATCACATAAAGCAGTTTTAACATAGTTTCTTTTAATGGAGCATGGTATAGTTGGTACTCCTGGATCTCCAAGTTTCACTGGTATTCCACCTTTAAAAGTATAATTAGCAAGTATGGTGGAAATTTTAGCTTCCAGTATCTTTCTTTTATTTTTAACAATATCTTTCATGTACTTAGCATAGGGATTCATTTTAAGCATATCGGTCAAACGCATACGCAAAAAGATAGGTCTAATCGTTTCAGCAAAGCGCTCAAAATCCTCATCATCCTTTTTCTTGGATGTCTTAGGAGGGAAAGGCATGGGTTTCTGAACCCATGGTTCTCTTTCTTTACCGTGCTTCCTAGCAACGAAGTCTCTCTTATCATAACATTGATTCTTTGATTGTGGGTTATCAAGATCAACAGCAGGTTCAATCTCTACATCATTATTATTACTAGGTTGAGTATCAACATGAACATCATTATTAACATTATCACTAGGTCCATGTTCATCACCAGATTGTGTTCCAGCATCAGAAATAGAAATATCATTGGGACTCTCTGCTGTATCAATAACAGGTTCACTAGAAGCATGCAAAGTCCTATCCTTATTCTTTTTCTTTTTATTAGAAGGACTAGGTGTATCAGTATTAATTTTCTGAGAATGTTGCTCAACTCTCTTAGGATGGCCCTCAGGATAGAAAGGTTCCTGGGTCATTTTACAACCTCTAGTCATAACTCTAACATCATTGTCATTGTTCTTATTATTCAACTCATTAAGCAAATCATTTTGTGTCTTAAGTACTTGTTCTACTTGAGTGGTAACCATAGAAGCATGTTAACTAATAAGCTTAAGATCAGTTTTAACTATAGACATATAATTACTCAAGTGTTCAACCATGCAAGCATTGCGTTTCAATTGTCTACCAAAATAAGCATTGAAGTCTTTTTGTTTAACAATAAAATTATCAAACTCATCCAAGAATTGACTAGCAAACTTAGTAGATGGGGTTTCACCCTTATCAAATCTATAGAGAGAATTTACCTTACTACCTTTTTTGGGTTATCAAGACCATGTATCTCTTCAATAGGCGATAAATTCTTAACATCTTCAGCTTTAATACATTTTTCTTTCATAGATTTCTTTGCCTCTTGCATATCTTCAGGACTGAAGAATAGAATACCCCTTTTCTTCGGAGTTGGCTTAGGAGTTCATTCGGGAAGTGTCTAATCATTATCATTACTCAATATATTATTCAATAGCAATTCAGCTTGCTCAATAGTTCTTTCCCTGAAAAATCAATCAGCACAACTATCCAGGTGGTCTCTAGAAGCATAAGTTAGTCCATTATAAAAGATATCAAGTATTTCATTTTTCTTGAGAGGATGATCAGGCAAAGCATTAAGTAATCGGAGAAGCCTCCCCCAAGCTTGTGGGAGACTCTCTGCTTCAATTTGCACAAAATTAAATATTCCTCGCAAGGCAGCTTGTTTCTTATGAGCAGGGAAATATTTTGCAGACAAGTAATAAATCATATCCTAGGGACTACGCACACAACTAGGAGCAAGAGAATTAAACCATATCTTAGCATCACCCTTTAACGAGAATGGAAACAATTTAAGAATATAGTAATAGAGAGTTTTTCCCTCACGAGTGAATAGAGTGGCTATATCATTCAATTTAGTAAGATGTGCCACAACAGTTTTAGATTCATAGCCATAAAAAGGATCAGATTCAACCAAAGTAATTAACTCAGGATCGACAGAGAATTCATAATACTTATCAGTAATACCGATAGGTGAAGTAGCAAACATAGGGTCATATTTCATTCTAGCATTCAAAGACTTTTCATTCAGTTTAGCTAATAGTTTCTTAAGATCATATCTATCATTGCAAGCAAGAAATCTCTGATATGTCTCCAACGTATCTATAATTTATGAAGCATTCATGCTATTATATTATCTGTTTTGGATGTTTACGGGCTTTATTATACACTTTTATATTATTTTTGGGACTAACCTATTAACCGGAGGCCCAACCCATATTGTTGTTTTCTTGCCTATTTCAGTGATTCGAAGAAAAGGACAATCAAACGGAGTCCAAACTGAATGAAACCTTCGGGAGCATGATTTTTGGAACGAACGTGATCCAGGAGGCTTGGAGTTGAAGTCAAGGAAGCTTCGAGGTGGCCACGAGGGTGCCCCCCCCCTATGAGGCGCGCCCCCCTGTCTCGTGGGCCCCTCAAGCGTCCCCCGACCGACTTCTTTCACCTATATAAGTCCATATACACTAAAAACATCGGGGACAACAATAGATCGGGAGTTCCGCCGCAAGCCTCTGTAGCCACCAAAAACCAATCGGGACCCTGTTCCGGCACCCTGTCGGAGGGGGGATCCCTCACTGGTGGCCATCTTCATCATCCCGGTGCTCTACATGACGAGGAGGGAGTAGTTCACCCTCGGGGCTGAGGGTATGTACTAGTAGCTATGTGTTTGATCTCTGTCTCTCTCGTGTTCTTGATTTGGCACGATCTTGATGTATCGCGAGCTTTGCTATTATAGTTGGATCTTATGATGTTTCTCCCCCTCTACTCTCTTGTAATGGATTGAGTTTTCCCTTTGAAGTTATCTTATCAGATTGAGTCTTTAAGGATTTGAGAACACTTGATGTATGTCTTGTCGTGCTTATCTGTGGTGACAATGGGATATTCACGTGATCTACTTGATGTATGTTTTGGTGATCAACTTGCGGGTTCAGTGACCTTGTGAACTTATGCATAGGGGTTGGCACACGTTTTCGTCTTGACTCTCCGGTAGAAACTTTGGGACACCCTTTGAAGTACTTTGTGTTGGTTGAATAGATGAATCTGAGATTGTGTGATGCATATCGTATAATCATGTCCACGGATACTTGAGGTGACAATGGAGTATCTAGGTGACATTAGGGTTTTGGTTGATTTGTGTCTTAAGGTGCTATTCTAGTATGAACTCTATGATAGATCGAACGGAAAGAATAGCTTCATGTTATTTTACTACAAACTCTTGAATAGATAGATCAAAAAGGATAACTTTGAGATGGTTTCGTACCCTACCATAATCTCTTTGTTTGTTCTCCGCTATTAGTGGCTTCGGAGTGACTCTTTGTTGCATGTTGAGGGATAGTTATATGATCTAGTTATGTTATTATTGTTGAGAGAACTTGCACTAGTGAAAGTATGAACCTTAGGCCTTGTTTCCTACCATTGCAATACCATTTACGCTCACTTTTATCGCTTGCTACCTTGCTGTTTTTATAATTTCAGATTAGAAATACCTTTATCTACCATCCATATTGCACTTGTATCACCATCTCTTTGCCGAACTAGTGCACCTATACAATTTACCATTGTATTGGGTGTGTTGGGGACACAAGAGACTCTTTGCTATTTGGTTGCAGGGTTGTTTGAGAGAGACCATCTTCATCCTATGCCTCCCACGGATTGATAAACCTTAGGTCATCCACTTGAGGGAAATTTGCTACTGTCCTACAAACCTCTGCACTTGGAGGCCCAACAACGTCTACAAGAAGAAGGTTGTGCAGTAGACATAAAGCTCTTTTCTGGTGCCGTTGCCGGGGAGGTGAATGCTTGAAGGTATATCTTTAGATCTTGCAATCGAATCTTTTTGTTTCTTGTTTTATCACTAGTTTAGTTTATAAAAGAAAACTACAAAAAAATGGAATTGAGTTTACCTCATACGCTTCATCTTTTTAATATCTTTCGTGAGTATGATGAAAAGGAAAATTGTGCTCAAGTGCTAGAAGAGGAAGTCTATAAAATGTTTGGTATTACATCTTTGAATGATGAGCATGATTGCAATGTTGTTAGTATGAACTCCTTGAATATCCATAGTACTAATGATGATTGCACTAGTCATGATGAAAATATCTCATATAAGCATGTCAATTTTTGTGGAGTGAATTGGGTTTGCAAGTACACACCAAATAGGAAAAATAGATATTGCAAGAGGCATAAGCATTTAGAAACTAAATGGTTGCAAGAAAGGCTTAATGTTAGTGCTGAAAAATTAAAATATATCTGCCGTACTTGTGAACTTTGCAATGAACATGGCCATTTAAATCTCTGATGCAAATTGTTTCATGATCGAATCGTGTCCAAAAATTGTGATGACTTGATCTCCCTTGCACATCATGATGAACTTACTTTGCTTTTGGGTTATGAAGAATTGAAACGTGCAACTAAGCATATTCCAGAATTTAATCTTGAGATTTTTCTTGATATTGATCTATAGGAAATTTATATGTATTGTGCGGTGAATTGCATTGAAAATCCTTATATTGCCAATTAGCTAAAGAAAAAAAGCAAGTGGAAGATGAAGAGAATACTAATGGAAGGGAAGAGACTTCCCAATATCCTCCTATTATTTCTTATGATGAATCAGGTAACGAGGAGAAACTTTCTATTGAACCAACCTCATTAATAAGGAGCTCAAGGAAGAAGGCTGAACCCACACATAATGTGAAGAAGAAAAATAAAAGAAGAAGAAACAAAGGTAAAAAGGTATCTCTCTCAAATGATGTTGCTCCTACTACTCATTGTGATGATGATAATTGCTATACTATTGGTGCTATCCATACTATTAAGGATGAGAGTGATTATGCTTATGATATGAAATGGCCCAAGCTTGGGGATGCTATGTTTGATGAGGATGACATATTTGAGAATATATTTGCTGAATTAATGTTTGTCCCAATCTTGGGGAAGCTACGCTTAATGAAGATGTTATTTTTAGCCTCCCAAGTTTTGATATGAAAAATTGTTATGATGATAGCATGCCTCTTGCCTATGATGATTATATTGATGAATGTGGGTTTGGAAGAGTGTCAACTTTAGGAAGTAGTGATCCCACTATTTTGGAAGATGTTGAATCTTATTGTGATGAATATGAAAGTGGATTGGGAAGAGTGTCAACTTTATTTAGTGATGATTCCACTATCTTGGAAGAGGTTTCAATCGATTATGATGAGAACAAAGTTGCTACTTATGATGATTATTATGATGAAACTTATGCTATAAAAATTAGTGATGATTATATTTATAAAACGTGTCATGATTATGATTACCCTTTTTCTGAACATTACTCTTTTAATGTGGAAACAATTTATAGTATTCAAGTCTCTTATGATACTCCCACCATTCTGAATGAGAAGAATTTTGCTTATGTGGAGAGTAGTAATTTTTTTATGCTTGTAGATCATGAAAAGAATGCTTTAGGTGCTGGTTATATTGTTGAATTCATTCATGATGCTACTGAAAATTATTATGAGGGAGGAACATATGCTTGCAGGAATTGCAATAATATTAAGTTTCCTCTCTATGTGTTGAAAATCTTGAAGCTATGCTTGTTTTACCTTCCTATGCTAGTTGATTATTGTTCCCATAAGTTATTTGCTCACAAAATCCCTATGCATAGGAAGTGGGTTATACTTAAATGTGCTAGTCATATTCTTCATGAGGCTCTCTTTATGTTTCAATTCTTATCTTTTATGTGAGTATGATTGAAACCATCATGCCTAGCTAGGGGCGTTAAACGTTAGCGCTTGTTGGGAGGCAATCCAACTTTATTTTTGTTCTTTAATTTTTGCTCCTACTTAGTAATAAATAATTCATCTATCCTATGGTTAGATGTAGTTTTATGTTTTAATCAGTGTTTGTGCCAAGTAGAACCTTTGGGAAGACTTGGGTGAAGTCTATATGATCTTGCTGTAAAAAACAGAAACTTTGCGCTCACAAGATTGGCTTCCATTGTTTACTGGAGAGTGATTTTAGGTTGATTCTTTTTGCAGATGATTAATAGACAAATTCCTCAGGTCCAAAAATTTATATAAGAATTTTTGGAGTTCCATAAGTATACGTTTGATACAGATTATTATAGACTGTTCTGTTTTTGACAGATTCTGTTTTCTATGTGTTGTTTGTTTATTTTGATGAATCTATGAGTATTATCGGAGAGTATGAACCATAGAGAAGTTGTAATACAGTAGGTTTAACACCAATATAAATAAAGAATGAGTTCATTACAGTACCTTAAAGTGGTGGTTTGTTTTCTTGTACTAACGGAGCTCATGAGATTTTCTGTTGAGTTTTGTGTGGTTGAAGTTTTCAAGTTTTGGGTAAAGATTTGATGGACTATGGAATAAGGAGTGGCAAGAGCCTAATTTTGGGGATGCCCAAGGCATGCCAAGGTAATATACAAGGACAACCAAGAGCCTAAGCTTGGGGATGCCCCGGAAGGCATCCCCTCTTTCGTCTTCGTTCATCGGTAACTTTACTTGGAGCTATATTTTTATTCACCACATGATATGTGTTTTGCTTGGAGCGTAATTTTATTTTGTTAGAATTTGCTTTCTGTTATTTAGAATAATGTTTTGAATCTATATTTTCAATAAAAATGTCAAGGATAGCCTTTACCATGCTTATTTTGCAAGTATACATGTTGATGTTTCAAAACAGAAAGCCTACCGCTGTTGTAAAAATTCCCTAGAAAAGTCAGAAAGTGATATAATGTTGAATCTTTTTTCATATTGAGCTCTGATAAATCTTCTACAGCTTAATATTTTTCTTATAATTTTTGGAGTTAGGGAAGTATGATGAATCTTGCATTCTTTACAGACTATACTGTTTTGGCAGATTGCTGTTATGTTTGCATTGTTTGCATATGTTTGCTTGTTTAATGATTCTATTTGAGGATAGGAGTATTAAATATGCAGAGACATTTAGTATGCAACGTTGAATAATAATTTTAGTGATTTGTTACAGTAGATAATGATAAGGTTATCGCATTGTTTTATACTAACTTATCTCACGAGTTCTTGTTGAGTTTGGTGTGAATGAGCTTTCGAGATTTAGGAAACCGGGATATAAAAGGAATTAAGGAGACACAAAAGCACAAGCTTGGGTATGCCCAAGGCACCCCAAGATAATACTTCAAGAATTCTCAAGCATCTAAGCTTGGGGATGCCCCGGTAGGCATCCCACCTTTCTTTTTCAACAACTATCGGTTAGTATCGGTTGAACCTAAGTTTTTGCTTCTTCACATGAGTTGTGCTATCCTTGCAATGTCATTTTGTTTTCATTTGCTTGCTGTTTGAATAAAATACCAAGATCTCAAATTCTTAAATGAGAGAGAGTCTTCACAGAGTTACATAATTATTTAACTACTCATTGATCTTCACTTATATCTTTTTAGAATAGTTTGTCATTTACTCGTGTGATTCACTTATATCCTATGAGTAAATGGTTGAATGAGTTGAATTTCATAAGTTTGATTATATATGCTTCATATGCTTACCCCATGGGGAGTAATGACTTCACATCTGAGAAGTAGAGGTTGTAAATTTATTGAAGGTTAGTAAGCATTGTATTGGTCATTTGAACAATTCATGAAAGAATATTGAAGGAAGAGAGATTTCATATATAAATATACTATCTTGGAAATCTTTTATAATTGTGAGCACTCATTAAGTATGACATGCTAAAGAGTTGATGTTGGACAAGGAAGACAATGTAATGGGTTATGTTTTCTCACATCTCAGTTAAAGTATATTGTCATGGATTCAAACATGTTGAGCTTGGCTTTCCCCCTCATGCTAGCCAAAATTCCTTGCACCAAGTAGAGATACTACTTGTGCTTCCAAATATCCTTAAACTCAGTTTTTGCCGTGAGAGTCCACCATACCTACCTATGGATTGAGTAAGATCCTTCAAGTAAGTTGTCATCGGTGCATGCAATAAAAATTGCTCTCTAAATATGTATGACTTATTAGTGTGAAGAAAATAAGCTTTATACGATCTTGTTATGGAAGCAATAAAAGCGACGGACTGCATAATAAAGGTCCATATACAAGTGGCAATATAAAGTGACGTTCTTTTGCATTAAGATTTTGTGCATCCAACCATAAAAGCACATGACAACCTCTGCTTCCCTCTGCGAAGGGCTTATCTTTTACCTTATGTCTTTTACTTTTTGCAAGAGTCAAGGTGATCTTCACCTTTCCCTTTTTCATTTTATCCTTTGGCAAGCACCTCGTGTTGGAAAGATCCTGGTATATATATCCAATTGGATGTAAGTTAGCATGAACTATTATTATTGACATCACCCAAAGGTGAATACGTTGGGAGGCGAAATTATAAGCCCCTATCTTTCTCAGTGTCCGATTAAAACTGCATAACCATAAGTATTGCGTGAGTGTTAGCAATTGTGGAAGATTATATGATAGTTGAGTATGTGGAGTTTGCTAAATCAAAGCTCTGACATAGACCCTTCTTGAAAATAAGATGAATTGTAATTGTTTGATGACTGAGAATGAAGTTTGCTAGTTTTCAAGAAAGTTTATAGTCTATGCTTTAACTTGTGAATAGCTTGTTACTTGATCATGAAAAGTTTTATGAGATGAGCTATTGTTATGACATATAATGATGCTAGAAAAGGTGATTGAAATTATCATTGATTAAACTTGTGCACCTGCTAGCATTCACACTTCATAAATTCTTTCTTTTATCATTTACCTACTCAAGGACGAGCAGGAATTAAGCTTGGGGATGCTGATATGTCTCCAACGTATCTATAATTTATGAAGCATTCATGATATTATATTATCTGTTTTGGATGTTTACGGGCTTTATTATACACTTTTATATTATTTCTGGACTAACCTATTAACCGGAGGCCCAACCATATTGCTATTTTCTTGCCTATTTCAGTGTTTTGAAGAAAAGGAATATCAAACGGAGTCCAAACGGAATGAAACCTTCGGGAACATGATTTTTGGAACGAACGTGATCCAGCAGACTTGCAGTTGAAGTCAAGGAAGCTTCTAGGTGGCCACGAGGGTGCCCCCCTACTGGGCGCACCCCCTGTCTCGTGGGCCCCTCGAGCGTCCCCCGACCGACTTCTTTCACCTATATAAGTCCATATACCCTAAAAACATCAGGGACAACAATAGATTGGGAGTTCCGCCGCCGCAAGCCTCTGTAGCCACCAAAAACCAATCGGGGCCCTGTTCCGGCACCCTGCCAGAGGGGGGTCCCTCATCGGTGGCCATCTTCATCATCCCAGTGCTCTACATGATGAGGAGGGAGTAGTTCACCCTCGGGGCTGAGGGTATGTACCAGTAGCTATGTGTTTGATCTCTCTCTCTCTCTCTCGTGTTCTTGATTTGGCACGATCTTGATGTATCGCGAGCTTTGCTATTATAGTTGGATCTTATGATGTTTCTCCCTCTCTACTCTCTTGTAATGGATTGAGTTTTCCCTTTGAAGTTATCTTATCGGATTGAGTCTTTAAGGATTTGAGAACACTTGATGTATGTCTTGCGGTGCTTATCTGTGGTGTCAATGGGATATTCACGTGATCTACTTGATGTATGTTTTGGTGATCAACTTGCGGGTTCAGTGACCTTGTGAACTTACGCATAGGGGTTGGCACACGTTTTCATCTTGACTCTCCGGTAGAAACTTTGGGGCACCCTTTGAAGTACTTTGTGTTGGTTGAATAGATGAATCTGAGATTGTGTGATGCATATCATATAATCATGCCCACGGATACTTGAGGTGACAATGGAGTATTGCTACCTCTTGAGCACTGCGTTGGATTTCCCCGAAGAGGAAAGGATGATGCAGTAAAGTAGCGTAAGTATTTCCCTCAGTTTTTGAGAACCAAGGTATCAATCCAGTAGGAGATCACGCACAAGTCCCTCGTACCTACACAAAAGGATAGCTATTCGCAACCAACGCGATTAGGGTTGTCAATCCCTTCACGGTCACTTACGAGGGTGAGATCTGATAGAGATGATAAATAATATTTTTGGTATTTTTGATATAGAGATGAAAAGTAAAAAAAGTAAAAGGCAAAGTAAAAACAAAGCAAATGATAAAGTAATGGAGAATTATATGATGAGAATAGACCCGGGGGCCATAGGTTTCACTAGTGGCTTCTCTCAAGAGCATAAGTATTCTACGGTGGGTGAACAAATTACTATTGAGAAATTGATAGAAAAGCGAATAATTATGAGATTATCTAGGTATGATCATGTATATAGGCATCACGTCCAAGACAAGTAGATCGAAACGATTCTGCATCTACTACTATTACTCCACTCATCGACCGCTATCCAGCATGCATCTAGAGTATTAAGTTAAAAACAGAGTAACGCCTTAAGCAAGATGGCATGATGTAGAGGGATAAATTCATGCAATATGATAAAAACCCCATCTTGTTATCCTCGATGGCAACAATACAATACGTGCCTTGCAACCCTTTCTGTCACTGGGTAAGGACACCGCAAGATTGAACCCAAAGCTAAACACTTCTCCCATTGCAAGAACTACCAATCTAGTTGGCCAAACCAAACGGATAATTCGAAGAGACTTGCAAAGATAACTCAATCATACATAAAAGAATTCAGAGAAGAATCAAATATTATTCATAGATAAGCTGGATCATAAACCCACAATTCATCGGTCTCAAAAAACACACCGCAAGAAGAAGATTACATCGAATAGATCTCCACAAGAGAGGGGGAGAACATTGTATTGAGATCCAAAAAGAGAGAAGAAGCCATCTAGCTACTAGCTATGGACCCGAAGGTCTGAAGTAAACTACTCACACTTCATCAGAGAGGCTATGGTGTTGATGTAGAAGCCCTCCGTGGTAGATGCCCTCTCCGGCGGAGCTCCGGAATAGGCCCAAGATGGGATCTCGCGGATACAGAAGGTTGCGGCGGTGGAATTAGGTTTTTGGCTCCGTATTTGATCTGACAGGGGTACGTAGGTATATATAGGAGGAAGGAGTACGTCGGTGGAGCAACAGAGGGCCCACGAGGCAGGGGGCGCGCCCTCCACTCTCGTGACTGCCTCTGGCACTTCTTGGAGTAGGGTCCAAGTCTCCTAGATCACGTTCGGTGAGAAAATCACGTTCCCGAAGGTTTCATTCCGTTTGGACTCCGTTTGATATTCTGTTTCTTTGAAATACTGAAATAGGCAAAAAAAACAACAATTCTGGGTTGGGCCTCCGGTTACTAGGTTAGTCCAAAAAATAATATAAAAGTGGAAAATAAAGCCCAATATAGTCCAAAATAGTAGATAAAGTAGCATGGAGCAATCAAAAATTATAGATACGTTGGAGATGTATCAAGCATCCCCAAGCTTAATTCCTGCTCGTCCTCGAGTAGGTAAATGATAAAAAAGAATTTTTGATGCGGAGTGATACTTTGGCATAATTTCAATGTGAATCTTCTTAATTGTGGCATGAATATTCAGATCCGAAAGATTCAAGACAAAAGTTCATATTAACATAAAGGTAATAATATTTCAAGCATATAAATTAAAGCAATCATGTCTTCTCAAAATAGCATGGTTAAAGAAAGTTATCCCTACAAAATCATATAGTCTGGCTAAGCTCTATCTTCATCACACAAAGTATTTAATCATGCACAACCCCGATGACGAGCCAAGCAATTGTTTCATACTTTAGAAATCTCAAACTTTTTCAACTTTCACGCAATACATGAGCATGAGCCATGGACATAGCACTATAGGTGGAATAGAATGCTGGTTGTGGGGAAGACAAAAAAAGGAGAAGATAGTCTCACATCAACTAGGCGTATCAACGGGCTATGGAGATGCCCATCAATAGATATCAATGTGAGTGAGTAGGGATTGCCATGCAACGGATGCACTAGAGCTATAAGTATATGAAAGCTCAACAAAAGAAACTAAGTGGGTGTGCATCCAACTTGCTTGCTCACGAAGACCTAGGGCACTTTTGAGGAAGCCCGTCATTGGAATATACAAGCCAAGTTCTATAATGAAAAATTCCCACTAGTATATGAAAGTGACAACATATGAGACTCTCTATCATGAAGATCATGGTGCTACTTTGAAGCACAAGTGTGGTAAAAGGATAGTAGCATTGTCCCTTCTCTCTTTTTCTCTCATTTTTTTATTGGTGGGCTTCTTTGGCCTCTTTTTTTTATTTTTATTTGGGATTATTTGGCCTCTTTTATTTTTCATAAAGTCCGAAGTCTCATCCCGACTTATGGGGGAATCATAGTCTCCATCATCCTTTCCTCACTGGGACAATGCTCTAATAATGATGATCATCACACTTTTATTTTTTCTTACAACTCAATAATTACAAATCGATACTTATAACAAAATATGACTCTATATGAATGCCTCCGGCGGTGTACCGGGATATGCAATGAATCATGAGTGACATGTATGAAAATTATGAAAGTGGCCTTGCCACAAATACAATGTCAACTACATGTTCATGCAAAAAGCAATATGACAATGATGGAGCGTGTCATAATAAACGGAACAGTGGAAAGTTGCATGGCAATATATCTCGGAATGGCTATGGAAATGCCATGATAGGTAGGTATGGTGGCTGTTTTGAGGAAGGTATATGGTGGGTGTATGATACCGGCGAAAAGTGCATGGTATTAGAGAGGCTAGCAATGGCGGAAGGGTGAGCGTGCGTATAACCCATGGACTCAACATTAATCAAAAGAACTCATGCACTTATTGCAAAAATTTAGAAGTCATCCAAAGCACTAAACGCATACTCCTAGGGGGATAGATTGGTAGGAAAAGACCATCGCTCGTCCCCGACTGCCACTCATAAGGAATACAATCAATAAATAAAGTTGTGCTCTGACTTCATCACAAAGCGGTTCACCATACGTGCATGCTACGGGAATCACAAACTTCAACACAAGCATTCTTTAAATTCATAATCACCCCAACTAGCATTGCTTTGATATTACCACCTCCATATCTCAAAACAATTATCAAGCATCAAACTCATCTTAGTATTCAACGCACTCAAAAGAAAGTTTCACAAATCTTGAATACCAAGTATATTAACATTAAGCAAATTACCATGCTATTAACAACTCTCAAAATAATCTAAGTGAAGCATGAGAGATCAATAGTTTCTTTAAAACAAATCCACCACCGTGCTCTAAAAGATCTAAGTGAAGCACTAGAGCAAAAATTATTACGCTCAAAAAGGTTTAAGTGAAGCACTATGAGCAAAACTATCAAGCTCAAAAGATATAAGTGAAGCACATAGAGTATTCTAGCAAATTCTAAATCATGTATGGCTCTCTCAAAAGGTGTGTACATCAAGGATGATTGTGGTAAACTAACAAGCAAAGACGCAAATAATACAAGATGCTCCAAGCAAAACACATATCATGTGGTGAATAAAAATATAGCTCCAAGTAAATTACCGATGGAAGTAGACGAAAGAGGGGATGCCTTCCGGGGCATCCCCAAGCTTTGACTTTTTGGTGTCCTTGGATTATCTTGGGGGTGCCATGGGCATCCCCAAGCTTAGGCTCTTGCCACTCTTTTTTCCATAATCCATCAAAAGAATTCACCCAAAACTTGAAAACTTCACAACACAAAACTCAATAGAAATCTCGTGAGCTCCGTTAGTGAAAGAAAACAAAAGACTACTTTAAGGTACTGTAATGAACTCATTCTTTATTTATATTGGTGTTAAACCTACTGTATTCCAACTTCCTTATGATTTATAAACTAATTTATTAGCCATAGATGCATTGAAATAAGCAAACAACACACGAAAAATAGAATCTGTCAGAAACAGAACAGTCTGTAGCAATCTGTAACTAACGCAAACTTCTGGAACTCTAAAAATTCTACCAAAATAGTAAGTACTGTACAATTTGTTTATTGATCAGCAGCAAAAAGAATCAATGCAAAATCATGTTTCTGTGATTTATTGAATTTTTCTCGTGAGCGCAAAGTTTCTGTTTTTCAGCAGAATCAAATCAACTATCATCATAGCTTATCCTATAGGTTCTACTTGGCACAAACACTAATTAAAACATAAAAACACATCTAAACAGAAAGTATATGGATTATTTATTCCTAAACAGAAGCAAAAACAAAAAACACAAAATAAAATTGGGTTGCCTCCCAACAAGCGCTATCGTTTAACGCCCTTAGCTAGGCATAAAAGCAAGGATAGATCTAAGTTTTGCCATCTTTGGTAGGCAATCCATAAGTGGCTCTCATGATAGATTCATAAGGTAATTTTATTTTATTTCTAGGGAAGTGTTCCATACCCTTTCTCAAGGGAAATTGGAATCTAATATTCCCTTCCTTCATATCAATAATTGCACCAATCGTTCTAAGGAAAGGTCTACCAAGAATAATAGGACATGAAGGATTGCAATCTATATCAAGAACGATAAAATCTACGGTCACATAATTCCTATTTGCAACAATAAGAACATCATTAATTCTTCCCATAGGTTTTTTAATAGTGGAATCCGCAAGATGCAAGTTTAGAGAGCAATCTTCAAAGTCACGGAAATCTAGCAAATCACACAAAGTTTTGGGAATAGTGGAGACACTAGCACCCAAATCACACAAAGCATGAAACTCATAATCTTTAATTTTAATTTTGATAGTAGGTTCCCACTCATCATAGAGTTTTCTAGGGATAGAAACTTTCAACTCAAGTTTTTCTTCATAAGATTGCATCAAAGCATCAACAATGTGTTCGGTAAAGGCCTTATTTTGACTATAAGCATGAGGAGAACCTAGCACGGATTGCAACAAGGAAATACAACCAATCAAAGAGAAATTTTCATAATTAAATTCCTTGAGATCCAAGATAGTGGGTTTAGCAACATCAAGATTTTTATTTCTTTCAATCCCACTTTCATCAATTTCATCATCAAGATCTAGAAACTCTGAATTCTTAGAACACCTTCTAGGTAAAGGAAGATCATATTCAGTTTCATCAAGATTCATATTGCAAAACAAAGATTTAATAGGAGACACATCAATAACTTTTATATCCTCATCTTGATTTTCATAGGAATCGGAAGAACACGCTTTAATAAAGGCATCTTTGGAAGCACGCATCCTAGCGGTTCTTTCCTTTCACTCATCAATGGAAATTCTCATAGCTTTGAGAGACTCATTGATATCATGCTTAGGAGGAATAGATCTAAGCTTTAAAGAATCAATTTCAAGAGAAATTCTATCAACGTTCCTAGCCAAATCATCAACTTTAAGCAATTTCTCTTCAAGCAAAGCATTAAAATTCTTTTGTGAATTCATAAACTCTTTAACACTACTCTCAAATTCAGAGGGCATCTTATTAAAATTTCCATAAGAGTTGTTGTAGGAATTTCCATAATTATTAGAAGGATTACTAGGATAAGGCCTAGGATTAAAATTCCCTCTATACGTGTTATTTCCAAAACTATTCCTACCAACAAAATTCACATCCATAGATTCATTATTATTCTCAATCAAAGTAGATAAAGGCATATCATTGGGATCAAGAGAAGTATTTTTAGTAGCAAACATCTTCATAAGTTCATCCATCTTTTCACTCAAAACATTGATTTCTTCTATAGCATGCACCTTTTTACTAGAAAATCTTTCGGTATGCCATTGAGAACAATTAGCCATAATATTGTCAAGAAATTTTGTAGCATCTCCTAACATAATTTCCATAAACGTGCCTCCCGCGGCCGAATCTAAAAGATTTCTAGAAGCAAAATTTAATCCGGCATAAATTTTTTGTATGATCGTCCATAAATTCAACCCATGAGTAGGGCAATTGCGAAGCATCAATTTCATTCTTTCCCAAGATTGGGCAACATGCTCATGATCAAGTTGTTTAAAATTCATAATATCGTTCCTAAGAGTGATGATCTTAGCGGGAGGAAAATACTTAGAGATAAAAGCATCTTTGCACTTGTTCCAAAAATCAATACTATTTTTAGGCAAAGATGAAAACCAAATTTTAGCACGATCTCTAAGTGAAAACGGAAATAACTTTAATTTGACAATATTGTTATCTGTATCTTTCTTCTTTTGCATATCACACAAATCAACAAAATTGTTTAGATGAGTAGTGGCATCTTCACTAGGAAGGCCGGCGAATTGATCTTTCATAACAAGATTCAGCAAAGCGGTATTGATTTCACAAGACTCATCATTATTGAGAGGAGCAATCGGAGTACTAAGGAAATCATTATTATTGGTATTCGAGAAATCACACAATTTGGTATTATCTTGCGCCATGGCAACAAGTAATCCAACACACAAGCAAAGGCAAACGAGAAAAAGGCGAAAGAGAAAGAGAGGAGGAGATTGGGAAAGAGAGGGCGAATAAAACGGCAAGGGTGAAGTGGGCAAATAATGTAATGCGAGAGATACGGATTGTGATGGGTACTTGGTATGGTTGACTTTTGCGCAAACTCCCCGGCAACGGCGCCAGAAATTCTTCTTGCTACCTCTTGAGCACTGCGTTAGATTTCCTCGAAGAGGAAAGGATGATGCAGTAAAGTAGCGTAAGTATTTCCCTCAGTTTTTGAGAACCAAGGTATCAATCCAGTAGGAGATCACGCACAAGTCCATCATACCTACACAAAACGATAGCTACTCGCAACCAACGCGATTAGGGGTTGTCAATCCCTTCACGGTCAGTTAAGAGGGTGAGATCTGATAGAGATGATAAATAATATTTTTGGTATTTTTGATATAGAGATGCAAAGTAAAAAGTAAAAGGCAAAGTAAAAACAAAGCAAATAATAAAGTAATGGAGATTGATATGATGAGAATAGACCCGGGGGCCATAGATTTCACTAGTGGCTTCTCTCAAGAGCATAAGTATTCTACGGTGGGTGAACAAACTACTGTTGAGCAATTGATAGAAAAGCGAATAATTATGAGATGATCTAGGTATGATCATGTATATAGGCATCACGTCCAAGACAAGTAGATCGAAACAATTCTGCATCTACTACTATTACTCCACTGATCGACCGCTATCCAGCATGCATCTAGAGTATTAAGTTAAAAACAGAGTAACGCCTTAAGCAAGATGGCATGATGTAGAGGGATAAATTCATGCAATATGATAAAAACCCCATCTTGTTGTCCTCGATGGCAACAATACAATACGTGCCTTGCAACCCTTTCTGTCACTGGGTAAGGACATCGCAAGATTGAACCCAAAGCTAAACACTTCTCCCATTGCAAGAACTACCAATCTAGTTGGCCAAACCAAACGGATAATTCGAAGAGACTTGCAAAGATAACTCAATCATACATAAAAGAATTCAGAGAAGAATCAAATATTATTCATAGATAAGCTGGATCATAAACCCACAATTCATCGGTCTCAACAAACACACCGCAAAAAGAAGATTACATCGAATAGATCTCCACAAAAGAGGGGGAGAACATTGTATTGAGATCCAAAAAGAGAGAAGAAGCCATCTAGCTACTAGCTATGGACCCAGAGGTCTGAAGTAAACTACTCACACTTCATCGGAGAGGCTATGGTGTTGATGTAGAAGCCCTCCGTGGTACATGCCCTCTCCGGCGAAGCTCCCGAACAGGCCCCAAGATGGGATCTCGTGGATACAGAAGGTTGCGGCGGTGGAATTAGGTTTTTGGCTCCATATTTGATCTAACGGGGGTACGTAGGTATATATAGGAGGAAGGAGTACGTCGGTGGAGCAACAGAGGGCCCACGAGGCAGGGAGGCGCGCCTAGGGGGGCGCCCTCCACCCTCGTGACCGCCTCTGGCACTTCTTGGAGTAGGGTCCAAGTCTCCTGGATCACGTTCGGTGAGAAAATCACGATCCCGAAGGTTTCATTCCGTTTGGACTCCGTTTGATATTCTGTTTCTTTGAAATACTGAAATAGGCAAAAAAAACAACAATTCTGGGCTAGGCCTCCGGTTAATAGGTTAGTCCCAAAAATAATATAAAAGTGGAAAATAAAGGCCAATATAGTCGAAAACAGTAGATAAAGTAGCATGGAGCAATCAAAAATTATAGATACGTTGGAGACGTATCAAGTATCTAGGTGACATTAGGGTTTTGGTTGATTTGTGTCTTAAGGTGTTATTCTAGTATGAACTCTGTGATAGATCGAAGGAAAGAATAGCTTCATGTTATTTTACTACGGACTCTTGAATAGATAGATCAAAAAGGATAACTTTGAGGTGGTTTCGTACCCTACCATAATCTCTTCGTTTGTTCTCCGCTATTAGTGGCTTTGGAGTGACTCTTTGTTGCATGTTGAGGGATAGTTATATGATCTAGTTATGTTATTATTGTTGAGAGAACTTGCACTAGTGAAAGTAATAACCTTAGGCCTTGTTTCCTACCATTTCAATACCGTTTATGCTCACTTTTATCGCTTGCTACCTTGCTGTTTTTATAATTTCAGATTACAAATACCTTTATCTACCATCCATATTGCACTTGTATCACCATCTCTTCGCCGAACTAGTGCACCTATACAATTTACCATTGTATTGGGTGTGTTGGGGACACAAGAGACTCTTTGCTATTTGGTTGCAGGGTTGTTTGAGAGAGACCATCTTCATCCTACGCCTCTCGCGGATTGATAAACCTTAGGTCATCCACTTGAGGGAAATTTGCTACTGTCCTACAAACCTCTGCACTTGGAGGCCCAACAACGTCTACAAGAAGAAGGTTGTGTAGTAGACATCAGTCTCTAGCAGTTTCTTCATCCATAACATAACCCTCAGGTACAACAGGAAATTCATATCTAGGGGGAGAATCTTCATCATCACTTTTATTAATATATCAGTTTCGGTAATTTCATTCTCTCTAACCCTAGCAAGGTGTTTATCAAGAAATTGACCTAGTGGCACAGTATTATCAAGCAGAGAAGTAGTATCATCATAAGCATCATGCATAGCGAAAGTGGCATCATCGTTAACATGCGGCATATCAAAATCAATAGCGGGTGTAGGTGTCGCAAGTTTACTCAAAACAGAAGGTGAATCAAGTGCAGAGCTAGATGACAGTTCCTTACCTCTCCCCTCGTAGTTGAGGAAAAAATCTTGGTTCTTTGATCTTTCAAATTCCTCATAGTGATCAACAGATATAAATCCCAAGTGACTCAAAGAATAGAGCTATGTTCCCCGGCAACGGCGCCAGAAAAAGGTCTTGATAACCCACAAGTATAGGGGATCGCAACAATTTTCGAGGGTAGAGTATTCAACCCAAATTTATTGATTCGACACAAGGGGAGCCAAAGAATATTCTCAAGTATTAGCAGCTGAGTTGTCAATTCAACCACACCTGAAAGACTTAATATCTGCAGCAAAGTATTTAGTAGCAAAGTAGTATGGGAGTAACGGTAACGGTGGCAAAAGTAACAGTAGCAGTTTTGTGGCAATCGTAACAGTGGCAACGGAGAAGTAACTAAGAAAAGATCAATATGTGAAAAGCTCATAGGCAATCGATCAATGATGGATAATTATGTTGGATGTAATTCATCATGCAACAATTATAACATAGGGTGACAAAGAAGTAGCTCCAGTTCATCAATGTAATGTAGGCATGTATTCTGAATATAGTCATACGTGCTTATGGAAAAGAACTTGCATGACATCTTTTGTCCTATCCTCCCGTGGCATCAGCGTCTTAATGGAAACTAAGGAATATTAAGGCCTCCTTTTAATAGAATACCGGACCAAAGCATTAGCACTTAGTGAATACATGAACTCCTCAAACTACGGTCATCACCGGGAAGTGTCCCGACTATCGTCACTCCGGGGTTTGCCGGATCATAACACGTAGTAGGTGACTATAACTTGCAAGATAGGATCAAGAACTCACATATATTCATGAAAACATAATAGGTTCGATCTGAAATCATGACACTCGGGCCCTAGTGACAAGTATTAAGCATGGCAAAGTCATAGCAACATCAATCTTAGAACATAATGGATACTAGGGATCAAACTCTAACAAAACTTACTCGATTACATGATAAATCTCATCCAACCCATCACCGTCGAGCAAGCCTACGATGGGATTACTCACGCACGGTGGTGAGCATCATGAAATTGGTGATGGAGGATGGTTGATGATGACGATTACGATGGCGATGGATTCCCCTCTCCGGAGCCCCGAACAGACTCCAGATCAGCCCTCCCGAGGAAGAACATGGATTGGCGGTGGCTCTGTATCATAAAACGTGATGAATCCTTCTCTCTGATTTTTTTCTCCCTGAACATGAATATATGAAGTTGGAGTTGAGGTCGGTGGAGGTCCAGGGGGCCCACAAGGCAGGGGGCGCGCCCCCACCCTCGTGGCCAGGGTGTGGGCCTCCTTCTGTTGATTCTTTCGCCAATATTTTTTATTAATTCCAAAACGTGACTCCGTGAAGTTTCAGGTCATTCCGAGAACTTCCATTTCTGCACAAAAATAACACCACGGAGATTCTGCTGAAAACAGCGTCAGTCCAGGTTAGTTCCATCCAAATCATGCAAATTAGAGTCCAAAACAATGGCAAAAGTGTTTGGAAAAGTAGATACGTTGGAGACGTATTAGTGGATTCCGAACGTTCTTCATTGGCTGGCATGCAGTCCCGAGGTGGTAGGTACGCATTAACGACGACCGCGGTGGTGGTTGGTCGGCCAACAGGTGGGACCTGGTGTCCGTGCATGCAAATTTGGGCCGAAAATGCGTCCACATGAACAGCGAGCGGCTGAGATTTGGCTTTGCGTTCGCGTGTCGGGGCGGTGTTTTCGCCTGTTTCGACCCAAACACACATGCACGGACCAAATGCGCTGGAGCTATCCTTAGTTGTTGTTTTTGACATCATAGTTACCCTTAGGGTTTAATTTTAAGGGTTTGCTAGAGTTTGTTGCCGGGATCAAATCCCAGATCCAAATAAGAAGTAACAGAGCAAAGACCGACGATTTTTGCGAGAGAGAGACCGAGTCCCCTTCCCCCTCCAGACTCCGTCTCGCGCCGCCTCCTGGGGCGGCGGTCGAGGCGGCTCCCCCATGTCCTCTCCTCGCCCCCACCATTTTGTCCTCCCTCCACCGCCGCCGCCGGACGACGCCCTCGGATCTGGCCGGGTGGTCTCGGCGGTGGCGGGCCTTCCTTTCCCCCCCGCGCGGTGCCCTTCCTGGGGCAGGGCTCGGCGGCGGTCCAGCGTCCTGGCAGCAGGGCCCGGCGTCTGGCGCGGTGGTGGCGCAGCCTCTTGGCGGCGGGGCGGCCTGGTGGCGCTGGGTGGCCGGCGGCGCAACCCCAGCCCAGATCTGGGCCCTTAGGGCCCCATCTGGGTCCTTGCGGGCCGGTGCCGGTGTGGCTTCGCTGCCTCCGGCATGGTGAAGTGGATGGGGCGGCTCGGACAGGGAGCAGCGACGCCGACAGCATGCCTTCTGCAGCGCGACGGTGGAGCTTTACGGGCATTTGAGGGCCTGCCGGGCCTGTGGGTCCACGGGCCTGGTATGCTCCTGCTGTTGCGTTCGGTCGGACCCTGTTGGTGACGGTGGAGGTTGAGCCCTCTCGTGTGCTGACGGTGCTACTGCTCCGAGTCCCGGCTTCTCTTTTTTGCTGTGCAAGTTCCATTTTGTGGTGCCGTGGCGAGACAGAGTGAGAGACTCAAAATGGTATTGGCGCAGGATGATGGACGGTATGGTGGCGTGCTTTCGTTGTTTGCCCCCATGTGCTTCTACTCAAGTCGAAACCTCGTGTCCGTTTTCTCAAAAAAAGAAAAGAAAAGAAACCTCGTATCCGTGAGGGCGAGAGCCGAGAGGACAGAGAAAACAATGGTGCGGAGGAGGGAGCTAAATTTTTGAGTGATGGAGACGGGGACGAATCTATGGGCGTTGAAGAAGAAAGGGGAAGAGTGGAGGTCGGCGCTGCAGGAAAGGGGGGCAGAGCACACTTCTTTTCTGGCCGGGGAGCATTCTGGGCAGGTTACTTCCCTTGTGGATCTAGCGGATCTGGAAGAAGGGTTGACCGACAGAAGCATATACGATTCTAGATTTTCTTCCACTTCCTTCCCAACAGAGGGGGAGGTGGTTGGGCAGCATAGGAGTGTCTTCTTCGATTCAACCAAAGGTGAGAGCTTCCATGCTTGCATTCTTGCCCGATGCAATTCGGAGCATTCTGTCAAACTGATTCTAAACTTGGCCTTGAAAATTTCTTTGCCAAGGTTCATGGAAGTGTCGGCACTGCGATTGGACACACCAATTGATTAGTCCCTGCAGAAATGGCGATTTTCCAAATTATCAAAGGTGTGGCCAAATTACGATGGAGGCCCCCTTTGACATGGGGTCCCTTCTTGGCAAGCTGGGCATGCTGCTAGCTCCTCAGGGATGCAGGCTGCCGAGGCGGGTCAAGGACAGGATGCACCTCCTCAAAGATGATGTTGAAGATTTAAGCGCGTACCTTGCTGAAATGGCAGAGGCAGAGGAGCTTCCCCTGACGGCCAAGCGCTGGATGAAAGAGGCACGCGAGCTGGCCTATGACATCGAGGATAACATGGACATGTGTCTACGGCCTGCCATCAAGACCACCAGATTCATCTGCAAAATCGGCCGTGTTAAGATTCCCAAAAGGCTCTTCTCCAAAAGAGTACTTCCCAGAGGGCTCAAACAGATTGCCTACACAGCTCAAGTGCCAGCAGAACATGGTGGGAAGACTAGATCAGTATGCAAAGCCATTCATGTTGTCATCACTTGTTTTCCCAGGAGGCTTAGGTGGTACAAGCATATCATGGAACTCATATCAGATTTCAGGATGTACATCCAAGAAGCGGTTGAACGGCATGAGAGGTATGAGCTCCACTGCTGCAGCACCTTCCGGCGTAGATTTGTGTCCATGGGTCGTATGCTTCCGACGCCGTACGGAGGAATTGCTGACATGGTAATTGATGGCCGGGTGAGCGAGTTCATCGACTCATTGGATAATGATAGGGATCAACAGCTCAAGGTGGTATCTGTTCTTGGACCTGGATGTCTTGGTAAAACTGCACTTGCACAAGTGTTGTACAACAAATTTGCGGGGCGATTTGATTGTACAGCTTTCATCCGGGTGTCCAAAAGGCCTGATGTGGTGAGACTTTTCCGCGAGATGCTCACGCAAGTCCAGGGGCAGCAGCCCACTGAAGATTCTAAGGAACTTGACCTTGCTAGCAGTATCAGGGAACATCTACAAGATAAAAGGTACCACCTCTGCTTATTGACACATACCCTCCTAGCTACAAAAGGTGAAGCCATGCCCTTCTACTTTGACTGCTTACATATAAACAACTATAACGAGTTATGATGTGAAAATAGAATTATTATATTTGTCAAAAGTATACTTCCAACTAACATATGCATATACAGAAAGATGAAAACAAGTCTGTTGGAGATCTTGCCACTGTCTAAAACGACATCTATTTATTTTGTGTCATAAACTTACAAAAACTATGTTGATCAAACTAATCCATCACAGGATGCCATAGACCTGGTTATATCCTGAGGTACAGTTGGCTCTCACTCTCACCCGAGCTATCTTGACTCTGAAGATGATATGGTCCTTTTTGGGCTTCACTTATACTAGACTACTAGTTGTACTAGGGATTTGCATGCTTGTTATGCTATTTTCCTAATTTATTTTTAATCCAGCCCCATTTTAACCAATTTTGATAGTATGATTAGTATCTTTACATGATGTATTTGACATACATGAATTTTTCACATTCAGGTACTTAATTATTATGGATGATATATGGGCTGCATCAGCATGGGATATTATTAGTGATGCTTTTCCGTATGGTAATCGTGGCAGCAGAGTTATAACAACTACACAAATAGAAGAGGTTGCATTAACATGTTGTTGTTATCAATCAGAGTATATTTTTGAGATGAAGCCTCTGGATCATGATCACTCAAAAAAGCTGTTCTTTAACAGGCTTTTTGGCTCTGAAAGTGACTGTCCTGAAGAACTCAAAGAACTTACAAACAAAATTGTTGAATTATGTGGTGGTTTGCCGCTAGCAACAATCAGCATATCTAGTCTTTTATCAAGCCAGCCCATCATTAAAATGGATCTTTTGACGTATTTGTGTGATTCGTTAAACTCCTATTTGTGGACATCACCTTCCGAAGGAACAAGGACAAGTACTGAACCTCAGCTACAGTAATCTTCCTGACTGTTTGAAGATATGCCTGCTGTGTCTTAATATGTATCCAGAAGGCCACACAATCTGGAAGGATGATGTGGTGAAGCAATGGGTTGCTGAAGGTTTTATCCATACAACAGAAGGGCAAGACATGGAGAAAGTTGCAGCAAGCTATTTCGATGAAATTATCAAGAGAAGATTCATCCAACCTTTATGTGTCAAGTACAACAATGAGGTGTCGTCCTGTACTATTCATGACGTGGTACATGATCTTATTGCAGATAAGTCTTCAGAAGAAAATTTCAATGTGGTAATAGTTTCTAGTCAAAAGAATGTGGCACTTTCTCATAAGGTTCGACGCCTATCTCTCCTCTTTGGTGATGCAAAATATGCGAAGACACCAGAAAACATGGGAAGGTCACAAGTTCGGTCGCTTACTTTTTATGGATTGTTTGAGAGTATACCTTCTATTTCAGAGTTTAAGCTTCTTCGTGTGCTAAACCTTCAATTATACGGTTATGGTGGCAGCGACACCGTAAACCTCACTGGGATTTCGGATCTGTTCCAGCTGAGATATTTAAAGATTGCAAGTGATATCTGCATACAACTACCAGAACATATGCTAGGGCTACAATGTTTGGAAACACTGGTTATGAATAGTGAAGCTACTGCTGTTCCATGGGATATTATTCACCTCCCAAGCTTGTCTCACCTGAGTCTGCTTGTTATGACAAATTTGTTGCATTGGCTTGGCAGCATGAGGTTCGTTGGCAAGCTGAACAACCTGCGAGATCTTCATCTGACCTTTTCCGTACCGTCTTCAGACCATCTGAAGAGAAGCATGGAAGCTCTGGGCTCTCTACTCTCAGGATATGGCAACCTGAAAACTCTAGCCCTGGTTAATGGCCCCTGTCACAGAAATGCCGTGGTTCGCGGTGCTTCAAAAGTGACTGTCTCCTGGGATGGCTTAGTACCTCCCCCACTTCTCGAGGTGTTTGATTGACAGCTGCATACTGTCCCGTATTCCGAAGTGGATCGGAAAACTTGGTGAGCTCCGCATTTTGAAGATTGCAGCAAGGGAACTTGCAAGGGATAGTATTAATGCTCTCAGAGGTTTTCCGCCCTCACTGATCTGTCGCTGTATTTGCAGACGGCTGCTATTGAAAGAATTGTCTTTGACAAGGGGGGGTTCTCAGTCCTCAACTACTTCAAACTCAGGTGCAGTGTACCTTGCCTGAAATTTGAGGCGAACTCAATGCCTAATCTCCAGAAGCTCAAACTAGGTTTCAATGCCCCCAGACCCCGCATAGACCAGCATGGTGCTAGTACGGCTATAAGCATTGGCCACTTGCCAGGCCTTAGAGAGATCTATGCAAAAATCAGGGGTGCATGTGCTGATGCAGAATCTGCTTTAGCAACTGCCATTAGCAATCATCCGAGCAATCCTAGGATCAGTGTGCAGTTGGTGGATTATACTTTTGATGATGATGAGATCACACATGATAAAAATGAACAAGATGAGGTTGTGGAGGAAGACCGAGGTGGATACTTGAAGAAGCTACTTATGTCTTGTGCTAGAGCTGTGGATGAGAAGGACAGCTTGGCAATCGATATGACGGTTCCCGTGTTGGGAAAAAATGTTTCAGTATCTGGCAAGCCACTCCAGAGACTTGGAGAGTACATGGTTGAAGGGCTTGTTACCAGACTTGCCTCCTCCGGCCATTCAATCTACAAAGCTTTGAAGTGGCAAAAGCCAAATGGCTGTGAAGTGATATCCTACCAGCGTGAATTGTATGCCGTCTGCCCCTACTTAAAGTTTGGCTACGTGTCGCCAAACGGTGCAATTGCAGAGGCCGTCAGAGGAGAAGACATGATTCACATAATTGACTTCCGTATCTCTCAAGGAGTTCAATGGATTTCTCTCATCCAGGCTCTTGCGGCCAGGCCTGGTGGACCACCAACTGTAAGGATCACATGCATTGATGATTCTGAATCAGCTTACGCGCGAGGAGGCGGGCTAGAGATACTCGGGAATACTTTGTCAGACATTGCTCGCGAGTTCGCGTTGCCCTTTGAGTTCCATGCGCTGGATATCTCTGTCAGCGAAGTGGAAGAAGGGCATCTTGGCGTCATCCCTGGGGAAGCTGTGGCAGTGAACTTCAACCTGACGCTGCACCAGATCCCTGATGAGAGCGTGAGCGCGGCCAACCACCGAGACCGGATCCTTAGGCTGGTGAAGCGGTTGTCGCCCAAGGTGGTCACCTTTGTGGAGCAGGAACTCAACACGAACACAGGCCCCTTCATGCAGAGGTTCACGGAGACACTCGACAAGTACACCGCCATTTTCGAGTCCATCGACGTGGAGCGTCCAAGGGAACCCAAGGAGAGGACCAAAATGGAGCAGTACTGCCTGGCAAGGGAGATTGTGAACATTGTCGCCTGCGAGGGCGCGGAGAGGGTGGAGCGGCACGAGGTCTTCGGCAAGTGGAAGGGGCGCCTCACGATGGTCGGCTTTAGGCCGTGGCCGCTCAGCTCGCTGGTGAACGCCACCATCAGGACGCTGCTGCAGAGCTACTCGGCAAACTACCAGCTCGCGGAGAGGGACGGGGTGCTATACCTCGGATGGAAGAATAAGCCCCTGGTGGTTTCGTCCGCATGGCACTAGCACTAGTTTTAAGCCCCTGGTGGCAGCCATCCCTGTTCGTCTAGACGCAAACCGGGCGCAAGTTTGCGCCGCGAATGGATCAAGCCGGACGCCAAACGGACATATTTTGCGAAGAAGAAAGTATAGTTTTCCCCGTCAAATCCTACTTGATGGATCAATATCCCCCTAAACTCTAAAACCGTATTATTTCCCCCCTAAACTCTGTGAAACCGGATAAATGTGGCCCTCTGTGGTTTTGGAGAGGATTAAAGGTGGTTTTGCTTGTAACGGTGCTGACTTAGCAAAAGTAGCGTCGTCCGCTCGAGCTTGAGCTCGGCCGTGCACGCGCCAGCCAAACAGCCCCCGGCCGCAGCCCGTCAGCCTCATTCTTGCTCGTGCCCTCCCTGGATGGCCCTGTCTCTATTGCGCGAGCCTCGTCGTGGACGTCGTGCTTGTCTATTGCGCGAGCCTCGTCGTGGACGTCGTATGTCAAGCACGCCGAGGTTGGGCCATGGAAATCTTCGGATGGAGGTGAGCTCCCGTTGGTTGATGGCTTCTAGTGCTCCCCTGTCACAAGAACAGAACAAACAAGAAAAGTAAAATCAACCATTGATTGTAACACGAGGCTGAGTCCATGGCGTGATTAACTGAGGCCCGAGAGCTTGCAGCGCATGATGCACCAGAGACTCCTCATCGGAGTGCAACTCCAGGACGGAGACCGCGCTGAGTTGCCACGACGAGTGCACCTCCATGTCCGTCTTCCACCTCGCTCTCTGCCACTCATACTCGTCTTGGTCCCCAAACTCCATGGTACGGGTATCGCACCGCCGCCGACGTTGACGCCAGTGAAGCACCCACCGCCAAGATTTTCCCAGCGCAAAGCACTCCTCGATCATGGCCTTGCCGCACAGCACCTTGCTCAACACAGATATCAGGCCACTGCCGGCGGCGGCGCACCTCCTCTTCTTTAACCCGGCGTTGTGGCGGTGCCGTCCAGGGGAGGGCATGCGCGTGAGAGAGGCTGCTGGGCCGCGGCCGTGGGCGGTTACAGGTTTGCATTGGGGTGGCTGGGCTGGCGCGTGGACGACCGAGCTCGGCCATGGCCATGGCCGCCGAGCTCAAGCTCGAGCGGGCGACGCCTGCCAAGTCAGCATGATTAAAACCACCTTCAATCCACCCCAAAACCACCCCAAGGGCACATTTATCTGGTTTCGTGGAGCTTAGGGGGAAAATTATCCGGTTTTAGAGTTTAGGGGGATATTGATCCATCATGGAGGATTTTAGGGGGAAAACTATACTTTCTTCTTTTGCGAAAGAGGTCGCGCGTTGGGCCGTTGTTTCGTTTGGGCCAAAACGGACACGGCCAGACAGATGATATGGGTGTGACCCATCATCTGTCCTATCAGAGGGGACGTGCTTGGGCAGCATACAAGTGTCTTCTTCGATCCAACCAAAGGTGAGAGCTTCTATGCTTCCATTCTTGCCTGATGCAATTCGGAGGATTCTGTCAAATTGATTCTAACTTGGCTTTCAAAATTTCTTTGCGAAGGTTTATGGAAGTGTCGGCACTGCGATTGGACACACCAATTGATTAGTCCGTGCAGAAATGTCGATTTCCCAAATTATCAAAGGTGTGGCCAAGTTACAATGGAGGCCCCCTTTGGCATGGGATCCCTTCTTGGGAAGCTCGGCATGCTGCTAGCTCCTCAGGGGTGCAGGCTGCCGAGCCGGGTTAAGGACAGAATGCACCTCCTCAAAGAAGATGTTGAAGATTTAAGCGAGTACCTTGCTGAAATGGCAGAGGCAGAGGACCTTCCCCTGACGGCCAAGCGCTGGATGAAAGAGGCGCGCGAGCTGGCCTATGACATCGAGGATAACATGGACATGTGTGTACAGCCTGCCCGTGCCAGCATCAATACTACCAGGTTCATCTGCAAAATCGGCCGCCATGTTAAGATCCCCAAAAGGCTCTTCTCCAAAAGAAGACTTCCCAAGGGACTCAAGTGGCACAAACAGATTGCCTACATAGCTCAAGTGCCAGCAGAACATAGTGGGAAGATCAGATCAGTCTGCAAAGCCATTGGTGTTGTCCTCATTTGTCTTCCCAAGAGGCTCAAGTGGTGCAAGCATATCATGGAACTCATATCAGATTTCAGGATGTACATCCAAGAAGCGATTGAGCGGCATGAGAGGTATGAGCTCCACCGCTGCAGCATCTTCAGGCGTAGATTTTTACCCGCCGATCGCACGCTTCTGACTGCGTACGGAGGAATTGCTGACATGGTAATTGATGATCGGGTGAGCGAGTTCATCGACTCATTGGATAATGATGGGGATCAACAGCTCAAGGTGGTATCCGTTCTTGGACCTGGATGTCTTGGTAAAACTGCACTTGCACAAGTGTTGTACAACAAATTTGGGGGGCAATTTGATTGTACAGCTTTTGTCCGGGTGTCCAAAAGGCCTGATGTGGTGAGACTTCTCCGCGAGATGCTCATGCAAGTCCAGGGGCAGCAACCCACTGAGTATTCCAAGGAACTTGACCTTGCTTACAGTATCAGGGAACATCTACAAGATAAAAGGTACTACCTCTACCTCCGTTCATAGACACATACCCTCCTACAAAATGTGAAGCCATGCCTTTCTAACTATGACCGCTTTTATACAGACAATTATATCGATTTGTAATGTGAAAATAGAGTTATTGGAATTTTCAAAAGAATGCTTTGATAAAATAAGTATTATCTTTTGACTAACATGCATATACAGAAAGAAGATGGATAAAGTTTGTTGGAGACCTTGCCGGTGTCTAAAACGACACATTTTAGTGTCAGGAACTTACACATGTGTTAGTGAAACCAATCCATCACAGAATGCCATAGGCCCGGTTACACCCTGAGCTGCAGTTCGCTCTCACGTGCACCCTGAGCATTCTGGACTCTGGAGATGATATGATCCTTTATGCGTTTCACTGTGTATACTAGTTGTACTAGTGAATTTTGATAGTATCCTAACATAATGTATTTGACATGCATGAATTTTATTCGCATTTAGGTACTTAATTATTATTGATGATATATGGACTGCATCAGCATGGGATATTATTAGTGATGCTTTTCCAAAAGGTAATCATGGTAGCAGAGTTATAACAACTACACAAATGGAAGAGGTTGCATTAACATGTTGTTGTTATCACTCGGAGCATATTTTTGAGATGAGGCCTCTGGATCATGATCACTCAAGAAAGCTGTTCTTTAGCATACTTTTTGGCTCTGAAAGTGACTGTCCTAAAGAACTCAAAGAAGTTACAAACAAAATTGTTGAATTATGTGGTGGTTTGCCGCTAGCAACAATCAGCATAGCTAGTCTATTATCAAGCCAGCCTGTTATAAAAATGGATCTTTTGACGCACCTCTGTGATTCGTTAAGCTCCTGTTTGTGGATATCTCCTTCAGAAGGAACAAGACAAGCATTGAACCTCAGCTACAATAATCTTCCTCACTATTTGAAGATATGCCTGCTGTGTCTGAATATGTATCCAGAGGGCCACACAATCTGGAAGGACGATTTGGTGAAGCAATGGGTCGCTGAAGGTTTCATCCATACAACAGAAGGGCAAGACATGGAGAAAGTTGCAGCAAGCTATTTCAATGAACTTATTAATAGAAGATTCATCCAAACTCTATGTAGCAAGTACAACAATGAGGTGTTGTCCTGTACTGTTCATGATGTGGTACATGATCTTATTGCAGACAAGTGTTCAGAAGGTCGAAGGAATGTGGCACTTCCTCAAAAGGTTCGACGACTATCTCTCCTCTTTGGTGATGCAAAATATTGGAAGACACCAGCAGACATGAGAAGGTCACAAGTTCGGTCGCTTACCATTTTTGGATTATTTGAGAGTATGCCTTCTATTTCAGAGTTTAAGGTTCTTCGCGTGCTAAACCTTCAATTATCCGGTTATGGTGATAGGAACACCATAAATCTCACTGGCATTTCAGATCTGTTCCAACTGAGATATTTAAAAATTGCATGTGATATCTGCATACAATTACCAAACCATATGCTAGGGCTACAATGTTTGGAAACACTAGTTCTGGATAGTGAAGTTACTGCTGTTCCATGGGATATTATTCATCTCCCAAGCTTGTTGCACCTGAGTCTGCTTGTTATGACGAATCTGTTGGATTGGATTGGCAGCATGAGGTTAATTGGCAAGCTGAACAACCTGCGAGATCTTCATCTGACCTATTATGTACCGTCTTCAGACCATCTGAAGAGAAGCATGGAAGCTCTGGGCTCTCAACTCTCAGGACATGCCAACCTAAAAACTCTAGCTCTGGTTAATGGCCCCTTTCATAAAAATGCTTTTGTTTGCGATGCTTTAAAAGTGACAGTCTCCTGGGAGGGCTTAGTACCTCCCCCAGTTCTTGAGGTGTTTGAGTGGTCGCTACACAGCTGTGTATTATCCCGTATTCCAAAGTGGATCGGAGAACTTGGCAAGCTCCGCATCTTGAAGATTGCAGTAAGGGATCTTCCAAGGGATGGTATTGATGCTGTCAGAGGTTTGCCTGCCCTTACTTCATGAGAATAAATGTGAGATTGGTGGATTATACTTTTGACGGTGATGAGCTTACACATGAGAATAAAGAACAAGCGCAAACCAGGACTTGAACTCAAGACCTTAGCTCCGATACCATGTTAAGCTTCATGCACTAGCCAACGCAACCAAAAGTCCGAACTGATGGAAAGGACTAGTGCAATCCACATATACTGTAACAGGAGCCTATATTGTGTAAGGACTTGTTGCGAGGATTATTTATGAAGGCAAATTTATCAATGCTAAATGTAAGGTACTCCCTCCGTTCTAAAATAAGTGTCTCAAACTTAGTTCAGATTTGTATTAAAGCTAGTACAAAGTTGAGACATTTATTTTGGGACGGAGGGAGTATATGAGAGTAGTTGACCCCTTGAATTTGGAAATTTTGGCATGCCGAGGTGCGCTACTAATGGCACGGGAAAGGGGTTGCGCAGCAGTGATAATTGAAACTGATTGCTTAACTTGAAAACAGTTGTGGGAGAGCGGGTCCAAGGGGAAACCAGTAGGTTTTCACATTCTCTAGGAGTATAAGTCTTTGTAGAGATTAGCTTTCAAAAAAAAAAGTCTTTGCAGAGATTCCGCTATGAAACCATATACAGATGTATATAGATACATCTTAGAGTGTAGATTCACTCATTTTGCTTTGTACGTGGTCCATAGTGAAATCTCTATAAAAACTTATATTTAGGAACAGAGGGAGTAGTTTGCAGGGATCTGAGCTTCGCCATACTAGTCGTACTATTAATTCTGTAGCATATACTTGTGCAAAAGAAGCTCTTTTATAGAAGAGTATTGTTAACTACTCTGATGTAATCCCTGGTTTTCCGAGTGCAGAAAGGAAAAAAAATAGAAAACCAAAAAGAAAAATCCGCATGAATCTTCGTGTAAAACCATTGAGAGGTCGAGTGAGGATTAGCATAACCATCAAAAAAGTTGCAACCTTGACATTTAACATAATATTCCCTCCGTCCGAAATTAGGTGTTGTTACGTCTAAATACATCATAACGATAACTAATCCCGAACGGAGGGAGTATTTGATAATCAATGTTAAAAAGATCAGGTGAAAAAGTTAATTACTACATTGTTGCGAGGACATGATGGTGCCAGAGTTGAGGAAAATGGTTTCAGTATCTGGTGACCCACATCAGAGACTTGGAGCCTACATTGTGGAAGGACTTGTTGCCAGGCTTGCCTCCTCCGGCCACTCGATCTACAAAGCTCTGAAGTGCAAAGAGCCAAGGAGTTCTGACCTCATGTCCTACATGCATTTCCTGTATGAGGCCTGCCCTTACTTCAAGTTTGGCTACATGTCGGCAAACGGTGCAATTGCAGAGGCTGTAAAGGGTGAAGATATGATCCATATAATCGACTTTGGTATCTCTCAAGGAGCTCAATGGATTCCTCTCCTTCAGGCTCTTGCGACCAGGCCTGGTGGACCACCAACTGTAAGGATCACAGGAATTGATGATTCACTATCAGCCTATGCGCGAGGTGGTGGGCTCGATTTAGTCGGGAGGAGGCTATCACACATCGCTGGTCTGTGCAAGGTTCCCTTTGAATTCCATTCGGTTGCTGTCGCTGGTGATGAAGTGGAAGAGGAGCATCTCATGGTCATCCCTGGGGAAGCTCTTGCAGTGAACTTCACCCTGGAGCTGCACCACATTCCGGATGAGGCTGTGAGCACGGCAAACCACCGAGACCGGATCCTAAGGCTGGTGAAAAGCTTGTCTCCCAAGGTGGTAACCCTTGTGGAGCAGGAGCTCAACACGAACACGGTCCCCTTCAAGCAGAGGTTTGCAGAGACGCTTGACTACTACACTGCCATATTCGAGTCCATCGACCTGACGCTACCAAGGGACGACAAGAGGATCGACATGGAGCAGCACTGCCTGGCGAGGGAGATTGTGAACATTGTTGCCTGCGAGGGTGCGGAGAGGGTGGAGCGGCACGAGGTCTTCGGCAAGTGGAAGGGGCGCCTCATGATGGTCGGATTTAGGCCGTGGCCGCTCAGCTCGCTGGTGAACGCCACCATCAGGACGCTGCTGCAGAGCTACTCGGCAAACTACCAGCTCGCGGAGAGGGACGGGGTGCTATACCTCGGATGGAAGAATAAGCCCCTGGTGGTTTCGTCTGCGTGGCACTAGTGCTATGATGTGGTGATCTAACGACCAACTTCATTCTCATGCTATGTCCTCATGATTTGGGTTGTTTTGAACCATGTATTGTCTGAACTCTCAACTGTACCTGTTTCTTAGTAGTATGTGAAATTTCATCATATTTCGTGATATGGGAGGGTTGTTCATTTTATCCTTCTCTGTTTCACGCGCTTCTTTCTTTTAAACCGAGTAATTTTTTTTTTTGAGATCCATGGCAAACCGAATTACACCATGGTTGGGACGACCTCGTTCGTCGAAACATCTCTACAATCAGCCGGGACATCAGCTATGAGCAGGAAATCTCCAGTTCTTCGCGGACTAGAAGCTAGCTCATGGGCCAACTTGTTCAGCCCCCTGTTTACAATACTGAACTCCGTGCTTGCGAAGCTTGACGGCTATAAACCGAGTAATGGAAATGGGTAACCACAAACATTGCAACGTAGACAAATGAGTTGAGGCCACAGATTCCAGGGTGACATTGTACCAACTATATGTTCCTAGTTCACAATATTAGAATAGAAAGCCCTGAAGGGTGATTGACCACTGGTGGTAAGTTCTCTTGGGATTTTCTGAAATGAAGAACAATATCAAGGCATGCTATTAAAGTTAATTAAGTCATGATCGGTCGGATTACAAGTTATTGGTGATTCAGTTTACAATGCAAAACCAAAATTCTTGTCTTAAATTTGTCTAGATACGGATGTACCTAATACTAAAACATGACTTGATACATCCGCATTTGAACAAATCTAAAACAAGAATTTTGGGACGGAGGGAGTAAAAAACAAGGCTAAAACCTAGTACAAGGCGTGGCTCATCTAAAAATACTAGAAGGCATGGCTGCACAAATTAACAATTGGCTACAGTGTAGGGTCAAGCGACAGCTCGACTACAAAGCGTGGTTGACCTAAAATGAAGAGCGTCAACCGGTGAAGGCTCGACTTCAACATTCAAGACATGTTCTGGAGAGGGCCCTGGCTACCTGCCGCATAGTCCGCCCGCCCTGGACCGAAAAATGCGTGAACGTGGTTTGATACATATTCCCAACACCACCCATTCCTATCCCTGAGACTCCTGTTTGCGATGCTTGTGCCAAGAGTTTGGTGATCCTTGAATCGAACCCTCTTCCTCTTATGACTTAAACCTAGGTTGTCATATTGCTCTAGAATTTGGGTGGCTCATGCCTGCTAACGCCTAATAAGGCTAGAGTGGTGATCAGGAGAGTATCCTACTACATATATATAGGCTGGCCAACCTGGAGCTGGTTCCAATCTGGTTTTACTAGAGAACTCGAATATATATATTGCTTCGTTGCACGATATTACCATCTCTGTACTTTGGATGGTTCGGATGTACTCCCTCCGTTCCCAAATACTTGTCTTTCTAGGCATTTCAAATGGACTCAACATACGGATGTATGTAGACATATTTTAAAGTGTAGATTCACTCATTTTGCGCCGTATGTAGTCACTTGTTGAAATCTCTAGAAAGACAAGTATTTAGAAACGGAGGGAGTATAAATCAAAGTCGTCAGAAAAGGACATACTTCAAGATGATGCAGCCACAAATGCAGGGATAGAGGCAGGAGTGGGCGAGCTGGGGCCATGGCTCCCCCATGGTAATTTATTATCTGAAAACGCCCCTATATTTTTAGCTCAAATGCTCTAATTTTTTATGTTTGCCCCCCTTCAAGCTTTTTATGTTCCTTTCAAGCTCCCCCATGGTAATGTTTATTGCCAAAGGCTCGTATCGAGCCTTGCTCTTTTATTGCTCTGAACAAGTCTACCGATCTGGTTTTTCCTCGTTCGCTGAGTTTATCCGAGTTCCGCCGAAACGATCGATTTCTATCGATCAGCTAGCTCACGTACGTACGCGAGGTACGTACTGGCTAGATCAGCTACGGCTGGAAATCCATCCAGCTGCCTCCGTATGTGCTAGCTTACACGTACATTGTTGATCATCTGATCTAGAGATCAAAAGCCAACAATTGTCTAACTTTGCGTTCCAAGCTCTTGGCGCTTGCTTTCCGTAAAGTGCCTTCTTAAGCTTGTAAACTTTTCCTTCTTCGCCTTTCTTCTCGTAGCCGAGGGGTTGTTCCACGTACACTTCTTCTTTGAGGTCGCCGTTGAGGAAAGCGGATTTCACATCCATATGATGAACCTTCCAATCCTCTTGTGCTGCCAAAGCTAGGAGCACTCTCACCGTCTCGATTCGAGCAACCGGTGCAAACACCTCCTCATAGTCAACTCCTTGACGTTGTACGTAGCCCTTTGCGACGAGTCTTGCCTTGTGGTTCACAATGGCACCCTCCGTGTCCTTTTTCAACTTGTAAACCCACTTCAAACCTATGGCCTTTTGGTTCGGAGGTCGGGTTACCAATGTCCACGTGCCATTGCTCTCGATCGCCTTCATTTCCTCATCCATGGCATGCGTCCAACTTGAACTTTTTCTCGCCTCTACGAAGTTCGCCGGCTCCTCAACTCCGAGTAAACACAAATCGGAGTACTCGAGTGTAACTGGCTTTGCATACTTGTAGACTTTCTTGAGGGGCTTGTAGCGACGAGGCCCGGAAGAATTCGTCGTGGCTTGCGAAGGGGGCGACACAAATTGTGTCGGCGTCGATGCACTTGAGGAAGACCGTTGAGTCTCGGGCGTGGTAGATGCCGAGTCGTTGGCATCCTCGTCGTCGGCGTAGTCGTCGTGATCATGACCATCATCTTGATTGTCATCGTCACTATGCGCCTCATTGTCGAGATCTCCGCCAGTGTCATGCGCGTCGTTGTCGCTATCACCTTGCGACCCATGCGCGTCGTCATCGGTGTCGGCACCATGGTGATCACTGCCATTGCGGTCACCTTGGTTGGGTGTCTTGCCAACCACCTGAACATCCTCCCTTGCATCATCATCAGTTGGAAATTCAACTGTGAATATGTTACCGTTTGGAGCATCGTCGGCTGCTGCGCTTCAATTCCACGCTTGGTTTTCTTCAAACACGACGTCACGTGAAATCCGTAGACGCTTGGTTCGTGAATCGTAGAAGCGGTATGCCTTGATGCCGGAACTCCTCTCGTATCCGATGAACACCATCTTGGTGCTACGATCGGCAAGCTTTGAGAGATGCGGCTCCACCGTCTTCACATGCGCCACACACCCGAACGTCCGTAGATGAGACACATTCGGCTTTCGTCCGTAAATTGCTTCATAGGAGTCTTGCCGATTACCGCCTTCGTTGGAGCCCGGTTGAGAAGATAGACCGCCGTCGAGACAGCTTCTCCCCAAAAAGTCCCCGGCAAGTTCTTGCTCTTAAGTAAACTTCTCGCCATGTCAACGATGGTTCGATTGCGCCTTTCAACAACACCGTTCTGCTGTGGCGTATAAGGTGCCGTGAGGAACCTTTTTATGCCAATCTTCTCACAGTAGTCGTTGAACTCGTTTGACGTAAACTCTCCGCCGCGATCTGTCCGTAGAGCGCGAACCTTCAGCTTGTGTTCCATCTCCGTTGCAGCCTTCAGCTTCTTGAACGCTTCAAACGCCTCATCTTTAGATCGTAGGAGAACAACCCACATGTATCTCGAGTAGTCATCTACCACAAGGAAGAAGTACTTCTTTCCTCCGTGAGTTGCTGGGGTGATAGGGCCACATAGATCACCATGGAGCAGCTCGAGTGCATCACTTGCACGATAGGTAGACTGAGCAGGGAACGGCCTGCGGTGCTGTTTTCCAACCAAGCACCCATCACATACTCGATCAACATGGTCGATAAACGGCATCCCAGATATCATCTCCATCTTCGACATCTTCTTCAAGGCGTAGAAGTTAACATGTCCAAATCTAGCATGCCATAACCACGAATCATCATCACTCTTGGCGAGCCAACACTCCGGTTGAGATTGATCAAGGTTGAGGATATAGAGCCTGTTCCGCGTGCGATTCACACGCGCTAGCACGTTTCGGAGGTTGTCGAAGATCGTCATCACTCCGTTCTCAATATCCACCTTGCATCCATTCTCATCAAGTTTCCCGACAGAGATGATGTTGTTGCGAAGCCGTGGGATGTAGTACACTCCGGTGAGTATGCGATGTTCTCCTGTGAGACCCTCGAAGAGGACAGAGCCTTGCCCGCAAATCTCCACATTTGAACCATCACCGAACTTGACCGAGCCTTGAACATCATATTCTAGCTCGAGGAACTTCTCCTTGCACCCTGTCATGTGGTTACTGGCACCCGTGTCGAGATACCACGACACGTTCTGGCTCCCGGATAACTTTGGTGTTACTTTTTTCTCATGAAGTAGCACCTTCCGGTTTGGTTTTACAACCGCTGTTTGGACGAGATCACAAACTTCGGCCATCAGAAGACCTGGACGTTCGTCTTCCTGCTTTGCCAAATTTGCCTTGATCTCCCGCTTGTTAGGCTCCACGAGATCACAAACTTCGGCCATCAGAAGACCTGGACGTTCGTCTTCCTGCTTCGCCAAATTTGCCTTGATCTCCCTCTTGTTAGGCTCCGGACAATCCATCGCAAAGTGACCCATCTCGTTGCAGTTATAGCACTTGACCTCGGACATATCCAAGTTCCGTGGCTTCCGCTCTTTAGATTGGTCCGCCTTACCACGACCTTGTGGCTTGCCTTTTCCTTTGCCTTCTTCGGTTTGTCCGCCGCGCTTCGCGTTGCTTGAGCCTTCGCCAATGTTGCGCCTTCCTTTGCTACTTGGGGACTCCCAATCTGCGCGTGAGTACATGAGTTGGTCACCACCTCCTCCTTTGCCTTTCCGACAACCACGAGCATTCTCTTCCCATGTCCGCAAGCGTCCGATCGCCTCCGTTATGGTCATGTCGTCGATGTCGTAAAGCTGCTCGAGCGTGCCGATGATGTACGTGAATTTATCAGTCACCGAACTGAAAAACTTCTCCACAATCTCGGTCTCCTCGAGCTTTGCACCAAGCGTGCGGATCTCTCCCACTAAAGTAGTCAGACGCATGGCATAGTCATTCACCGATTCAGTTTCCTCCATTTGCAACTTGTGAAATTGGCGCTTCAGCACTTGTGCCCAAGCCTTCGTGACACGATCTTCTCCGATCCTCGTCTCTTTGAGTGCGTTCCACGCCTCTCTTGCTGTCTCGAACTCCGCCAATGTCATCAGCATGGAATCTGGCACAGACTGGGCTATGGCGGCCATGGCACCTTCGTCGCACTCCTCGTCGACGTCGTCGTCCGTGATGGCCTCCCACACTCAAAGGGTTCGGAGAATGATCTTCACCTTCACCGCCCACACGCCGTAGTTGGCGTCGGTGAGCATCGGGTACTGGATGGGGATGTTGCAATGCGCCTGTACGTTGGCGCCGCCCGTTCCGCCACCACTTGTTGTTGACTTGCCGCCCTTCTTCACATCGTCGCCTTTCTTGTTCGCCTTGGAACTGCCGTTGCCGGACTTGACCGACTCAGCGTCGCTGTCCGTGTTTGGTCTCGCTCGGGTTCAAAAGATGTCTCCTCAAGGATCCGAAAGACGGTCTATCAAGCACCGAAGAACAGGTGAAGGTTGAAGACGCGACGAAAGAGAAGCGCTGCCGTCAAGCTACGGACGAGCCAACGACAGCAAAGACGGTCCCTGAAATGCTGCGAGAAGGGGCAAAAGCAATGCCAAGGATAAATACTACGTGTAGCAGCAGTTGCATTTGGGATCCAGGTCGCATCGAAGATGTCATGTTTAGGGGGGTGAATATTAGGATTAAACCTGACATCCTAGTATTCGAGTAGTACAGCATATATGACACCGAGTAGGATTAGTATTACTAGTACGTTTCGGTTAGCTGCTAGGCTGTCCTACGCATATATATGTGCCTGTACCCTGCCTCTTGTAACACAACGAAAAAGAGCAATACAAAGTATTCAACAGGCTCGACACGAGCCTGTGGCCATCAAATCAATTCAGCTTTCCGTGTTGCTAGTTGCCGTAAGAGTTTCGCCAAGAACGATCGCTCGAATCGATCCAGTATAGCTGGACTCTACAAGCTCACGCACGTACGTCAAGTATCGGCTACGTGGGTATGCACTGCTGATCAATCAACCTTCTAGCTCGCTTGGTTGCTTGTTTGGTCAGCTTGCACACGTGTAGTTCCTGGGTGGTTTTGATTTAGAGTTCAAAAGCCAACAGGCTCTTTATTACCTATGTATCATCAATATAATGCAAATACAAATCTGACTGCATAACTGTTTTTTGGTCACAAACCTTGTCGATAAATCGGAGCACACATAATAAAAATCTAACGTGGACCTTTTTTCTTTTATGATTTACATGCACTAAGCAGAATTGCTTACTGATTCTAATCGATTCATTTGGATTGCATAGCTCATCGCTTACAAAACTTCCGGACATTTACAATGATGGCACCACTTTGTGCAATCACCAGTCGGTGTAACTGTAGGAATAGGGTCAACTTTAGCATCTCCTAAGTATTCTTGAAGGTTTATTGACAGTCGGACACCATATCGTAAAAAGCACTTAGGTACAGTTGGTAGAAGAAGAGAACAATTAATTAAACTTATAGTTCTTCTACTGGTTTTTTGAGTATCTATGTGCACATTCTCTAATTATTGTAATGGTATAGTAGTGGCAGGCTCATAGCTGTGTAGTTGTGATTCAGGTGCTAAATGGGAATCCTATCCTACCATTTCTATGTCATAGTTAAAATAGTTTTACCAGTCCTGGCTTATTAATCAAATGGAAGAAGAATATGTTTAGTTTCAGATTGAGATCCTAAAGCAACAGATGCTATAACAAATTAAGTTGATCTTAGTGGTCTCCGTCCAAGAACTTCATGCTAAAACATGATTATTAGGTTAATCATGGTTCTGAAATGCTCATTTGAAATAGCTAAGTGTTTTGTGAACCACAACTCGGATGCTTAACCTAAAGTTAGTTTCTTAAATCCTAATTTTACTTAGTGAAACATGAAGATATGGTACAGGAGTAATTACTCCTACAAAGTATGTTGGAGTACCCGCCTCCTAGGGGGCTTCGCGGGTGAGAGTGCCCTCCGCATCGTCCGTTGGCGTGCCACGCGAGGCTCTTGGGGCTCTCCACCGTCCGATATGTGCCCGAATGATGTGCACTCGAGCAACCCACCTCAGGGGGTCCATGACGGGTGAAACGTGGACGTGTGGGGGCCACTGTCATGAGGCGGTTTTTTCCGCGCCCACGTGGGGTGTCACGTGCGTTGCTCTCGCGCGCGAGGGAGGCCGTACCCGCCTGTCGGTGTCTTTGCCCACCGGCGGACTAGTCCGGTCGTGCTAGGCGAGCCC
>NC_041389.1:522810981-522820532 GCF_002162155.2 Triticum dicoccoides | reverse complement strand
GACACCCGGACCCTAGCCGTCGCTGGTTGTGACCGGCTGTCGTGGTATGGGATGTGTAAGGTCGGTTTCCCTCCCTGGTGCATCTATAAAAGCGCCTTGCGTGCTCGCCCATTTGGCGCGACCTTCCATATCCGCCTCTTCTCACTAAAGAATGCGACCTTCTCCTCGTGTCACTCCCTCCGCGAGCTTCTTCGCCAGTCTTCGTGCGTGTCGGTGTGAGCGTGGCATCCATTGTCGAGGCGGCCATCGTTGCATGCTTAAGGTAGGCGAGGGCGGCGGAAAGCCGGGTGTGGCCGGCAGCTGTTTCCATTTCCTTTGGGGAAGGGTACGGGAGGAGGCTGCGGTCGCCATGCTTGGTTTTGTGAGTTTCTTCCCGTTGTTCCTTGGTCGGAGGAGGACGCGGCCTTTGTGAGCAGAGGCCCTCGAGGTGTTGCGGCCTTCGTCTCGCCGTTCGATTCCAATGGTTCTTGGACCGTGTTGGATCTTTTTGTTTGCTATTTCTTTCTCCTCGTAGAATTTCTGGCATGTATATTAAGTTGGACTGAATGTTTCTGTCCTTGATTAATTCAGTTACAATGTACATCATATATGAAAGGCTAGCGCTCCTAGAATTGAGGCACGCAGGCCACGAGCGCTGCCGATCCTACAAAGTAGGAGTGGACGCAACCACTTATAACAGAAAATATACAACGTGTATATCTACCGTTTAACACCCCCCCCCCCCTCAGCCAGAACGTCGTTTGGGAGGACGTTCAGGCTGGCACGTAACTCATGAAAAACCAATGACGATAGCCCCTTGGTGAAGAGATCCGCGAACTCAGAACTGGAGGGGACATGGAGCACGCGAGCTTCGCCCAAGGCAACACGATCACAAACAAAGTGTAGATCAATCTCGACGTGCTTAGTTCGCTGATGCTGCACCGGGTTGCAGGCTAGGTAAGAGGCGCTGACGTTGTCACAATAGATGACGGTGGCACGCGTAGGCGGACGCTTGAGCTCATGAAGGAGTTGACGGAGCCAGCAAGATTCAGCCACGCAGTTCGCAACACCGCGGTATTCTGCCTCCGCACTCTAGCGTGACACGGTGGGTTGGCGCTTGGAGGACCAAGAGATGATGTTGGCACCAAGGAAAACGCAAAACCCCGAGGTGGACTTGCGGGTATCGGGGCAGCCTGCCCAATCAGCATCAGTATATGCGAGTAGGTCCGTGGAGGAGGACTTGAAGAACTGAATGCCATAGTGCAAAGTGCCTTGGAGGTACCGGAGAATCCGTTTGATGAGCTGCATGTGTGTGTCACGAGATTCATGCATGAACAAGCAGACTTGTTGCACCGCATAGGCAATATCTGGGCGAGTGAGGGTGAGGTATTGGAGTGCTCCGGCTAAGCTGCGGTAGTATGTGGGGTTGGAGAGGAGGCGACCGGCATGAGCAGACAGTTTGGAAGTGGTGTCGATAGGAGTGGACACGGGTTTGCAATGTAACATGTTGGCTCGGTCAAGAATTTCAAGGGTGTACTGTTGTTGGTGGAGAAAGAGGCCGGAGGAGTTGGGTGTGACATTGATGCCTAGGAAGTGATGGAGTGGACCAAGATCCGACATGGAGAACTCCCGTTTGAGAGCATCGATGATGGTGGTTAAGGTGTGCGTGTTGCTGGCGGTAAGAATGATATCGTCAACGTACACAAGCAAGTAAGCGAGGGACGAGCCCCGATGTAGTATGAACAAGGAGGAGTCACTCTTGGCGGCAGAGAAGCCAAGAGACAGCAGGAATGCCTTGAAACGAAGAAACCACGTGCGGGGGGCTTGTTTTAAACCATAGAGAGACTTACACAGGAGACAGACGTGGTCGGGATGAGTTGGATCAACAAAACCAGCCGGTTGCGAGCAGTACACCGTCTCCTTGAGATCGCCGTGGAGGAAAGCGTTTTTGACATCCAATTGGTGAATTGGCCAGGAGCTGGATGTGGCAAGAGAGAGCACAACTCGAATGGTGGAAGGCTTGACCACTGGGCTGAATGTTTCATCATAGTCAATGCCCTCGCGCTGAGTGAAACCGCGGACAACCCAACGAGCCTTGTGTCGTGCCAAGGAGCCATCCAGATGAAACTTGTGCCGGTAGATCCACTTCCCCGTGACAATATTCACACCTGCAGGCTTAGGCACCAAAAACCAAGTAACATTGTTGATTAAAGCATTAAATTCCTCTTGCATAGCATGGCGCCAATTGGGATCACGGAGAGCAGATTTGTAGGTGGGAGGAATGGGAGAAATGGCTGGTGTGGAGGAGTCTGCGAGAAACAGCTTTTCAGGCATACAGTAGCCACGTTTGGCCCGGGTGATCATCTTGTGTGAGTTACGTTGGGGCGCAGTCGGTTGTGCATGGCGAGGGAGACGTGGCGTGGGGGTACTGGAGGTGCATGCCTCGGGGTTCGGGGTAGATTCTGTGGGGCCCGCAACTGAAGGCGCAGAGGGGGCGGGCGCGGACTCCGTGGAGGCAGGGCCGACAGAGCCGACCGGTGCGGAAGGCGAGGTTGATCACGCAGGAGAGACGGGGAAGGCAGGTGCGTGGAACGAGGGTGATGCGTCGCGGGATCCGTGCGAGGTAGTGGGCGAGACCGGGTCGGGAGGGTTGGTGGGACCGGGCGGGGATTGGAGGTTTGCGGGGGGCGGAGCGGCTCGTGCGGGAGCAGGTGGCTGGGGGGCCAGTCCGAGGTGAGCGGCCGATCCGAGGAGGATTCGGCTGGGTTGGAGGGGCGCACGGGATCGGGTATGGCTGGGGTGTTGTGTGGCCATGCAGGGGGTGGTACGTAGGGAAAAGATGATTCGTCGAAAATGACATGGCGAGAAACGATGATGCGATGAGTGTTCAGATCAAAACATATGTAGCCCTTATGCTCTAGGGGATAGCCCAGGAAAATGCATCGTGAGGAGCGGGGGGAGAGTTTGTGTGGCATGGTGGCAGATGTGTTGGGAAAACACAGACAACCAAATACGCGAAGATGGTCGTAGGTAGGGTGAGTACCGTGGAGAAGATAAAAAGGTGTGTGTTCCGCAATGGCTCGAGAAGGGCGTCGGTTGAGGAGATAGGTGGTCGTGTGTAGTGCTTCTACCCAAAATGGAGGAGTGAGGTTTGCTTGGAGAAGAAGGGTGCGGATGACGTCGTTAGTGGTGCGTATAAGGCGTTCGGCCTTGCCATTTTGAGGAGAAGTGTGTGGGCAAGAGAAGCGATAGACGACGCCATTGGAGGAGAAGAAGGAGCGAAGGGATGAGTTGATGAATTCTCCACCATTATCACATTGCATAGCCTTAATGATCACATTGTATTGCGTGTGGACAAAGGTAAAGAACCGTTGTAGAATAACAGAGGTGTCAGATTTGTGGCGCATGGGAAAAGTCCAAGAGTAGTGTGTAAAATCATCAAGCACAACTAAATAATATTGGAATCCGGAAAAACTTACAACGGGTGACGTCCACAAGTCACAATGAATCAAATCGAACGGTGCAAATGTTTTGCTAAAGGAAGAGGGAAAGGGGAGGCGTGGTTGTCTGCTTAACTGATAAGCATTACATGGAGAGCGGGCTGCATTATTACAAGAGCTAAGAAAATCCTGGACAAAGTGGACAGGGAGTGTGCGCTGGGGTGTCCAAGTCGGCGATGCCACAAGTTCGGCGTGGAGATGGTGAGGGCTGCTGGTGGAGCGCTGTTATTGCCAAGAAATGGGTAGAGATCGTCGTCGCTAACGGAGATCAGGAGCACCTTCCGTGTTCGAAGATCCTTCACAAGAAAACCACAAGGGTAAAATTCAATGGAACAAGAGTTGTCTTTAGTGAAACGACGAACAGAAATAAGGCTACTCACGACGTTGGGAGAGACGAGCACGTCAGTAAGGCGAAAGTTAGATGGTGGGATAGTGGTGGATCCGGTGGCTGTGACAGGAATATGATGCCCATTGCCGACAAGAATGGAAGAGGGAACATGCTTTAATGAACCATACTTGGTAATGTTACCTGGATTGCCTGTCACGTGGGATGAGGCACCACTGTCGAGGTACCACTCGGGCGCGGGGTTGGAGGGGAAGCCGCCATTGCTGTACGCGGCATTGAGCATCGCAGCGTGCTCCCAAGATGGCGGGTGGGTGGAGTAGGCGGGTGATGGAGCCATGGGCCCGTGCTGGTACACGGGGTACGCCTGTGCATGGGATCCAGGGCGCGGCCCGAGCACGCCAGCAGCGTTGGGTGGAACCCAGCCAGAGCGCGGGGGCGGCAGCGCCATGCCGTAAGGGGCGAAGTAGCCGGTGAAGGGCGCTGCAGGAGGGGGCGGGTGGCGCGCGGAGTTGTCGCCACGACCGCAGCCACGGCCACGGCCACAGCCACCGCGACCACGACCAGCTGGTGGAGTGGGCGGATGAGGCGCGGCGCGGCCACCACGATCACCACCGTCGCGGTCGTTGGAGCGGTCGGAGGTGCGATCACCCCGATCGTTGGCGGCGCGGTTGCCCGTGCTGGAGCTGCCACCAGTGGATCCACCATCGGTCAGAGCGAAGGCCGAGGCGCTCTCCTCGGCCGCGCGCTGCTCTTGGGACTCTTCGGCGAGGATGACCCGGGAGAGGACGGTGTCGAAGGGGAGGCCCTGATCGCCGAGGACGACGCATATGGTGTCGAGCCGCTTGTCGAGGCCATGGAGAAACTGGGTGGTGAGATCCACGTCAGTGACGGCGTGATCGATGTCGGCCAAGCCATCGGTGAGGAGCTTCATGCGGCGCGCATACTCGGAAACCGAGAGATCTCCTTGCTTGAGGTTATGATACTGGCGATTGAGAATCATGTATCTGGCGGCGCGATTGGCGAGGAAGAAATCCTTGATCTTGTGCCAGAGAGCGAAGGTGGTGGTGGCGCCGATGACATGGTCACACATCGTGTCGGAGAGGGTGGCGTGGATCCAGAGGACGGCGTGGGCGTCCAGCTCGAGATAGGTGGAGGTGGCGTTGGGAGGGGGTGGGTGCTCGATGAGGTAGGACACGTCGTAGCGAATGAGGACCATGAGGAAGAATGTCTTCCATTTGTGGTAATTGTGATCAGCGGGGTTGAGGAGGAACTTGATGTGATTTGTGATGTGGTCGCCGTAGATCGGCAGACGCGGCGCAGGGGCAGGGGCGCCGAAGGTGAAGAGGGGGGTGAACTAGGTGCCCGAGGCGCCGGAAGATCCACTCAGAAGGGAGGGTGTGGTGCCGAAAACGAACGGCGGGGAGGAGGCAGCGGAGGAGGGGGATTGGGTGACCGCAGCAGTGGCCGTGGAGGAGGAGAGGGAGCCCGGCGAAGTGGCGGAGCCCGAGGCGTTGGAGGAGTCAGGTGCGGCCATGGAGGAACCTGGAGTCTGATACCAAGTTGGACTGAATGTTTCTGTCCTTAATTGATTCAGTTACAATGTACAGCATATATGAAAAGCTAGCGCTCCTAGAATTGAGGCACGCAGGCCACGAGCGCTGCCGATCCTATAAAGTAGGAGTGGACGCAGCCACTTAAAAAAAAGGGGCAACCTGGTGCATGTAGCTCCCGCTTGCGCAGGGTTCAGGGAAGGGTCCGACCACTTTGGGTCTATAGTACGCAGCCTTTCCCTACATTTCTGTAAGAGGCTGTTTCCAGGACTTGAACTCATGACCTCATGGTCCAAGGACGCAGCCACTTATAACAGAAAATATACAACGTGTATATCTACAGTTTAACATATTAGCTAACCATTTGCTGTTGATATATTCGAAACTAGTTCCACAAAGCACACGCAAAGTACTCAAGGAGGTGCGGGGCGACCGCAACCGAGCCGTCCAGACCCCGGAGCGTCAAAATCAGGGGTAGGTGCTCCAAACCATGCCACCGGGCCAGCCTCAGCGACATAAAAAAGCAGACCAGGCATTCGCGGGCACGCCAGCTGGATGGGGCCAGGAACGGTGAGAGGCCGAGCACGCAAAGCTCCTCTGCATCCGAGCGACACCAGCCGGCAAACGGGCACGATATCGCCGCCAACATGCCCCACCGTGCAGAGGCAGAAACCGAAAAGAGAGCTTGCCTAGATGAGTTTGTCCATATAGAGAATTTGCCCATGCATCAAACCCCAACAACAGTACATAACCCAGGCGTGCCTAAAATTGTACTTCCTCCGTTTTAAAATAGATGACTCAATTTTGTACTAACTAGTCATTTATTTTGGAACAGAGGAAGTATGTGGAAAATGTGTCTATAGCTGGGCGCGGCGGAGCGTGTCTTTCTATTTAGTAATATTTGCGACCTTGTCTTGTTTTAGCGTATTTGGTCGAGGTTTTTTTGGTACTCATATACAAAATTTAATATTTAGTTGGTACAATGTAATAACCACAAATTTAGTATTAAAATGAGTAACAGAACATGGAAATGTAGGTAACTGAGTAGAGACCACAACATCTGTGGTTAGTACAATGTACCAACTACATACCAAAATCAGTTTCCGAACTACATACTCCAAATTCAGAGGGAAACTTTTGGTCTATGGGTGTATGTACACCCTATATGGAAAAATAAACTCGTAGTGTTCAGAAAAAGGAAAAATAAATTAGTAATTAAATAAAAAGTCAAAAATTCTGAATTTTTTTTTGAAATAAACTCGACCTTACATTGTACTTGTAAAAAAATCCTCAAAAAAGAAAAAAACGCCATTGACTTCTTTTAGCAAAAAATTCGGCCAAAATAGTGTGAATAGTGACCTGTAATAGCAACTAAATTTTTGTTTGCCCTGAAGCCAACTTTGGGTTTTTATTCGCGAAAATTTATATACTAGTGCAAAAGAAAGTCAAGTTTATTCTAAAAAACTTCTAAACTTTTTTGACTTTTATTTTAATTATCTTTAAAAATCCCCATATGAGGTGTATATACACCCAAGATCGAAATGGTATTTCCCCTCCAAATTCATACTAAATACTACTAATTACCATATGAGGAGTAGTAGAAAAGATTGGCCCAAGTGGTGGTTGATCAATCATGGTCGGTAAGTCCTCTTTTGATTTTCTAAAAAAAAAGAACGATGGTAAGTCATGCTGGTATTTCTTGAAGTTAGTTATATCCACAGATTGGTTGAATTACAACACTAGAGGGATGCACTTACAATGCAAAACCAACATAGAGTTTTCAAGGGGTCTATCTAACCACTATTTATTAAATCTTGTCGATTCATTTTTTGGTTATTTAGAATGCACTGTCAAGCAAGGCACCAAGGATAGATAAAGAAGAATTGTTAAAAAAATATAGAAAACACCATAGCATATTGCCGATACATGAAACACATCAAGACAAAGCATAACATGAATAAATCAGCCATGCTGACCAGAAATCACTAACAAATTTAGCAGCAAGGACATGTCTTAGCCCATGAACGAACCCGACCCAGGAAAAACAAAATTACACAAGTGATCAATGTGATGTGATACAAACTTAGATTAATTAAGTCTAGATTGGCCGAATTACAGCATTATGCGGATTCACTTAGAATGCAAAACCAAAAGGGGTGTAGCAAAGCATAACAAGAACTACAAGGTGTCCTGAAGACTAGATATCAAAGTAAGTCCTCATGAGCAGATACTAAAGTAAGGCAAGCGGGAGGAGCTGAGGTGACTTGTGCATGCTCAAACATCATATTTGCAACAATCAATTTGTGGTCCTCTCACGGGAGTGCGGAGCCCCTACAACCAGCCGACTCGCCCTGGATCGACTGGTTCTCTACTGTCGTTTGACACCTATTTCCGACGCCACCTATTCCCGTTTTAGATACTCTCTTATGTGATGTTGTTAGTACCGAGATTACCGTTAACCCCCATAGTTTTCACCTCAATCGAACTCACTTCTATTGTGTCAAACCTAGGCTATCACATTGCTTAGGAATTTGGTGGCTCATGCCTGCTAACAGTGGTAGATAAGTGACCAGGAGAGTATCCTATATATGCTAGCCACCTTAGCATTTGTGTGTAGTTTTATAGAGACTCAAATATATTGATTCATTAGACATACCTCTATCTCTGTACTTTTGGATGGTTTAGATGTCAAAATTGCAGTCGTCGGAAAAGGACATACTCCAACCTCCAACACGATGCAGCCACATATGCCTCTAGCAGTCCTAGTGACTCCTTTCAAGTCAAAAGGCTATTTAGTATCAATTATCAATATAATGGAAATACAAATATGAATGTGCATATATTTTGTCTAAACTCCTCGCTTTAGAAGTCAAAATTGAAGTCGTCGGAAAAGGACATACTCCAACCTCCAACACGATGCAACCACATATGCCTCTAGAGGCCCTAGTGATTCCTTTCAAGTCAAAAGGCTATTTAGTATCAATGTATCAATATAATGGAAATACAATTATGAATGTGCATATATTTGTTTGTCAAAAACCTTCTGGAAACATCATAACACACACAATCAAATTTCAGTAGGCTCACCTCTTTGACTCGAGGCATTTTCTGAGACTTGTGATGAGAGTCCTCACATCCCAAATAACCTTCATGAAGTTCCTCTAGGATCTCCTTCAGAACACCCACCGCGCCTTTGTCCGCCATACGAACCCAAGCCCGTGCTTTGTATTGGCAAACCATAGTGTCGCCCTCGTACACCTCCCTGGAGATCAATGTCTTGCCCGACCCTGCAAACCTGACAAGACCCCTCGTGGTTTGGAACCATGTTTGTCTAAACTACCTATCATCCTCGCTTTAGCGTATTTGGCCGAACTTGTTTTGTAGTAATATGAAAAGTTTATTTTTTTCATGATATGGGAGGACTATTCCATTTTATCCTTGTGTGTTTCAGACATTTCTTTCTTTCTATTAAAATGAGTAACACAAATGGGTTAACCACAACCATGGCAGTGTAGGTAATTGAGTAGAGACCACAAAATCGGTGGTTAGTACACTGTACCAACTACATACCAAAAGCAGTTTCCGAACTACATACTCCAAATTCATACTAAATTCTATTAGAAAAGATTGGCCCCAAGGGGTGGTTGACCAATCGTGGTCGGCAAGTCCTCTTCTGATTTTCTAAAACAAAAAGAACGATGGTAAGTCATGCTAGTATTTCTGAAGTTAGTTATATCCAGATTGGCCGAATTACAACACTATGGGAATGCACTTACAATGCAAAACCAACATAGAGTTTTCAAGGGGTCTATCTAAGCACATCAAGAATTTGATGAAAGCTACAAGGCGTGGCAACGACTGCGTAGCGGAATATGGCAAGCAGGAGGAGACGTGTGCTTGTGTAAACTGATGAAGGCTTGAACATCATATTCATAATAGTCACCTTGTGTTCAGCTTTAGGAGAGGGCCCCTGCAACCTGCCACCTCGCCGGCTGGCCCTGAATCGCCAGATTCGGTGATGTGTTTTGACACCCTTTCCCAACACCACCCATTCCCATCGAAGATACTCCCTTTTGTGATGCTAGTGCAAAGATTACCACCAGCATCAACATGGTGATCAGTGGCGCTCTTTCTCTTGTGACTCAAACCTAGGTTGTCATGCATACTACTCCTATA
>NC_041389.1:522722365-522810971 GCF_002162155.2 Triticum dicoccoides | reverse complement strand
TATGGTTCAGATGTATAAATTGAACAAGCCTCCGTCCATGTGGCGTTAATAACTCTTGGCTGCTCTCTCCAGCTGGATACATGCATGCCGCTGCAAATATCGTGGTGGGCATATAGTGCCCGTCTATATAGTGATGAGGCAAATCTTTTGTCTCCGTTTAAAAAAAAAATATTGCTCTGCCAGTAAACGTTTCAAAATTCTTAGAAGATGCTGAAATGGACCTTGCGCTTACAGTTACATCATTGGTGATTGCATGAGAGTGCCCATCATTGTAAATGTCCTGAAGTTTTGTGAGCGAGGAGCTATCCAAAGCAAATGAAATTGGTCAGAATCAATAAGCAAGGTTGCTTAGTACTTCAATCCATAAAAGGGAAATGTCTACGTCAGATTTTGAATGTGTGTTCCCATGTCTCGACAAGGTTTTTGACTTTCTTTTTTGTGCATTCAGAATTGTATTTTCACTATACCGATACATTGGTAATAAATAACCCTTTCTCTTAAAAACAATTACTAGCATTGCTACAGACATGTTGTGGAGTGGGGCATTTTGGAGCTCAGTTTAAACAAAAATCAAAATCTGAAAATTCGAACTTCTCAATTAAAAAAATCCAAAATCTTGAAAAATATCAAAATTTGAACTTCTCAGTTTAAAAAATGCTGAAACAAAATTATACAGGTACACCGGGATGCGACGTGTATATGTGTAAATTTTCAGGATGAAATGTGATCTGTGCAAAAAAAAAAATTCATGAACTTTGGAGATGAATAGTGCATCTACTAAAAGTCTCAAAAAAAATCTGTGTGTGTGTAGCACTCATTTTTAACGTATTTCGTCATGAAAATTTGCACATTTGTGCATTATGTCTCTAAGTTTATGTGTATTTGTTTTCAATTTTTTTGGTACATGCAAATTCGAATTTTAATCATTTGAAATACATCTTCCCTGGAGGCCGAGCTTCATTGAGCATTTTCGCATGTTATGCCTGCACCAAGTTGGAGGTTGGTGTATATAGTCTCTGGATAGGCCCTTGCCTTAATTAGGTTGTCTTTGTTTTCTCTTTCGCCGATACATGAGCGTGTATCATTGCATTGATAGATAGAAAGACAACACATGGATGGAGTGCCTCCAACGTGTACACCACTAGGCGCGCTAGAGTCTCCGGAGAGCAGAGGAATGGGATGCTCGGCCCCAAGTCCTTACAACATCCATAGTAAATTGTAGCCATGTGGCGCCGGCGATAAAGGAAAATTGTTAAAAGAAAATATAGAAAACACCAGAGAACGTACTGCCGGTACATGGAATACATCAACACAAAGCATACTATGAATAAACCAGCCATGCTGCCAGAAACCCCTAACTAATTCAGCAACAAGGACGTGTCTTGGCCCCTCAACGAACCCAACCCAGGAAAAACAAAATTACAGGATGTGGTGTGATACAAACTTGCGAACGAGAATGAGAAACTACTCGAAAACCAGAGCCACCAGAGCAGCCAAAGCCAAACTCACGGCCGCTCCGCAGCGCTGTCCTCCAGCCGCTGCCCCCCGCCGTTCAGCAGCTGGTTCTGCTGCTGCCCGAACACCCCCTGCCCTTGCCCATGCTGCCCCTGCCCCTGCCCGAACGGGAGCGGGCCATGGCCGCCGCTGATCGGCGCCACTGCCCCCGGCACCGTCGGCGGCGAGGCTCCAAGTGGAAGGTGGCGCGGGTGCGGCGTGCCGTGAGGCGGTGGCGAGAATGTCATGTTGTCGTCGTCCGATGAAGCTGGTGGCGTGGCGATGCCCGCGCCGGGAGATGGCACGAGCGGGGGCGTGTCGACGGGTGGCAATGGCGTCTGGGGCGGGGCAAAGGGGGTCGGAGGAGCTGGAGGTGGTGGCGAGTGCAGAGGCTGGTCCGGTGACTCGGGGATCGGGTGCATGACCCCTGGCGGTGGCGACGAGTACAGAGGCTGGTCCGGCGTCTCGGGGATCGGGTGCGTGTCCGCCGGCGGTGGAGACGAGTACAGAGGCTGGTTCGGCGTCTCGGGGATCGGGTGCATGTCCGCCGGCGGTGGAGGCAGCTGCAGGTCCGGCCAGTCCGTTGACGGGTCAGACGGAGGAGGCGGCGGTGGCAGCGGCAGGTCAGGCAAGTCGGCCGAATCGTCGTCGTCGTCGTCAGCTGGCGGTGGCGGCGGCAGCATCTGGTCAGGCGGCATGTCACCTGGTGGCGCCGTTTGGTCTCCGAAAGTGAAGCCCGAGCCCCACGGACTAGCAAGAGTCGACGTCGCCGCTGGAGGCGTGCCAGTGGCCGACGGCGGCGGGAGCACGTCCTCCATCGAAGGCGACGACACCGGCAATGCCGCGGCGCCGCACCTCCGCCCCGTCCACGGCTCGTCCCTCGTCCTCCACACCGTGACGCCGTCCCTGCTGACGATCCTCATGTCGCCGGCGCCGTCGAGGCTGAGCATCACGGGGTCGGAGTCGACAGCGGTGTCCCACAGCGAGTGCCCGCCGGCGAAGAGCTCAAGCCCCACCGGCGAGAAGGCCAGGTCGCAGGTCTCGGCACCGCCCACAGGCGTGCACTCCGACTCCCACACGCTGCTGGTCCCGCCACCGCCCCCCTGCTGCTGGACAACCTCGACGTAGCACACGTCCCCGCTCCCGCCATCGCCCACGGCGGCGCGGCGGAGGTAGGCGGCGAACGACCCGGAGGGGGACGCGAGGAAAGGCTGCGCTGCGCTCTGGCCGCCGTCATCGGCGTCGGCAAAGGCGGCCGGTGCGACGGTGGCGATGATCTGCTGCTCCGTGGTCCTTGCGATGTAGCTGGAGGAGACGGCGACGGCGCCGCCGGAGAGCCGCAGCAAGAGTAGCACTAGGATCGCAAGGTAAGAAGAGGCCATGGCGATGGTTAGATGATGCGAACAATGGGTGGTGGTGTAGGGTTTTAACGGAGGTGGAAGAGGGTTTGGTTTGTGGGGCAGCTCGAGTGTGTAGTGGTAGTAGGAGAAAGGTGTGTGTTGCATGGAGTGGGGAGCATCTTAATTCAGTTGGGCTGCATGGGATATGATTTCAAATTGAGGTGATGGATCGAGTCACATGGTTTATTTTTGTTTTCTTCACCTGTTCCAACAGTCAAGGCATTAGGTGCATTAGAGGTCTAACCGTGCTGCCACCTCTCATTTGAAAAATTGGCACAGAACAATTCAGTATGCAGCTAGTAGTGTTATGATGTGTCATCACTGGATTGACAGAGCATTAGGCGATGAAACCTACTACTAAACTGCTACTTTCAATCAGCAGATGGTCAAACTGTTGGTGACAACCTACCCAGGCGTGAGTGATGCATGGTCAGGAAAAACCTGTGTGTGAACCATATCTGCATCAGAGAAGCATGATACTACACGAAAATGTCCTTCACCAGCATGCAGCATGCAGCATGCAACCGGAAATGTCCCTCACAGTGGGAAATGCAACACTCCATGATGCAGCATGCAACCGGAAATGTCCCTCGCAGTGGGAAATGCAACACTCCATGACCCGCTGTGCAGGCACCAAAAGCACCGACAAGACTAAACGGAGCATGGTCGTCGAAAAAAAGATGTGCAACTACCATATCCAAGTGCACCAGATGATTTCACGAAAAATTTCAGGAGCATATAGGTGTACAATTTACTACAGTTGAGTAAGGGAAATCGTTGCAGATAACAACACTGATGATCTTCGGATATGGCATTAGCAAAATAGCAGTGCTAGTTGCTACATAAATCCAATGTACAAACACTTCAGTTCTCAAACTATGCTGCATCATGCTACAAACTCTAATCTCCATGGATCGTGTAGCGCTCCCACTTCTTAGTCGGGTCATAGATCTGCAAGGAAATACAAGTGGTTACTTGTCTGAACGAATTTGCTGACAATGCAGACACATCATCCTGAAGTGAATGAAAAGATAAAAGGGTCGGTGCCAAACCTCCCATCTCGAGGCCGGGAATATGTGTTTGTTCTTCTCGTACCAGTGTCTCTCCACAACCTTCCCCGCATGAGACTGCAATCATCAAGCATGAGATTAGAGATTTGGATTCTGGAATGCAGCATGTGGACCCCAAAAATAGAAGAGATTGGTGAGTCACCTCATCCTTCTCTTTTGTTGCATCAGCAATGGTACGCACATCCTCGTGAACATCAAAGTGGAAAAGCTGGAAACAGAAATCACCGTCAGTGATTAATACCTCAACTCATTAGATCGTGAAGAGTTTATATAGAAAACCAGAAGGTTATTGTGTGGTTGAACACGAACAAGTGTCGCGTGATTTTCTTTTATACATGCAGTCTCACCATCGTCATTCGTAAGTGCGCTAAACTATATTGAAACAGCACATATGATATTACTGCGCTTTGATGATAGGAGATAGAAAAACAGTGAGCAGTTAAAAGATAACGGTGATGCAAGCCAGAAACTCAAACATCTAAGAGAAGCGTATCAGTTTTGCATATATCCATGTTTTAAAATCTAGGGAAAGCTCCAGAATAACAATAAACATATTAAAGGAAAGAAAAGAAAACAGTGGTAGTTAAGGAACAAGCATTACCGGTCCACTCTTGCCCCTTGCTTTATTAATGATTAACTCGTAGAAGCTGTGTTGCTGTCAAATCAAAATAACAAACATGAAATGGGAACAGAATAAAACTTATACTAAAATAAAACAAAATGCGTAACTTATTGGGGAACAAACTCAAACTTTACATACATGAGGGATAATGAGATCTTCCTTCACATAGAGTAGGTTCTCAACCGATGTTGTCCGTACTTCACGGAACTCCGGAGCAAGCTGCTGTTGAACAGCCCTCAAGAATTCTCCAATAGAGTCACCTTTACGCACCTGGGGGTGTAGAATAATTTGTTTGAAATGTACAGTTCACATCTTTAGAACAATCAAAAGAGGAACAATTTTCCAGTGTTAAAAATGCACCTGGATAGCTCTCCTGTGACCAGTACCATCCCAGTAACTGTAAGTGATTGAAAGAGGTTCATCTGAAAGAGGGATATGATTGTTTAATCAGTTCTGATGCAAGAGTAATCCAAAAGAGGAAGATACACATTAGATTAAAAGGTATTATGCTGTCAGCATGTGGCAGTACTTTTGATCAATTCTTGCTCACGCGACCACTGCATCTTCAAGCGTTCTCGCTCTGCTTGTTCCTCTGCCTCTCTCTCTCTGAAGGATCATTCTTAGCAAACAGCTTGAGGGTTAAACAAAGCTTGAAAATGACAACCAACACTCCAAGTGATCATAAACTAAAAGATATACCTGTCAGGTAGAAAACTTGTCTCAACTGTGGGATCCTTTCCAAGTTGTTTCTTCTGAGTTTCTTCTGTAATGAATAATGAGTAAAACGTTCATACACTCTGATAACTCATAAATAGTTCAAAGGGTCTAGACATAAAGAAACAGTGCGGACAGGTCAATACATATCCCAGGGCACTGTGAGCACAAACAGTGCGATTGTAAATAAACAGAACATAATCATGTTCGTAGCCGTCACCAGGAACCGATCATTATTCGCATCGTGTAACTAGATCAACTATTGGTATAAACTACAGAATAAAAAATGCAAGGAGGAGTCTTGTAGCAGTGTATTTCAATTTTCCCCCTCTTTTGATCGTTGGATCTAGGAACAACGACATATTATTTTTCAACTGCTGTAAATCCAAAAGTTAACCAGCATGTATTTTTCTAATCTTTTCCTTCAATCATATATGCACTTATTTTGTGTCAATGCAAGAAGCAGAAAGTGTGCACTTAACTAGTCTAGGTTCATTTATTTCCAACTTTCCATGCAAGGCCATCTATACACAACTTTCTATGCAAAAACTCAGGTCATGACAACAAGGTGACATTGCAGCCTACAGTGGAACAAATCAAATATCGCATTGCCTCGTCAGCACTTGAAGCAATGTAAATTACAAAGCAGGACATGCAGCTGAGAAGAACCTATTGGTCCACAAGAGTTAAACCTTGCAGATTCGCAAAAAATAATGTACATATAGAACACCATGAGTATTGCAAAGAACGGAGGTCAAGAGAAACCAGTACACTTTTTCACTTCCAGAGTAAGCATTACCATACCAGGTATGGAATATTTTATGTGGAAGACTAAATACCAATCAAGTATGGACCAAAGCAACATTTCATTTAGCAATGTAGTGTTATCGTACACAATTTTCATCATAGTGTACTACTAATCCAATTCAATAACATATAGGTTATAGCAACATAGGGATCCTTGGCCTAAAACATCACTGCGATCAACAATGAGTTGTCAAAATGAAGGACTGATTGGTTTAATTTGAATACTAAGACGTAACACCGGTTTGTGAGCAGATGAGAGCAGTACATACAAAGGAATGACATATGTCCTATTATTAAATGATGAAATTCATCTACAATGTCTCAGCTGTGCTAGCGTCTGAAAGAAAGACAGAAATATGATATACAAACTGCAAGTAACAATCTTCATCACAAAAGTATATAAACAATCAAATAAGGGAAATCCACAGTCAATGTGACAGGTAACAGATGACCTGATTATACAAACTGAAACGGTATATGCTTGAGAAAAATAGTCACACTAGTTGAGCCAACAGAACATGAGTAACTAAAAATGAAAAGGTTAGAACATCATACGGTTCTCAAACTCATCCTCGTCACTTCCGTTCCCAATGTCATCATAGAATGACAAGCGTGGATCTCCCCTCACTCTCCTCTTTTTCCTTTTCTGCATTTGCAGTTCTTCTTCTCTGAAACCAACAATACAACACTTAAATTGGCATAAGGAAAAAAATTAAAGTAAGTTCCTGATTCAGTCAAGCTAGGATTTCAAACTCACTCTTGTTGCAATTTTTGAAGCTTCTCTTTCTCTTCCTCCTCAATCTTAGTTCGTATGTTAACCCTCTGCTCAGGCAATGGGTGAAAATTAAGTAAACAAAATTTACTTTGCCCAGGAATAGACAAGGAAAGGCTGATGTACATAAATGGTCTGTCTATTACCTTCTCAACATACTGCTCCCTCGTAACTAGGCCGACAGTTTCCTTCTTGAATGCAGTCTCAAGAATCTGAAAATCACAATTCTTAGTGTTAGCTTGTACTAAAATACAGCTCCACGGTATACATTTACACGGCACTTGCAAAAACCTCTAGAATCCTGTGAAGAAGCCATGTCAAAGATCCAATAAATAAATCCACCCAGTAAAAATACATACATATAATTCTAAAAAGAAAAGAATCAATAGCGTTAGCTAGGTGAATCATTCAAGTGCCAAAATCTAACGTGCAGGTCTCATCAAATCCAACAAAACACCAGCTGAACAGAACTGTGAGGCATCAACCAACAGTGTTACCAAATACTCCCTCCGTCCGAAAATACTTGTCATCAAAATGGATAAAAGAGATGTATCTAGAACTAAAATACATCTAGATACATCCCCTTTTATCCATTTTGGTGACAAGTATTTTCGGACGGAGGGAGTATATAAGTACCCACATGTCCTTCAAGGCTATGAACTTGCATCTTCTAAGTGCAGTGCCAGTTATCCAAGTAAAGCTAACCTATGTCGTGGCGACCACAACAGATAATTCTCCAACAAACAAAAGTAACAACATACCACAGGGCTGCCAAATCGAGCAATTACCTACTCATGCCAAAGCGCACCCAAATGTCTCTATTAGTCCGACAGCATCTAAATCGAACTCCACATGCATGCTAGTAAGGGAATCCACCAGTAAACAGACGAGGATTTGGCCGCGAGCCAAACCCGCGATGGACGCGGCGACGGTTTTACCTCGGAGGTGCTGGAGCCGAACTGGAGGAGGCCCGGCTGCCCGTCGGCGTTCTTGTTCTTGAGCTCCTCGATCTTCCGGCGCTCCGCCTCGCGCTGCTTCTCAAGCCGCCGGATCTTCACCGCATCCTGCGCGGTGCCCACGTACCCGTCGCCGAACCCCGACATCCTTCCTCCTCGGATTTCCCCGTGTTGCGGCCTTGCCCGAGGGAGTGGCGGTGGGGGGTGGGGGGGCGAGGGGGAGCGCCGCCGCTGTCCGACGGAGAGTGGAGGCGGCGGCCGGCGGGAGGACGGGTCGCCGAGAGCGGAGGAATAGGGCGATTTCGGGAACGCCTCGGCCGCGGGGTCTATACCTCGCCTACTGCGACATATACGACTCGATCGCCAACAGGGCCACCCGATCTAGGCCGGCCCGGATTGAGGTCCAGACAAAGATGTCGTCTTTTCATCTGTTTCTTGCGAAACTTTTCTTTTCCTTAGCTCTCCTGCGTGGTTAGTTCCAAAACAATACATAGACATATTTCCAGGCATCCAAACATCAATTCAACACATAATTCAACTTGCACAACGCAAAGCCTTCATTAGAACCACTCCTCCAAACTCACATCTTCATATAAAACTTCAATCACTCTTTTTATTGAAACAAGAATAAAAAACTTACTTTTCTACTTTATTCGTGTGGGTTGCCTCCCACGAAGCGCTTGTTTTCGGTCGGTTAGCTCGACCGTAGTGGTGATCAAGGTGGTTTCAGACACACCGAGCTCGTAGCTTCTGGCATTCACGATGATGCCTTCTCCTAAGTAGGTCTCTATTTTCTTTTTCCTCGGGAATTGTCTCGCAGAAGGATCTTCAGCGAGTAAATCAAATCTAAAATTCCCCTCAAACACATTTATCACGGCTTTAATAGTCCTTAGAAAAGGTCTACCGAGAATTATGGGAGCAATTCGATCTTCAGGCATATCTACTATAACAAGATCAATAATGACATGTCAATCACTAATTTGAACTATAACACCATGCCTAATGCCTACTACTTGAGTAAAAGTAGAATTAGCCATATTCAACATGATCTTCGTATTAGCATAAGGACCAAGATTAAGACTATCATAAACTGATTTGGGGATAGTGGAAACACTTGCCCCAAGATCATATAAAGCATTGAACTTATTCAATCCTACCTCAATTTCTATGGTAGGTTCAAAAGCATCCTCTTGCTTAGCTGGTAACTTACTGTAGAACTTCTTCCTTTCATCATCAAGTTCACGTACCTTGGCTGCAACTTGTTCAACAAAAACATTATATGCTTCATTGTTAGTTACCTCCGGTAGTGGATACTTCATGGATATCATCTTCATAAAATCTACAACGGTATAATTGTACTCTAGCACATGACTTGTATCAAGTACTTCAGCTTTCTCTTCGTTGCTTCTCACCATTTTAAATTCTTCAATTTGATTAGGCACTGGTTTACCTACAAACTTAACAAAAAATAGTGTTTGGCTCTCTGCTATTTTTGCCACTTGTGCTTTCATATTCTTGGATCTTCCTTCAAGTATCTACACATCATTTGTTAGTCCAACAACCTTACTGGTTAATTCACCAAGTAAGTTATCATGGTTCTTCAAGATATTCTTGAAGTTTTCATTCTGCTCAGTCTGACTAGCAATAAAACTTTTAAGAATTTCTTCTGGAGTATTTCTATTGCTACCATTAACTCCATTAAAATTATTGGATGCTCCTCCATTACTAGGATAAGGAAGTCTATGAGCATATCCATTACTTTTCCAATTAGGATTGTAGCTATTACGAGTGATAAAATTCACATCACTGGTTTCTTCACTGGTGATAGCCTTCACGTTTACCTCTTATTTACCTTTTATCATGGAGATAAGTTCATCAAGCTTGGATGTTAACTCCGTGCTACTTTCTTCCATGGCATTCACTCTTTTAGTGGTGGTTCTTTCAACATGCCATTGGGCATGGTTCTCTTAAAGGAAATATGCCCTAGAGGCAATAATAAAGTTGTTATTTTATATTTCCTTATATCATGATAAATGTTTATTATTCATGCTAGAATTGTATTAACCGTAAACTTGATACATGTGTGGATACATAGACAAAACATTGTGTCCCTAGTATGCCTCTACTTGACTAGCTCATTGATCAAAGATGGTTAAGTTTCCTAGCCATGGACATGTGTTGTCATTTGATGAACGGGATCACATCATTAAGAGAATGATGTGATGGACAAGACCCATCCATTAGCTTAGCATAATGATCGTTCAGTTTTATTGCTACTGCTTTCTTGGTGTCAAATATATATTCCTCCGACTATGAGATTATGCAACTCCCGGATACCGGAGGAATTGCTTGTGTGCTATCAAACGTCATAACGTAACTGTGTGATTATAAAGATGCTCTACAGGTATCTCCCAAGGTGTTTGTTTGGTTGGCATAGATCAAGATTAGGATTTGTCACTCCGAGTATCGAAGAGGTATCTCTGGGCCCTCTCGGTAATGCACATCATATGAAGCCTTGCAAGCAATGTGACTGATGAGTTAGTTACGGAATGATGCACTACGGAACGAGTAGAGAGACTTGCCGGTAACGAGATTGAACTAGGTATAGAGATACCGACGATCGAATCTCGGGCAAGTAACATACCAATGACAAAGGGAATAGCTATGTTGACATTGCGGTCGACCTATAAAGATCTTCGTAGAATATGTGGGAACCAATATGAGCATCTAGGTTCGGCTATTGGTTATTGACCAGAGAGGTGTCTCTGTCATGTCTACATAGTTCTCGAACCCGTAGGGTCCGCATGCTTAACGTTTGATGATGATTGGTATTATATGAGTTATGTGTTTTGGTGACCGAAGGTTGTTCGGAGTCCCAGATGAGATCAAGGACATGACGAGGAGTCTCACAATGGTCGAGAGATGAAGATTGATATATTGGAAGGTTACATTCGGACACCGGAATGGTTTTGGGAAGTTTCGGATATTTTTCGGAGTACGAAGAGGTTACCGGAACCCCCCTCCCCCACCCCCCTGAGGGAGTCCTGGATAAGGGGGTATCCGGACAGCCGGACTATGTGCTTTGGCCGGGCTGTTGGACTATGAAGATACAATATAGAAGACTTCGTCCCGTGTCCGGATGGGACTCTCCTTGGCGTGGAAGGCAAGCTTGGCGATTCGGATGTAGATCTCCTCCTCTGTAAACCGACCCTGTGTAACCCTAGCCCCCTCCGGTGTCTATATAAACCAGAGGGTTTAGTCCATAGGACTCATCATCATCATTATCATCAACAATCATACCATAGGCTAGCTTCTAGGGTTTAGCCTCTCTGATCTCGTGGTAGATCCACTCTTGTAATACTCATATCATCAAGATCAATCAAGCAGGAAGTAGGGTATTACCTCCATCGAGAGGGCCCGAACCTGGGTAAACATCATGTCCCCAGTCTCCTGTTACCATTAGCCTTAGACGCACAGTTCGGGACCCCCTACCCGAGATCTGCCGGTTTTGACCCCGACACCCCCTCGGGAAATAATGGGCCAACATGGGCCATAGGAGAGAGGGGAGCCAGCCCACAAGGGGTGGTCGCGCCCCCCTCCCATAAGGAGTCTGAATTGGACTAGGGAAGGGGGGGGTGCCCCCCTTTCCTTCTCCAGTTCCTTCTCCCTTCCCCTTTTCCCCTCCGGAAAGAAGGAAAAAAGGGGGTGAATCCTACTAGGACTGAAGTCCTAGTAGAACTCCCCCCCATGGCGCGTGCCCCTGGTGGCCGGACTCCCCCCTTCCTTTATATACGGGGGCAGGGGACACCCCAAAGGCACAACATTGTCCTAGCCGTGTGTGGTGCCCCCTCCACCGTTTAATCCTCTGATAGTATCATCGTAGTGCTTAGGCAAAGCCCTGCGCGGATCACATCACCAACACCATCATCATGCCATCGTGCTGACGGAACTCATCGACTCCATCGACACTCTGCTGGATCAAGAGATCAAGGGACATCATCGAGCTGAACGTGTGCAGAACTTGGAGGTGACGTACATTCGGTACTTGATCGGTTGACTCGAGAAGACGTTCGACTACATCAACCGCGTTAAGTTAACGCTTGTGCTTTCGGTCTACGAGGGTACGTGGACACACTCTTCCCCTCTCGTTGCTATGCATCTCCTAGATAGATCTTGTGTGAGCGTAGGAAATGTTTTGAAATTGCATGCTACGTTTCCCAACAGTGGCATCTGAGCCAGGTCTATGCGTAGATGATATGCACGAGTAGAACACAAAGAGTTGTGGGCGGTGATCGTCATACTGCTTACCACCAATGTCTTATTTTGATTCGGCGGTATTGTTGGATGAAGCGGCCCGGACCAACCTTACATGACCGCGTTCATGAGACCGGTTCCACCGACAGACATGCAACTAGTTTTGCATAAAGGTGGTTGTTTCTCCAACTTTAGTTGAATCGAATTTGACTGCGGCTAGTCCTTGTGAAGGTTAAAATAGCAAACTTGATACATCACCGTTGTGGTTTTTGTGACGTAGGTATGTTCGGTTCATGCTAGCAGCCACGTAAAACTTGCAACAAACAAAGCAGAGGACGTCTAACTTGTTTTTGCAGGCATGTTGTGATGTGATATGGTCAAGACATGATGTGATATAAAGATTGTTGTATGAGATGATCATGTTTTGTAAAAGTTATCGGCAACTGGCAGGAGCCATATGGTTGTCGCTTTATTGTATGAAATACAAACGATATGTAATTGAGTTACTTTATCACTAAGCGGTAGCGATAGTCGTAGAAGCAATGGTTGGTGAGATGACCACAACGCTATGATGGAGATCAAGGTGTCAAGCCGGTGACGATGGAGATCATGACGTTGCTTCGGTGATGGAGATCATGAGCACAAGATGATGATGGCCATATCATGTCACATATTTTGATTGCATGTGATGTTTATCTTTTATGCATCTTATTTTGCTTAGTAGCGGTAGCATTATAAGATGATCCCTCACTAAATTTCAAGGTATAAGTGTTCTCCCCGAGTATGCACCATTGCGAAAGTTCTTCGTGCTGAGACACCACGTGATGATCGGGTGTGATAAGCCCTACGTTCAAATACAACGGGTGCAAGCCAGATTTGCACACGTAGAATACTCAAGTTAAACTTGACGAGCCTAGCATATACAGATATGGCCTCGGAACACTGGAGACCGAAAGGTCGAACGTGAATCATATAGTAGATATGATCAACATAGTGATGTTGACCATTGAAAACTACTCCATCTCACGTGATGATCGGACATGGTTTAGTTGATTTGGATCGCGTGTCATTTAGACTAGAGGGATGCCTATCTAAGTGGGAGTTCTTAAGTAATATGATTAATTGAACTTAATTTATCATGAACTTAGTCCTGATAGTTTTTTGCATATCTATGTTGTAGATCAATAGCCCGTGTTACCGATCCTTTGAATTTTAATGTGTTCCTAGAGAAAGCTAAGTCGAAGATGATGGCAGCAACTACACGAACTGGGTCTGTAACTTGAGGATTATCCTCATTGCTACACAGAAAAATTATGTCCTTGATGCACCGCTAGGTGTACCACCTGCCCCAGCAACTGCAGACATTGTGAATGCCTGGCAGCCGCGTGTTGATGAGTACTCGTTAGTTTGGTGTGCCATGCTTTACAGCTTAGAATCGGGACTTCATGAAAGTGCGTTATATCGACTAGAGGGGGGGGTGAATAGGCGATTTTTATGATTTCTTCACTGAGGAATTTGCCGGTGAGGAAATTCCTTAGCGAAGAACTACTTGCAGCGGAATAAGTACTCAGAAGTAAGCATAACAGAATACAGACATAGTCATCATGATGAAATGAAGACAAGCACAGAGTACAGAAAGCGTAATCACAGGATAACACAAGATGAAGACAAACAGACTGAAGAAATTGAACTGGGGAAATTGAGAAAGTCTTCAGTCAAAGTCTTCAAACACAGATATGAACAATCACTCAACACAGTAATGAGGAAATGAAAGAGTTGAGGAAATAGAACCAGTAAGGTTGGTGAAGACAATGATTTGGTAGACCAGTTCCAACTGCTGTCTCAGTTGTACGTCTGGTTGGAGCGGCTGAGTATTTAAACTCAAGGACACACAGTCCCGGACACCCAGTCGCTGAGCACGCAGCTCAGGATACCAAGTCCTCACTGTATTCTCCTTGAACTAAGGTCACACAAACCTCGTCCAATCACTCATGGTAAGTCTTCAGGCGACTTCCAAACCTTCACAGACTCGGTCACTTGGTGATCCACAATTCCTCTTGGATGCTCTAGACCATGACGCCTAACCGTCTGGAAGAAGCACAGTCTTCAAAGGTAACAAGCATCGGATCCACGCAGGATCAATCTCTTCAGTGATGCTCAATCACTTTGGGTTTGTAGGTGTTTGGGTTTGGGTTTTTCCTCACTTGATGATTTTCGCTCAAAGTCCTTGGAGGATGGGATGCTCTCAAATGACAAGTGTCGGTTTCTCTCGGAGCAGCCAACCAGCTAGTGGTTGTAGGGGACGGCTATTTATAGCCTAGGGAGCAACCCGACATGATAAGACATAAATGCCCTTCAATGATATGACCGTTAGGTGGATAAGATATTTTGGGACAGCTGGCGCGCAGCACAGCAATGGTCGGAAATTTGACTCTCAAATTCCTCAGGGCTATCATGTTCCTCACTGTGTAGGCAATCCGCACCGGCGAATTCCTAACTCCTCAGTCAGAACAAATTCCTCAGCGACCAGAAGAACTTCGTCTCTGTCACTGAAGAAATTGACTGAACTGTATGAGATTTCGAAAGGCTTCACTCGAAGGGATTGGTAGGTGTAGGATTTTGAGTTGAGCATCACATGGAAATTTTTCCTTAGTATTTCCTCGGCCCCCTTTAACAGTACGGTGTTTCCTATGACTCAAGAAAGAGAAAACGAAACAACGAAAACAAAAGTCTTCACGCTTCATGTTCCTCAAATGAATACCAAGTCTTCAAGGTCACACCAATTTCTTCACTTTCAAAGTCTTCAAAAAGTCTTCAGATTATCAAAGTCTTCAGTCGAAGAACTTCATTTTTAGGGGTCGACTTTCTCTGTAAATATCAAACTCTTCATAGTCTTATGGACCTGTGTACACTCATAAACACATTAGTCCCTTAACCTATAAGTCTTCAATACACCAAAATCACTAAGGGGCACTAGATGCACTTACACTTCAAAGACATTTTGAATGTCATGGACCATATGAGATGTTCCAAGAGTTTAAGTTGATATTTCAAGAAAATGCCCGAGTTGAGAGATATGAAGTCTCCAACAAGTTCTATAGCTACAAGATGGAGGAGAACAGTTCTGTTAGTAAGCACATACTCAGAATATCTGGGTACCATAATCACTTGACTCAGCTGGGAGTTAATCCCAGCTGATTGTGTCATTGACAGAGTTCTTCAATCATTGCCACCAAGCTACAAAGGCTTCGCGATGAACTACAATATGCAAGGGATGGGAAAGACTATTCCCGAGCTCTTCGCAATGCTAAAGGCCGCGGAGGTAGAAATCAAGAAGGAGCACCAAGTGTTGATGGTTAACAAGACCACTAGTTTCAAGAAAAAGGGCAAGGGTAAAAAGACGGGGAACTTCAAGAAGAATGGCAAGCAAATTGTCACTCCCGGGAAGAAACCCAAGTCTAGACCCAAGCCAGAAACTGAGTGCTTCTACTTGAAAGGGACTAGTCATTAGAAGCGGAACTGCCCCAAGTATTTGGTGGATAAGAAGGATGGCAAGGTGAACAAATGTATATTTGATATGCATGTTATTGATGTGTACCTTACGAATTCTCGTACTAGTGCCTGGGTATTTGATACCGGTTCGGTTGCTCATATTTGTAACTCGAAGCAGGGACTATGGATTAAACAAAGATTGGCTAAGGACGAGGTGACGATGCGCGTCTGAAATGGTTCCAAGGTTGATGTGAACGTCGTTGGCACGCTACCTCTACATCTACCTTCAGGGTTAGTTTTAGACCTGAATAATTGTTATTTTGTGCCAGCGTTGAGCATGAACATTGTAACTGGATCTTTTTTAGTGCGAGATGGTTATTCATTTAAATCAAAGAATAATGGTTGTTCTATTTATATGAGTAATATCTTTTATGGTCATGCACCCTTGAAGAGTGGTCTATTTCTGTTGAATCTTGATCGTGATGATACACATATTCATAATATTGATGCCAAAAGATGCAAAGTTGATAATGATAGTGCACCTTATTTGTTGCACTGCCGTTTGGGTCATATCGGTGTAAAGCGCATGAAGAAACTCCATGCAGATGGATGATGTCTACTACACAACCTTCTTCTTGTAGACGTTGTTGGGCCTCCAAGTGCAGAGGTTTGTAGGACAGTAGCAAATTCCCCTCAAGTGGATGACCTAAGGTTTATCAATATGTGGGAGGCGTAAGATGAAGATGGTCTCTCTCAAACAACCCTGCAACCAAATAACAAAGAGTCTCTTGTGTCCCCAACACACCCAATACAATGGTAAATTGTATAGGTGCACTAGTTCGGCGAAGAGATGGTGATACAAGTGCAATATGGATGGTAGATATAGGTATTTGTAATCTGAAAATATAAAAACAGCAAGGTAACTAATGATAAAAGTGAGCGTAACGGTATTGCAATGCTAGGAAACAAGGCCTAAGGTTCATACTTTCACTAGTGCAAGTTCTCTCAACAATAATAACATAATTGGATCATATAACAATCTCTCAACATGCAACAAAGAGTCACTCCAAAGTCACTAATAGCGGAGAACAAACGAAGAGATTATTATAGGGTATGAAACCACCTCAAAGTTATCCTTTCTGATCGATCTATTCAAGAGTCCGTAGTAAAATAACACGAAGCTATTCTTTCCGTTCGATCTATCATAGAGTTCGTACTAGAATAACACATTAAGACACAAATCAACCAAAACCCTAATGTCACCTAGATACTCCATTGTCACCTCAAGTATCTGTGGGCATGATTATATGATATGCATCACACAATCTCAGATTCATCTATTCAACCAACACAAAGTACTTCAAAGAGTGCCCCAAAGTTTCTACCGGAGAGTCAAGACGAAAACATGCGCCAACCCCTATGCATAAGTTCACAAGGTCACTGAACCCGCAAGTTGATCACAAAAACATACATCAAGTGAATCACGTGAATATCTCATTGTCACCATAGATAAGCACGACAAGACATACATCAAGTGTTCTCAAATCCTTAAATACTCAATCCGATAAGATAAGTTTAAAGGGAAAACTCAATCCATTACAAGAGAGTAGAGGGGGAGAAACATCATAAGATCCAACTATAATAGCAAAGCTCGTGATACATCAAGATCGTGCCAAATCAAGAACACGAGAGAGAGAGAGAGAGAGAGAGAGAGAGAGAGAGAGATCAAACACATAGCTATTGGTACATACCCTCAGCCCCGAGGGTGAACTACTCCCTTCTTGTCATGGAGATTGCCGGGATGATGAAGATGGCCACCGGTGAGGGATCCCCCCTCCGGCAGGGTGCTGGAACAGGTCTCGATTGTTTTTTGGTGGCTACAGAGGCTTGCGGCGGTGGAACTCCCGATCTATTCTGCTCCTCGATGTTTTTAGGGTATATGGACATATATAGGCGAAAGAAGTCGGTTAGGGGATCCACGAGGGGCCTATGAGGGTGGGGGCGCGTCCAGAGGGGGGGGTGCACCTCCCTGCCTCGTGGCCACCTCGAAGCTTCCCTTGCTTCAACTCCAAGTCTCCTGGATTTCTACCGTTCCAAAAATAACTCTCATGAATGTTTCATTTCGTTTGGACTCCATTTGATATTCCTTTTCTGCGAAACACTGAAATAGGCAAAAAAACAATATGGGCTGGGCCTCCGGTTAATAGGTTAGTCCCAAAAATAATATAAAAGTGTATAATAAAGCTCATTAAACAACTAAAATAGATAATATAATAGCATGAATACTTCATAAATTATAGATACGTTGGAGACGTATCAGCATCCCCAAGCTTAATTCCTACTCGACCTCGAGTAGGTAAATGATAAAAGAATGAATTTATGAAGTGTGAATGCTAGCAGGTGCACAAGTTTGATCAATGATAATTTCAGTCACCCTTTCTAGCATCATTATATGTCATAATAATAGCTCATCTCATAAAACTTTTCATGATCAAGTAACAAGCTATTCACATGTTAAAGCATAGACCATAAACTTCATTCTCAGTCATCAAACAATTACAATTCATCTTATTTTCAGGAAGGGTCTATGTCAGAGCATTGATTTAGCAATTCCCACATGCTCAACTATCATATAGTCTTCCATGATTGCTACCACTCAAAGCATATTTTTAGAACAAATAGCATCCATCGAACACAGAGAAAGACAGGGGCTTAATGTTTCGCCTCCCAACTTACTTATCATATAGATAATTGTCAACAATAATAATTCATGATCAAATATATTTGAATGGCCATATATGCTTAGATCTTTCCCCATCATGTGATGCTTGCCAACTAAAGAGTAGGTTGGAATGAGAAGGAATACTACTGACTCTTGCATAAAAGTAAAAGATAGGCCCTTCGCAGAGGGAAGCAGGGATTTGCAAAGGTGCCAGAGCTCGATTTTGAAATAGAGATAAATAATTTTGAGAGGTATGCTTTCATTGTCAACATAACAACCAAGAGTTTCCCAATATCTTCCATACTACATACATTATAGGCGGTTCCCAAACAGAATGGTAAAGGTTTTACTCCCCCTCCACCAACAATCATCAATCCATGACTTGCCTGAAACAACGGGTGCCTCCAACTAACATCAATCCTGGGGGAGTTTTTGTTTGCAATTATTTTGATTTGATTTTGATCTTTTGATCATGGGACTGGGCATCCCAGTTACCAGCCATTTTTCTCGTGAATGATGATCGGAGTCCACTCATCGTGAGAATAACCCACCTAGCATGGAAGATACGGACAACCCCTAGTCGCTACATGAGCGATTCGGGCATACAAAACAGATTATTATTTGAAGGTTTAGAGTTTGGCACCTGCAAATTTACTTGGAACGGCAGGTAAATACCGCAAATAGGTAGATATGGTGGACACTCATGGAAGAAACTTAGTTCAAGGGATTTGGATGCACAAGCAGTATTCCTGCTTAGTACAGATATTTTGGCTAGCAAAGGTTTCTGAATAGCAAGCACCACATGTTGGAGGATCTATAACAATATAACTTCTATACAAATATACCCAAGCATAACTCATTATGTTGTCTTCCTTGTCCAATTTCAACTAATTTGCTCAGGTTTGAAAATAATTAATGGGGCTCACAATCATAGAAGATGTCTAAGATAGTATATTTATCTGTGAAATATCTCTTCCTTCAATATTCTTTCATGAATTGTTCAAGTGCATATATAATTTCAGATTTATGACATTCAAATCATTCAACCATTTACTCATAAGATATAAGTGAAGCACACGAGTAAATGACAAACTACTCCAAAAGATATAAGTGAAGATCAATGAGTAGTTAAATAATTATGTAACTATGTGAAGACTCTCTCTCATTTAAGAATTTCAAATCTTGGTATTTTATTCAAACAGCAAGCAAAACAAAATAAAATGGCATTGCAAGGATAGCACGACTCATGTGAAGAAGCAAAAACTTAGGTTCAACAGATACTAACCGATAATTGTTGAAGAAGAAAGGTGGGATGCCTACCAGGGCATCCCCAAGCTTGGATGCTTGAGACTTCTTGAAATATCATCTTGGGGTGCCTTGAGCATCCCCAAGCTTGAGCTTTTGCGTCTCCTTAATTCCTTCTATATCTCGGTTTCCTAAATCTTGAAAGCTTCATTCACACCAAACTCAACAAGAACTCGTGAGATAAGTTAGTATAAAACAATGCAAAAACCTTATCATTTTCTACTATAACAAATTACTAACATTATTATTCAACATTGCATACTAAATGTCTATGCATATTTAATACCCCTATCCTAAAATAGAATCATTAAACAAGCAAACATCTGCAAACAATGCAAACATAACAGCAATCTGCCAAAACAGTATAGTCTGTAAAGAATGCAAGATTCATCATAATTCCCTAACTCCAAAAATTATGATAAAAATACTACACTGTATAACATTTATCAGAGCTCAATACACAAAAAAGTTTCAACATTATATCATTCTCTGACTTTGCTAGGGAATTTTTACAACAGCGGTAAACTTTCTGTTTTGAAACAGCAACATGTATACTTGCAAAATAAGCATGGTAAAGGCTATCCTTGACAATTTTATTGAAAATAAAGATGCAAAACATTAATATAAATAACATCAAGCAAATACTAACAAAATAAAATGACGCTCCAAGCAAAACACATATCATGTGGTAAATAAAAATATAGGTTCAAGTAAAGTTACCGATGAACGAAGACGAAAGAGGGGATGCCTTCCGGGGCATCCCCAAGCTTAGGCTCTTGGTTGTCCTTGAATATTACCTTGAGGTGCCTTGGGAATCCCCAAGCTTAGGCTCTCGACACTCCTTATTCCATAGTCCATTGAATCTTTACCCAAAACTTGAAAACTTCACAACACAAAACTCAAAACAAAACTCATAAGCTCCGTTAGTATAAGAAAATAAATCACCACTTTTCATACTGTTGTGAACTCATTCTAAATTCACATTGGTGTAATATCTACTGTATTCCAACTTCTCTATGGTTCATATCCTCCGATACTACTCATAGATTCATCAAAATAAGCAAACAACACATAGAAAACAAAATTTGTCAAAAACAGAACAGTCTGTAGTAATATGTATCATTCGAATACTTATGTAACTCCAAAAATTCTTAAATAAATTGGTGGACCTGAGGAATTTGTATATTAATCATCTTCAGAAAGAATCAACCTAAAATCACTCTCCAGTAAAAAAATATCTCGTGAGCGCAAAGTTTCTGTTTTTTACAGCAAGATCAAATAGACCTCACCCAAGTCTTCCCAAAGGCTCTACTTGGCACAAACACTAATTAAAACATAAAACTACATCTAACCAGAGGCTATATGAATTATTTATTACTAAACAGGAGCAAAAGCAAAGGACAAAAATAAAGTTGGGTTGCCTCCCAACAAGCGCTATTGTTTAACGCCCCTAGTTAGGCATGATAATTTTAATGATGCTCACATAAAAGATAAGAATTGAAACATAAAGAGAGCATCATGAAGAATATGACTAGCATATTTAAGTCTAACCCACTTCCTATACATAGGGATATTTTGAGCAAACAACTTATGGGAACAGTAATAAACTAGCATAGGAAGGCAATGAAGGAAATATGCCCTAGAGGCAATAATAAAGTTATTGTTTATTTCCTTATATCATGATAAATGTTTATTATTCATGCTAGAATTGTATTAACCGGAAACTTAGTACATGTGTGAATACATAGACAAACTTAGTGTCACTAGTATGCCTCTACTTGACTAGCTCGTTAAATCAAAGATGGTTAAGTTTCCTAACCATAGACATAAGTTGTCATTTGATTAACAGGATCGCATCATTAGGAGAATGATGTGATTGACTTGACCCATTCCGTTAGCTTAGCACTTGATCGTTTAGTATGTTGCTATTGCTTTCTTCATGACTTATACATGTTCCTATGACTATGAGATTATGCAACTCTCGTTTACCAGAGGAACACTTTGTGTGCTACCAAACATCACAACGTAACTGGGTGATTATAAAGCTACTCTACATGTGTCTCCAAAGGTACTTGTTGAGTTGGCGTATTTCGAGATTAGGATTTGTCACTCCGATTGTCAGAGAGGTATCTCTGGGCCCTCTCGGTAATGCACATCACTATAAGCCTTGCAAGCAATGTCACTAATGAGTTAGTTGCGGAATGATGCATTACATAATGAGCAAAGAGACTTGCCGATAACGAGATTGAACTAGCTATTGAGATACCGACGATCGAATCTCGGGCAAGTAACATACCGATGACAAAGGGAACAACGTATGTTGTTATGCGGTTTGACCGATAAAGATCTTCGTAGAATATATAGGAGCCAATATGAGCATCCAGGTTCCGCTATTGGTTATTGAGCGGAGATGAGTCTCGGTCATGTCTACATAGTTCTCGAACTCATAGGGTCCACACGCTTAACGTTCTGTGACGATTTATATTATGAGTTATGTGTTTTGATGTACCGAAGGTAGTTCGGAGTCCCGGATGAGATTGGGGACATGACGAGGAGTCTTGAAATGGTCGAGACGTAAAGATCGATATATTGGACGACTATATTCGGACATCGGAAAGGTTCCGAGTGATTCGGGTATTTATCGGAGTACCGGAGAGTTACGGGAATTTGTCGGGGAGTGTATGGGCCTTATTGGGCCTTAGTGGAATAGAGGAGGAGGAATCCTAGGTGCCCCCCCCAAGCCCAATCCGAATTGGGTCAGGGGGATGGCCCCCTTTTCCTTCTTCTCTCCCTCCTCTTTCCTACCTCTCCTACTCCAACTTGGAAGGGGGGAATCCTACTCCTGGTGGGAGTAGGACTCCCCTATGGCGCGCCCAAGAGAGGGCCGGCCCTCCCCCTCCTCTACTCCTTTATATACGGAGGAGGGGGGCACCCCTTGGACACACAAGTTGATCTGTTGATCTATTTCATCCGTGTGCGGTGCCCCCTCCACCATATTCCACCTCGGTCATATCGTAGTGGTGCTTAGGTGAAGCCCTGCGTCGGTAGCAACATCATCACCGTCACCACGCCGTCGTGCTGACGGAACTCTCCCGTGAAGCTCTGCTGGATCGGAGTTCGCGAGACGTCATCGAGCTGAATGTGTGCTGAACTCGGAGGTGCCGTACATTCAGTACTTGGATCGGTCGGATCGTGAAGACGTACGACTACATCAACCGCGTTGAGCTAACGCTTCCGCTTTTGGTCTACGAGGGTACGTGGACTCACTCTCCCCGCTCGTTGCTATGCATCACCATGATCTTGCGTGTGCGTAGGAATTTTTCTGAAAATACTACGTTCCCCAACAATGACATCCGAGCTGGGTTTATGCGTAGATGTTATATGCATGAGTAGAACACAAGTGAGTTGTTGGCGATACAAGTCATACTGCTTACCAGCATGTCATACTTTGGTTCGGCGGTATAGTTGGATGAAGCGGCCCGGACCGACATTACGTGTACGCTTACGTGAGACTGGTTCTACCAACGTGCTTTGCACATAGGTGGCTGGCGGGTGTCAGTTTCTCCAACTTTAGTTGAACTGAGTGTGGCTACGCCCGGTCCTTGTTGAAGGTTAAAACAGCACTAACTTGACGATATATCGTTGTGGTTTTGATGCGTAGGTAAGAACATTTCTTGCTCAGCCCGTAGCAGCCACGTAAAACTTGCAAACAACAAAGTAGAGGACGTCTAACTTGTTTTTGGAGGGCATGATGTGATGTGATATGTCAAGACATGATGCTAAATTTTATTGTATGAGATGATCATGATTTGTAACCAAGTTATCGGCAACTGGCAGGATCCATATGGTTGTCGCTTTATTATATGCAATGCAATCGCCCTGTAATTGCTTTACTTTATCACTAAGCGATAGCGATAGTCGTATAAGCAGTAGTTTGCAAGATGTCAACGATGCTACGATGGAGATCAAGGTGTCGCGCCAGTGACGATGGTGATCATGACGGTGCTTCGGAGATGGAGATCACAAGCACTAGATGATGATGGCCATATCATATCACTTATATTGATTTGCATGTGATGTTTATCCTTTATGCATCTTATTTTGCTTTGATTGGCGGTAGCATTATAAGATGATCTCTCACTAAATTTCAAGGTAAAAGTGTTCTCTCTGAGTATGCACCATTGCGAAAGTTCTTCGTGCCGAGACACCACGCGATGATCGGGTGGGATGAGCTCTACGTTCAAATACAATAGGTGTAAGACAGTTTTGCACACGCAGAATACTCAGGTTAAACTTGACGAGCCTAGCATATGGAGATATGGCCTCGGAACACTGAGACCGAAAGGTCGAGCGTGAATCATATAGTAGATATGATCAACATAGTGATGTTCACATTGAAAACTACTCCATTTCACGTGATGATCGGTTATGGTTTAGTTGATTTGGATCACGTGATCACTTAGATGATTAGAGGGATGTCTATCTAAGTGGGGGTTCCTAAGTAATATGATTAATTGAACTTTAATTTATCATGAACTTAGTCCTGATAGTATTTTGCAAATTATGTTGTAGATCAATAGCTCGCGTTATTGCTTCCCTATGGTTTTATATGTGTTCCTAGAGAAAACTGAGTTGAAAGATGATAGTAGCAATGATGCGGACTGGGTCCGTGATCTGAGGTTTATCCTCATTGCTGCACAGAAGAATTATGTTCTCGATGCACCGCTAGGTGATAGACCTATTACAGGAGCAGATGCAGGCGTTATGGACATTTGGCTAGCTCAATATGATGACTACTTGATAGTTTTGTGCACCATGCTTTATGGCTTAGAACCGGGACTACATAAACATTTTTGAAACGTCACGAAACATATGAGATGTTCCATGAGATGAAATTGGTATTTTAGACTCATGCCCGTGTCAAGAGGTATGAGACCTCTGACAAAGACTTCACCTAAAAGATGGAGGAGAATTGCTCAACTAGTGAGCAAGTGCTTAGATTGTCTGAGTACTACAATCACCTGAATCAAGTGGGAGTTAATCTTCCAGATAATATAGTGATTGACAGAGTTCTCTAGTCACCATCACTAAGTTACTAGAACTTCGTGATGAACTATAGTATGCAAGGGATGACGAAAATGATTTCCGAGCTCTTCGTGATGCTGAAATCAATGAAAGTAGAAATCAAGAAAAAGCATCAAGTGTTGATGATTAAACAATATCACTAGTTTCAAGAAAAGGGCAAATGGAAAGAAAGGGAACTTCAAGTAGAATGGCAAGCAAGTTGTCACTCCCGTGAAGAAGCCCAAAGCTGGACCAAAGCCTGAAACTAAGTGCTTCTACTGCAAAGGAAATGGTCACTGGAAGCGGAAATGCCCTGAATATTTGGTGGATAAGAAGGATGGCAAAGTGAACAATGGTATATTTGATATACAAGTTATTGATGTGTACCTTACTAGTGTTTATAGTAGCCCCTGAGTATTTGATACTTGTTCGGTTGCTAATATTAGTAACTCGAAACAGGAGTTACAGAATAAACATAGACTAATTGAGGGTGTAGTGACGATGTGTGTCGGAAGTGGTTCCGAGATTGATATGATCATCATCGCACACTCCCTATATTTTCGAGATTAGTGTTGAACCTAAATAAATGTTATTTGGTGTTTGCATAGAGCATGAATATGATTAGATCATGTTTATTGCAATACGGTTATTCATTTAAAGATAGAGAATAATTGTTATTCTATTTACATGAATTAAACCTTCTATGGCCATACACCCAATGTTGATGGTTTACTGAATCTTGATCGTAGTAATACACATATTCATAATATTGATGCCAAAAGATGCAAAGTTGGTAATGATAGTGCAACATACTTGTGGCACTGCCGTTTAGGTCATATTGGTGTAAAACGCATGCAGAAAATCCATGTTGATGGGCTTTTGGAATCACTTGGTTATGAATCATTTGATGCTTACGAATCGTACCTTATGGGCAAGATGACTAAAACTCCGTTCTCTGGAACAAGGGAATGAGCTAGTGACTTATTGGAAATAATACATACCAATGTATGCGGTCCAATGAGTGTTGATGCTCGTGGCGGGTATCATTATTTTCTGACCTTCGCAGATGATTTGAGCAGATATAGGTATATCTACTCAATGAAACACAAGTCTGAAACATTTGAAAAGTTCAAAGAATTTCAGAGTGAAGTGAAGAATCATCGTAACAAGAAAATAAAGTTTCTACGATCTGATCATGGAGGAGAATATTTGAGTTATGAGTTTGGCCTTCATATAAAACAATGTGGAATAGTTTCACAACTCACGCCACCTGGAACACCACAGCGTTATAGTGTGTCCGAACGTCGTAACCTCACTTTATTGGATATGGTGCGATCTATGATGTCTCTTATCAGTTTACCACTATCGTTTTGGGGTTATGCATTAGAGACAGTTGCATTCACTTTTAAAAAAAGGGCACCATCAAAATCAGTTGAGACGATGCCTTATGAACTATGGTTTGGTAAGAAACCCAAGTTGTCGTTTCTTAAAAGTTTGGGGTTGCAATGCTTATGTGAAAAAGTTTCAACCTGATGAGCTCGGACCCAAATCGGAGAAATGTGTCTTCATAGGATACCCAAATGAGACTGTTGGGTACACCTTCTATCACAGATACAAAGGCAAGATATTTGTTGATAAAAATGGATCCGTTCTAGAGAAGGAGTTTCTCTCAAAAGAAGTGAGTGGGAGGAAAGTAGAACTTGATGAGGTAACTATACCTGCTCCCTTATTGGAAAGTAGTTCATCACAGAAATTTGTTCATGTGACTCCTACACCAATTAGTGAGGAAGCTAATGATGATGATCGTGTAACTTCAGGTCAAGTTACTACCGAACCTCGTAGGTCAACCAGAGTAAGATCCGCACCAAAGTGGTATGGTAAACCTATTCTGGAGGTCATGTTACTTGACCATGATGAACCTACGAACTATGAGGAAGCGATGATGAGTCCTGATTCCGCGAAATGGCTTGAGGCGATGAAATCTAAGATTGGATCCATGTATGAGAACAAAGTGTGGACTTTGGTTGACTTGTTCGATGATCGGCAAGCCATCAAGAATAAATGGATCTTCAAGAAGAAGACTGACGCTGATGGTAATGTTACTATCTACAAAGCTTGACTTGTTGCGAAAGGTTTTCGAAAAGTTCAAGGGGTTGACTACGATGAGACTTTCTCACCCGTAGCGATGCTTAAGTCTGTTTGAATTATGTTAGCAATTGCCGCATTTTATGATTATGAAATTTGGCAATGGATGTCAAAACTGCATTCCTGAATAGATTTCTGGAAGAAGAGTTGTATATGATGCAACCAGAAGGTTTTGTTGATCCGAAAGGTGCTGACAAAGTGTGCAAGCTAAAGCGATCCATTTATGGACTGGTGCAAGACTCTCGGAGTTGGAATAAACGCTTTGATAGTGTGATCAAAGCATATGGTTTTATACAGGCTTTTGGAGAAGCCTGTATTTACAAGAATGTGAGTGGGAGCTCTGTAGCATTTCTGATACTATATGTGGACAACATATTGTTGATTAGAAATGATATAGAATTTCTGGATAGCATAAAAGGATATTTGAATAAGAGTTTTTCAATGAAAGACCTCAGTGAAGCTGCTTACATATTGGGCACCAAGATCTATAGAGATAGATCAAGACGCTTAATAAGATTTTTCAATGAGTACATACCTTGACAAGATTTTGAAAGAGTTCAAAATAGATCAGTCAAAGAAGGAGTTCTTGCTTGTATTACAAGGTGTGAAATTGAGTGAGACTCAAAACCCGACCATGGCAGAAAATAGAAAGAGAATGAAAAGTCATTCCCTATGCCTCAGTCATAGGTTCTATAAAGTATGTAGTGTTGTGTATGTACCAGTCCTATTGTGTACCTTGCCATAAGTTTGGCAAGGGGGTACAATAGTGATCTAAAAGTAGATCAATGGACAACTGTCGGTGTCAAAACCGGGGGATCTCGGGTAGGGGGTCCCGAACTGTGCGTCTAGGCAGATGGTAACAGGAGACGAGGGACACGATGTTTTACCCAGGTTCGTGCCCTCTTAATGGAGGTAAAACCCTACGTCCTGCTTGATTAATATTGATGATGTGGGTTACAAGAGTAGATCTACCACGAGATCAAGGAGGCTAAACCCTAGAAGCTAGCCTATGGTATGATTGTTGTTCGTCCTATGGACTAAGGCCATCTGGTTTATATAGACACCGGAGAGGGCTAGGGATACACAGAGTCGGTTACAAAGGTAGGAGATCTACATATCCGTATCGCCAAGCTTGCCTTCCACGCCAAGGAAAGTCCCATCCGGACACGGGACGAAGTCTTCAATCTTGTATCTACATAGTCTTGGAGTCCGGCCGATGATGATAGTTCGGCTATCCGGACGCCCCCTAGTCCGGGACTCCCTCAGCAGCCCCTGAACCAGGCTTCAATGACGACGAGTCCGGCGCGCATATTGTCTTCGGCATTGCAAGGCGGGTTCTTCCTCCGAATAATTTATAGAAGATTGTGAACACCAGGATAGTGTCCGGCTCTGCAAGAATAAATTCCACATACCACCGTAGAGAGAATAATATTACACAAGATCAATCTGCTGACGTATTCTGTGGCGTGACGTCACACCACTTCCTAGCCTTTACTTGAATTGTTTTTATTGTTCCACCTCAGCGCGTTTAGCGAGGCGGTTTCCTTGGCACGTCTTGTCGAAGCAGAGATCGTGTTCCCCTTATTCCGGGATTCCCATCAATACGGGCATGGGTAACCCAACCGCGCCATTGATTGTGACGCTTGGGAGATAAGCGAGTTTTACCAGGCCAGTGGGGACGCGTGTTTCCGTCCGCCCATATAAGGGGATAAAGATCCAACCTTTTTACCTGCGCCTTCTTCCTCCTTGGCTTATCCATCTCTGCGAACTCGAGCTCCAGTGCCCAAGTCCGCACTTCTCACCTCAACCTTCTCCAACTATGTCCGGAGCGGGAGGCAAGTGGATGGCCTCCTCCGTCACGGAGGGGCAGATCCAGAAGCTGCACGACGTCGGATACTTGTTCAGCGACATCGCGCATCGGCTCCCCGACGAGGGAGAGCTCATCCCCACCCCCAGGCCCCATGAGAGGGTAGTGTTTCTTCCCCATTTCCTCCGCAGACTGGGCTTCCCACTTCATCCCTTCGTCCGGGGGCTCATGTTCTACTACGGCCTGGATTTCCATGATTTGGCCCCGAATTTCATCCTCAACATCTCGGCGCTTATCGTCGTGTGCGAGGCCTTCCTCTGCATCCAGCCCTACTTCGGCTTGTGGCTCAAGACCTTCAGTGTCAAGCCGAAGGTTGTGAAGGGCAGCCAAGCGGAGTGCGGAGGCGCCATGGTGGGCAGGATGTCCCACGTAACGTGGCTGGAAGGCACTTTCGTGGAAACCATCAAGGGGTGGCAATCGGGGTGGTTCTACATCACCGAGTCGAGCGACGCCGATTGGGCAGCGGCCCCCGAATTCAGATTCGGCATCCCTACACGGCTCACCTCCTGGAAAGAGAGTGGCCTGATCTGGGGGAATTCGGAGGAGCTGACTGGACTCCAAGCCTGTATCCAGAAGCTGGTGGACAAGAAGCTCAAGCTTGTCAACGTAGTCCAGGTCATGCTCATCCGCTGGATTCTCCCGTGCCAACGACGGGGTTTCAACATGTGGGAGTTTGATTCGGCGCAGCACCAGACCCTGAGCGGGCTCTTCGACACTATGTACGAAGATGTCTGGAAGGTGTTGTTCAAGGGCGCTGAAGCTCCCGCATTCGCTACCGAAGATCGCGGATTCCGCTCGCAGCGTCCGGCTGACGAGGTAAGTGATTTTGTCACTTGTTTTCCATAGTTTGACTCTATGCGGGATCTAAACTCACTTTACCTTTGACAGGACTGGATAGCGAAGGCCGAACGGACTATCTATCCGGCCCCATTGCCAGAGGACCCAGCGGATGCCCGCCTAACGGGGCTGCTGGCTCCGGCACCCCATGTGGTGCCGGAGAAGAAGGCCAAGAAGAAGGCCACGGGGACTCGGAAGAGTTCCCGTTTTCAGGTGCTATCGGATGATGAATCCGAGGCCGACTCCTCCCACCAGGGCGAGGAGGAGAAGAAGAAAGCCTCTCCCCCAACGGGGGGAGGGAAGAAAAGGAAGGCCTCCCCAACAAGGGAGGCCGAAGTGTCCAAGAAGGGAAACTCTTCCCCCGGACTGTTCCGCCAACGCTGGTGACGATGACGAGGACTGGCCTCCAAGGGCCAAGCCTCTGGCGAGATCGTAAGTATCCGGACTCCCGAATAACTTCAAGGTTTTCGTTTTCCGCCACATTATGTCTTTCTAATGCCGCATACAACCTTGCAGTCCGCCTAAGGATGATCTCCCCAGTTCGTCGAGCGGGTCCTTAGGGGCGTCGGATATGGATTCTCTTTCGACTGCCTCCACCCCCCGTGATGTGGACGATGCCGTGGTGGGATCCCAGGAAGGGACCCACCAGGAGGAGAGGGCCCCGGAGGTGTCGCAGGACAACCTCCCGGACTTTGCACCGGACTCAGCCCCAGAACCCACAGTAGCTCCGAAGTCCGGCGGGCGACCCCTTCGTAAGAAGGGCAAGACCGCGACACCGGCTGCCTCCGTCCAACCAGAGGTGCCGGATAACTTGTTGGAGGCGCTCAACGGCGCCTCCATCAAAGAGGAACACCGCACTGTTATGAGTGCGGTGATTCAGAAGGTTCAGCTCGCCAAGAGCAGGCTGACCGAAGCCTGCAGCAGCCTTCTAACAGGCTTTGAGGTAAGAATTTCAATATATGTAAAATGGTACCGCATAGACAGTAGCCCCTGATGCTCGGTTCGGAGTTCGGAAAGAAAAGCCAGACTGAGGATCTTTAGAAAGATAAACGCAGGAGTCATGAAAATATGTCAATATGGGATTGCAGGATGTGCTGCTGACCTCCGCCGCACTGACTGCGGAGGTCAATACGTTGAAGGAAAACCTCGAGCGGTCCGAGAACAAGCTCGGCCGTGCCAAGAAGCAGCTCGAGGAAAAAGAAGGTGAGTAATACCTTATGGAAATTGTACCTTACAGAAAAGGATTTGGTTGCAAGAAAAATGACAAGGATAACTTGGGTATTGCAGGGGACACTAATGAGGTGGCGGCCCTGAAGGAGGCGGTGGCCGCGGCCGAACACAATGCGGCCGCGGAGCGCACCGAGCGAGAGAGGCAGGAGGCGCGGGTGGCGGAGGTACAGCAAGAGCTCCAGGATCTCGTCAAGAAACATGAGAGCCTGGAGCGTGACTCGAAGACTCGAGAGTCTGAGCTTGCAATGGCTCTTGAGAGTGCCAAAGCCACTAAGGCCGAAGCCTACAAGGGCCTCCAGGAGATCGAGGCGGTAAAGAAAATAGCAGCGGGTAAGGCATGTTTCATGCAAAGTAAGCATGTGAGTGTTAATTACCTGTCGCTTACCCGAATTCAGAGCTCTCCAGGAGCGCTCGCAGATCTTCCTCGCAGCGTGTCCGATGCTGCCGCATTCTACCGGGCCGAGGAGGGAGCTCGACGGAGAAGGTCTTCTGGTCTTAGTATGCTGAGGCCGGATATCCGGTGCCCCTTAGCGACCAGCTGAAGCAGCTGGTCGAGCTCCACAAGGCAGCCGAACAGGCCATGAAGGGCCTCATAGTTCGGCTGTGGCCTAAGGAGGCTATGCCTGGGAGCTACTTCGGCCTGGTGCGGCGGCTAGTGGATGCGTGCCTGTGGGTTGAACTTATCAAGCACTCCGCCTGTATTGAGGGTGCCCGTCGGGCCCTTGCCCACGCAAAGGTGCACTGGGGCAAGATGGATACCCAGAAGCTTGTGACGGACCCCCCACCAGAGGGCAAGGAGCATCGCACGCCCGAGATGTATTATAAGAGTGTGCTGAAGGGCTCCCGCACTATTGCGGGTGAGTGCTCCAAAGATGTAATATTTGAGTAGACTCGCATTTTGTTATCCTGTGAGCTGAAAACTTGGTTCATATGCGCTAAGCAACGCTTGTTAATTTAAAATATTACCTTCTGTGCGGTTGTTTATCAAATCTGAGAGATGGCAAGTCGTCGGCTTCAGCCCCCATGCCACGAGTGCTGGGGTGTTCGGGATAAACTCGAGCGCTCTTGTTCCCATTTTTGGGTCCATCTAGGGAGGCGCTTGACACAGCGACAAGGCAACCGGACTTATAATGCTTGAACACTCTCACTTAGCCATAAAATTCTATAATTTTAAATTTCGGCGAAGCCCCTAGTCTTCGGAAGGCCGAATTTGGGGCGCTATCCACGCCTTGGCCGGACAGTATCCGGCTCCTCGCTCTAAGCGGCATAAGTCTTTAAGGACTCGCAAAAAACCTCTCGAACAGCGACCGGCTCTCGCCTCATCATGACGGTCAGTTTTAGCTTTCTCCACTGAGGCGTTAACCCAGCTCAACTGGGGCGCAATCGCAGTGGTTCTCCCAGTGCTACCTTAGCCGATATAACGGAACATAAGGTACCAAAACATGGGAGCCGGGCAAACCCAACTATTGACCCAAGACATGATTCGGAGCCGATGCATATAGTGCTATAAGTTCGGGGTGCCGCACTTGTGAAAGTGTTCGGACTCATCACACCATAATGCGGGAAACATAAGCCCCTGGTGTGTATTAGCCGTACTAAAGTGTACGGATACAATATGACGTGGATGAACATATGTATGAAAAGGAAATGCAATTATAAGCAAAAAGGTGCTGCATTGTTTTATTAAATAAGTGCTGCTACGAATGCAGAACGATACAAATAGTGCGATAAGCAAGGTATGGGACTGTTAAACATGTCCCCCTCCAGGGGTAGGCTGCAGATTGGTGTATAAAAATGCTCGTAACGGAGACCACCTGTATGTTCGTTGTAGCCTTTATCCTTCCCTGGCTGTTGCATTGTGAGTTCGGCAGATCTGCTGTCGGACAGGGCCTCTGACGAACGGAGTCCTGTGTGTAAAAATAAAAGGTAAAAAGAAAAAAGAAAAAAAAAAGAACGACACACTGGAGAGCCCCTAGTGCGGTTGAGCCGCAGTCTGGGTTTATCGTGGTCGTGCCCCTCTCCCCATGCTCATGGTATCTTCAGAGCGTAATGGTGTACGCGAAGGATCTGCTTTAATGTTTCGCAGGAGCTGGGGTTGGGGCCGCACTGCTATGCGTGCTCGGAACGTGCCAGGTGGTCTTGTTGTAAGTTACTCCGGGCGCGCTTAGCTGTGTCCGGCCGCTTAAAGGCCGGACTCGAGAATTGCCTCAAGAGGCTGCTTTGCACTTCTGCCGCGAGAGCCGCTGTATGTTCCTCCGTCCGGAGAGAACGTTCAGTGTTTCTGTTGACCGTGATGACTCCTCGAGGGCCTAGCATCTTGAGCTTGAGGTATGCATAGTGCGGCACCGCGTTGAACTTTGCAAACGCAGTACGTCCGAGCAAGGCATGATAGCCGCTGCGGAACGGGACTATGTCGAAGATTAACTCCTCGCTTTGGAAGTTATCCGGGGATCCGAAGGCCACTTCCAGTGTAATTGAGCCTGTACAATTGGCTTCTACACCTGGTATGACGCCTTTAAAGGTCGTTTTGGTAGGTTTAATCCTTGAGGGGTCTATGCCCATTTTACGCACTGTATCCTGGTAAAGCAGGTTCAGGCTGCTGCCGCCGTCCATCAGGACTCTGGTTAGGTGAAATCCATCGACGATTGGGTCTAAGACTAGTGCGGCGAATCCGCCGTGGCAGATGCTGGTGGGGTGGTCCCTTCGGTCAAAAGTGATCGGGCAGGAGGACCATGGATTGAACTTCGGGGCAACTGGCTCCATCGCGTAGACATCCCTGAGTGACGCTTCCGCTCCCTTTTGGGTATGTGCGTTGCGTATATCATGTTCACCGTCCACACCTGTGGGGGGAAACCCTTCTGTCCTCTATTGTTCGGCGGTTGGGTCTTGTCCTCGTCATCGCTATGTAGCCCCTTGTCAGTGTTTTCAGCAATTAACTTGCCTGCCTGCTTGAATACCCAACCGTCCCTGTTGGTGTGGTTAGCTGGCTTTTCGGGGGTGCCGTGTATCTGGCTCAAGCGGTCGAGTATTCGGTCCAAATTGGACGGACCCGGAGTAGTTCGTTTGAATGGCTTTTTCCGCTGACCGGGTTCAGAGCCTCTGAATCCGGCATTGACTGCCGTATCCTCACCATTGTCGCCGTTAATGTGGCGTTTGTTTTTGTTACGACGCTGCCTGCCATTTCGGTCCTTGAAATCCGGACTGCCAGAATTTTTGCTGAGGTTGTTGCTGCGTGCTAGGCAGTTGTCCTCACCCGCGCAGAAGCGGGTCATGAGTGATGTGAGGGCTACCATGGATTTTGGCTTTTCCTGTCCCAGGTGCCGGGCAAGCCACTCGTCGCGGATGTTATGCTTGAAGGCCGCGAGTGCCTCCGCATCCGGACAGTCGACGATTTGGTTTTCATGTCCAGAATTGTCTGGCCGATTCGTCTGGCTGCTGAATTATGTGGCTTAGGTCATCAGCGTCTGGTGGTCGCACATAAGTGCCCTGGAAGTTATCGAGGAATGCGGCTTCTAGGTCCTCCCAACTCCCAATTGACTCTACTGGCAAGCTGTTGAGCCAATGCCGGGCTGGTCCTTTAAGCTTGAGGGGGAGGTATTTGATGGCGTGAAGATCGTCACCGCGGGCCATGTGGATGTGAAGGAGATAATCCTCGATCCAAACCGCGGGGTCTGTTGTGCCATCATAAGATTCAATATTGACGGGTTTAAACCCTTCAGGATTTGATGATCCATTACTTCATCTGTGAAGCATAGTGGGTGTGCGGCGCCTCTGTACTAGGCGATATCATGACGGAGCTCAAGGGAGCTTGGTCTATTTTGTTCGGCCCGGCCGGACTTACTGTGTCCGGCGCGACGATTGTCGTCACGTATCATGGGACGCCCACGTGATCCATAGATTGATCGTGATTGTCTTGCCTTATCCTCCAATATATCTCGCAAGTCCGTAGTGTTCCCCTGTGGCCATGTGCTTTTCGAGCGATGCCGGGGTACGGGTCTAGTGAAAGGCCTAGAGGCCAATCTGTCGCGACCACGGGGTGGTCGGTCAGCCGTATTGTCTCCTGGTGATGCGGGTTCGTAAGCCTCCTCCTCTAATCGGGGGAGCAGCTTGCGTTTAGGGTAGCTTTTGGAGGGGCGTTCGAGCTCATGCTCTTCGGCCGCGAGGACTTCAGTCCATCTGTCGGCTAGCAGATCCTGATCAGATCTAAGTTGTTGCTGCTTTTTCTTGAGGCTGTTCGCCGTGGCCATAAGCCTGCGTTTAAAACGCTCATGTTCGATGGGATCCTCAGGCACGACGAATTCGTCATCGTCGAGGCTCGCTTCGTCTCCGGAGGGAGGCATATAATCCTCTGCCTCCTGCCCTGCCGCTCCTTCATAAGGGCTGGCATCTCCGTCCTCCTGCGCTGCATCTTGCTGGAGCGGGTTGTCTTTGGCACTGTCCGGTGTATTATTATCTCCGGTGCCGGAGTCTTCATTCTTGCTGTGGCGAGATTTAGAGCGGCGCCGCTGACGCCGGCGCTTGGGCTGCTTTTTGGAGGGGTCATCCTCCTCTTTTCCTTCGCCATTCCCATCTTTTGGGATATCCACCATGTATATGTCATACGATGAGGTGGCTGTCCAGTGCCCAGTGGGCGCTGGTTCTTGGTCGTCTCCGGCGTCGTCGTCCATACCGTCGATGTCCTCGGAGTCATAGTCTAGCATGTCGGTTAAATCATCGACAGCGGCTACCAAGTGGGTGGTGGGTGGGCTTTGAATTTCTTCGTTGCCCGCATCCCAACCGTCCTGACCGCAGTCCGGCCAGGGCTCTCCTGATAACGAGAGATATTTTAGCAAACTCAAGATGTCGCCGAAAGGTGAGTGTTGGAAGACGTCCGCTGCAGTGAACTCCATGATCGGCGCCCAATCGGATTCGATCAGGGCGGGCGCGGGAGGTTCGGAGTCCGGCGAGGAGTCCGGCACCTTGGAGTCACAAGCTTTATGAGGGACAAAGTCAGTGTTCGGCTCTATCGCCGTAGAGGTTGCAGCCCCCGAGGCGGTGTCTAGGCATCCATCCTCGATCTGCAGAGCTAGCTCCGAATTGAAGATCGGAGCGGTTTCGAGTGCGGCCTCCAGGGTACTGTCCGGCGGCAGAGCTAAATCATGCCCGACGTGACAATGCGGCACGCTCGGCTGTGGCTCGAATTCGTCGAAGATCAAGTCCCCGCGAACGTCAGCCGTGAAGTTCAAATTTCCAAATCTGACCCGACGGCCAGGGGCGTAGCTTTCGATCTGCTCCAGTTGGCCAAGCGAATTGGCCCGCAGTGCAAAGCTGCCGAATACGAAGATCTGTCCGGGGAGGAAGGACTCACCCTGGACTACGTCGTTGATGATGATCGAAGAAGCCATCGAGCCTATCGGTGACGACACAGAGGAACTCTCAATGAAAGCACCAATGTCGGTGTAAAAACCGGCGGATCTCGGGTAGGGGGTCCCGAACTGTGCGTCTAGGTGGATGGTAACAGGAGACGAGGGACACGATGTTTTACCCAGGTTCGGGCCCTCTTGATGGAGGTAAAACCCTACGTCCTGCTTGATTAATATTGATGATGTGGGTTACAAGAGTAGATCTACCACGAGATCAAGGAGGCTAAACCCTAGAAGCTAGCCTATGGTATGATTGTTGTTCGTCCTATGGACTAAGGCCATCCGGTTTATATAGACACCGGAGAGGGCTAGGGTTACACAGAGTCGGTTACAAAGGTAGGAGATCTACATATCCGTATCGCCAAGCTTGCCTTACACGCCAAGGAAAGTCCCATCCGGACACGGGACGAAGTCTTCAATCTTGTATCTTCATAGTCTTGGAGTCCGGCCGATGATGATAGTTCGGCTATCCGGACACCCCCTAGTCCGGGACTCCCTCAACAGCGGTCAAAATTATCCTTAGCAAGGACTAAAGAAATGTTTCTCGATGATGGGAGTGATAAAAGAGTTCGCCGTAGAGAGTTATGTCGATGCAAGCTTTTACACCGATCCAGATGACTCTAAGTCTCAATCTGGATACATATTGAAAGTGGGAGCAATTAGCTAGAGTAGCACCGTGTAGCACAGTGAAGACATAGAATATTTGCAAAATACATACGGCTCTGAATGTGACAGACCCATTGACTAAACTTCTCTCACAAGCAAACCATGATCAGACCTTAGTACTATTTGGTAATTAATCACATAGCGATGTGAACTAGATTTTTATTGACTCTAGTAAACCCTTCGGGTATTGGTCACATGACGATGTGAACTATGGGTGTTAATCACATACAGATGTGAACTATTGGTGTTAAATCACATGGCAATGTGAAATAGATTATTGACTCTAGTGCAAATGGGAGACTGAAGGAAATATGCCCTAGAGGCAATAATAAAGTTATTATTTATTTCCTTATATCACGATAAATGTTTATTATTCATGCTAGAATTGTATTAACCAGAAACTTAGTACATGTGTGAATACATAGACAAACTTAGTGTCACTAGTATGCCTCTACTTGACTAGCTCGTTAAATCAAAGATGGTTAAGTTTCCTAACCATATACATAAGTTGTCATTTGATTAACGGGATCACATCATTAGGAGAATGATGTGATTGACTTGACCCATTCCGTTAGCTTAGCACTTGATCATTTAGTATGTTGCTATTGCTTTCTTCATGACTTATACATGTTCCTATGACTATGAGATTATGCAACTCTCGTTTACCGGAGGAACACTTTATGTGCTAGCAAACGTCACAACGTAAATAGGTGATTATAAAGGTTCTCTACAAGTGTCTCCTAAGGTACTTGTTGAGTTGGCGTATTTCGAGATTAGGATTTGTCACTCCAATTGTCAGAGAGGTATCTCTGGCCCTCTCGGTAATGCACATCACTATAAGCCTTGCAAGCAATGTGACTAATGAGTTAGTTGCGGAATCATGCATTACATAACGAGTAAAGAGACTTGCCGGTAACGAGATTGAACTAGCTATTGAGATACCGATGATCGAATCTCGGGCAAGTAACATACCGATGACAAAGGGAACAACGTATGTTGTAATGCGGTTTGACCGTTAAAGATCTTCATAGAATATGTAGGAGCCAATATGAGCATCCAGGTTCCGCTATTGGTTATTGACCGGATATGAGTCTCGGTCATGTCTACATAGTTCTCAAACCCGTAGGGTCCGCACGCTTAACATTCTGTGACGATTTATATTATGAGTTATGTGTTTTGATGTACCGAAGATAGTTCAGAGTCCCTGATGAGATCGGGGACATGACGAGGAGTCTCGAAATGGTTGAGACGTAAAGATCGATATATTGGACGACTATATTCGGACATCGGAAAGGTTCCGAGTGATTTGGGTATTTATTGGAGTACCGGAGAGTTACGGGAATTCGCCGGGGAGTGTATGGGCCTTATTGGGCCTTAGTGGAATAGAGGAGGAGGAAGCCTAGGAGGCCCCCCCCAAGCCCAATCCGAATTTGGTGAGGGGGATGGCCCCCCTTTCCTTCTTCTCTCCCTCCTCTTTCCTACCTCTCCTACTCCAACTTGGAAGGGGGGAATAATCCTACTCCCGGTGGGAGTAGGACTCCCCTATGGCGCGCCCAAGACAGGGCCGGGCCTCCCCCTCCTCTACTCCTTTATATACGGAGGAGGGGGCACCCCATGGACACACAAGTTGATCTGTTGATCTATTCCAGCCGTGTGCCGTGCCCCCCTCCAAGATATTCCACCTCGGTCATATCGTAGTGGTGCTTAGGCGAAGCCCTGCGTCGGTAGCAACATCATCACCGTCACCACGTTGTCGTGCTGACGGAACTCTCCCGTGAAGCTCTGCTGGATCGGAGTTCACGGGACGTCATCGAGCCGAATATGTGCTGAACTCGGAGGTGGCGTACGTTCGGTACTTGGATCGGTCGGATCTTGAAGACGTACGACTACATCAACCGTGTTGTGCTAACGCTTCCACTTTCGGTCTACGAGGGTATGTGGACTCACTCTCCCCGCTCGTTGCTATGCATCACCATGATCTTGCGTGTGCGTAGGATTTTTTTTGAAAATACTACGTTCCCCAACAGGCAAAACAATCATAACTTCAAAACTTTAACCACATAGAGAGGAAACTTGATATTATTGCAATTCCTACAAGCATATGTTCCTCCCTCATAATAATTTTCAGTAGCATCATGAATGAATTCAAAAATATAACCATCACATAAAGCATTATTTTCATGATGCACAAGCATATAAATTTTACTACTCTCCACATAAGTAAACTTCTTCTCATGAATAGTAGTGGGAGCAAACTCAACAAAATAACTATCATGTGAAGCATAATCCAATTGAAAATTAAAATCATGATGACAAGTTTCATGGTTATGTTTATTCTTTATGGCATACGTATCATCATAAATAGGAGGCATGCTTTCATCATAATAAATTTTCTCATTAAAACTTGGGGGACAAAAAATATCATATTCATCAAGCATAACATCCCCAAGCTTGTGGCTTTGCATATCATTAGCATCATGGGTATCAAAGAATTCATACTAACAACATTGCAATCATGCGCATTATTCACATATTTTATGCCAAGCATTCTATGTAATTCTTCTTCTAGTACTTGAGCATAATTTTTGGAATCCTTATTTTCATGGAAGACATTAAAAATATGAAGCATATGAGGCACCCTCAATTCCAATTTTTTTGTAATTTTCTTTTATAGACTAAACTAGTGATAAAACAAGAAACAAAAAGATTCGATTGCAAGATCTAAAGATATACCTTCAAGCACTCACCTCCCCGCCACCGACACCAGAAAAGAGCCTTATGTCTACTACACAACCTTCTTCTTGTAGACGTTGTTGGGCCTCCAAGTGCAGAGGTTTGTAGCACAGTAGCAAATTTCCCTCAAGTGGATGACCTAAGGTTTATCAATCTATGGGAGGCGTAGGATGAAGATGGTCTCTCTCAAATAGCCCTGCAACCAAATAACAAAGAGTCTCTTGTGTCCCCAACACACCCAATACAATGGCAAATTGTATAGGTGCACTAGTTTGGCGAAGAGATGGTGATACAAGTGCAATATGGATGGTAGATATAGGTATTTGTAATCTGAAAATATAAAAACAGCAAGGTAACTAATGATAAAAGTGAGCGTAAACGGTATTGCAATGCTAGGAAACAAGGCATAAGGTTCATACTTTCACTAGTGCAAGTTCTCTCAACAATAATAACATAATTGGATCATATAACAATCCCTCAACATGCAACAAAGAGTCACTCCAAAGTCACTAATAGCGGAGAACAAATGAAGAGATTATTGTAGGGTACGAAACCACCTCAAAGTTATCCTTTCTGATCGATCTATGCAAGAGTCCGTAGTAAAATAACACGAAGCTATTCTTTCCGTTCGATCTATCATAGAGTTCGTACTAGAATAACACCTTAAGACACAAATCAACCAAAACCCTAATGTCGCCTAGATACTCCATTGTCACCTCAAGTATCCATGGGCATGATTATACGATATGCATCACACAATCTCAGATTCATCTATTCAACCAACACAAAGTACTTCAAAGAGTGCCCCAAAGTTTCTACCGGAGAGTCAAGACGAAAACGTGTGCCAACCTATATGCATAAGTTCACAAGGTCACTAAACCTGCAATTTGATCACCAAAACATACATCAAGTGAATCACGTGAATATCCCATTGTCACCACAGATAAGCACGGCAAGACATACATCAAGTGTTCTCATATCCTTAAAGACTCAATCCGATAAGATAACTTCAAAGGGAAAACTCAATCCATTACAAGAGAGTAGAGGGGGAGAAACATCATAAGATCCAACTATAATAGCAAAGCTCGCGATACATCAAGATCGTGCCAAATCAAGAACACGAGAGAGAGAGAGAGAGATCAAACACATGGCTACTGGTACATACCCTCAACCCCGAGGGTGAACTACTCCCTCCTTGTCATGGAGATCGTCGGGATGATGAAGATGGCCACCGGTGAGGGATCCCCCCTCCGGCAGGGTGCCGGAACAGGGTCTCGATTGGTTTTTGGTGGCTACAGAGGCTTGCGGCGGCGGAAATCCTGATCTATTCTGCTCCTCAATGTTTTTAGGGTATATGGACATATATAGGTGAAAGAAGTCGGTCAGGGGAGCCACGAGGGGCCCACGAGGGTGGGGGCGCCTAGAGGGGGGGCGCCTCCCTGCCTCGTGGCCACCTCGAAGCTTCCCTTGCTTCAACTCCAAGTCTCCTGGATTTTTCCGTTCCAAAAATAACTCTCACGAGGGTTTTATTTCGTTTGGACTCCATTTGATATTCCTTTTCTGCGAAACACTGAAATAGGCAAAAAAACAGCAATATGGGTTGGGCCTCCGGTTAATAGGTTAGTCCCAAAAATAATATAAAAGTGTATAATAAAGCCCATTAAACAACTAAAACAGATAATATAATAGCATGAATACTTCATAAATTATAGATACGTTGGAGACGTATCAATGGACTTTTGGAATCACTTGTGCGAACCGTGCCTTATGGGCAAGATGACTAAAACTCCATTCTCCAGAACAATGGAACGAGCTACTGACTTATTGGAAATAATACATACTGATGAGTGTTGATGCTCATGGCGGGTATCATTATTTTCTGACCTTCACAGATGATTTGAGAAGATATGGGTATATCTACTTAATGAAGCACAAGTCTGAAACATTTGAAAAGTTCAAAGAATTTCAGAATTAAGTGGAGAATCATCGTAACAAGAAAATAAAGTTTCTACGATCTGATCATGGAGGAGAATATTTGAGTTATGAGTTTGGCCTTCATTTAAAACAATGTGGAATAGTTTAACAGCTCACGCCACCTGGAATAGTACAGCGTAATGGTGTGTCTGAACATCGTAACCGCACTTTATTGGATATGGTGGAATCTATGATGTCTCTTACCGATTTACCACTCTCGTTTTGGTGTTATGCATTGGAGACAGCTGCAATTCACTTTAAACAGGGCACCATCAAAGTCCATTGAGATGACACCATATGAACTGTGGTTTGGCAACAAACCTAAGCTATCGTTTCTTAAAGTTTGTGGATGCGATGCTTATGTCAAACGGCTTCAGCCTGATAAGCTCGAACCCAAGTCGGAGAAATGTGTCTTCATAGGATACCCTAAGGAAACAATTGGGTACACCTTCTACCACAAGTCCGAAGGCAAGATTTTTATTGCTAAGAACGGAACCTTTCTAGAGAAGGAGTTTCTCTCGAAAGAAGTGAGTGGGAGGAAAGTAAAACTTGATGAGGTAATAGTACGAGCTCTCAATTTGGAAGGTAGTTCATCCGAGAAAACTGTTCCCGTGATGCCTACACCAATTGGAGAAGAAGCTAATGATAGAGATCATGAAACTTCATATCAAGTTACTATAGAACCTCGTTAGGTCTGGCAGAGCACAACCCGCACCAAAGTGGTACGGTAATCCTATTCTAGAAGTCATGTTACTAGACCATGATGAATCTACGAACTATGAGGAAGCGATGATGAGTCCAGATTCCGCAAAATGGCTTGATGCCATGAAATCTGAGATGGGATCCATGTATTGAGAACAAAGTGTGGACTTTGGTGGACTTGCCCGATGATCGGCAAGCCATAGAAAATAAATGGATCGTCAAGAAGAAGACTGACACAGATGGTAATGGTACTGCCTACAAAGCTCGACTTGTTGTGAAAGGCTTTCAACAAGTTCAAGGAGTTGACTACAATGAGACCTTCTCACCCGTAGAGATACTTAAGTCTGTCGGAATCATGTTAGCAATTGTCACATTTTATGATTATGAAATTTGGCAAATGGATGTCAAAACTGCATTCCTTAATGGATTTCTTAAAGAAAAGTTGTATATGATGCAACCAGAAGGTTTTGTCGATCCAAAAGGTGCTAACAAAGAGTGCATGCTCCAGCGATCCATTTATGGACTGGTGCAAGCATCTCGGAGTTGGAATATATGCTTTGATGAGGTGATCAAAGCATATGGTTTTATACAGACTTTTGAAGAAGCACGTATTTATAAGAAAGTGAGTGGGAGCTCTATAGCATTTCTAGTATTATATGTGGACATATTGTTGATTGGAAATGATGTAGAATTTTTGAATAGCCTAAATGGATACTTGAATAAGAGTTTTTCAATGAAAGACCTCGGTGAAGCTGCTTACATATTGGGCATCAAGATCTATAGAGATAGATCAAGACGCTTGATTGGACTTTCACAAAGCACATACCTTGATAAAGTTTTGAAGAAGTTCAAAATGGATCAGTCAAAGAAAGGGTTCTTGCCTGTGTTACAAGGTGTGAAGTTGAGTCAGACTCAATGCCCGACCACTTCAGAAGATAGAGAGAAAATGATAGTCATTCCCTATGCTTCAGCCATAGGTTCTATCATGTATGCTATGTTGTGTACCAGACCTGATGTGTGCCTTGCTTTAAGTTTAGCATGGAGGTACCAAAGTAATCCAGGAGTGGATCACTGGACAGCGGTCAAGAACATCCTAAAGTACCTGAAAATGACTAGGGATATGTTTCTCATTTATGGAGGTGACAAAGAGCTTGTCGTAAATGGTTACGTCGACACTAGCTTTGACACTGATTCGGATGACTCTAAGTCACAATCTGGATACGTATTTTTATTGAATGGTGGAGCTGTCAGTTGGTGCGATTCCAAGCAGAGCATCACGGCGGGATATACGTGTGAAGCGGAGTACATAGCTACTTCGAAAGCAGCAAATGAAGGAGTTCATATCCGATCTACGTGTAATACCTAGTCCATCGGGTCCAATGAGAATCTTTTGTGACAATACTAGAGCAATTGCCTTGGCGAAGGAATCCAGATTTCACAAAAAGACCAAACACATCAAGAAACGCTTCAACTCCATCTGAGATTTGGTCAAGGAGGGAGACATATAGATTTGCAAAATACATACGGATCTGAATGTTGCAGACCTATTGACTAAGCCTCTTCCACGAGCAAAACATGATCAGCACCAAGACTCCATGGGTGTTGGATTCATTACAATGTAATCTAGATTATTGACTCTAGTGCAAGTGGGAGACTGAAGGAAATATGCCCTAGAGACAATAATAAAGTTGTTATTTATATTTCCTTATATCATGATAAATGTTTATTATTCATGCTAGAATTGTATTAACCGGAAACTTGATACATGTGTGGATACATAGACAAAACACTGTGTCCCTAGTATGCCTCTACTTGACTAGCTCGTTGATCAAAGATGGTTGAGTTTCCTAGCCATGGACATGTGTTGTCATTTGATGAACGGGATCACATAATTAGGAGAATGATGTGATGGAAAAGACCCATTTGTTAGCTTAGCATAATGATCATTCAATTTTGTTGCTACTGCTTTCTTCGTGTCAAATATATATTCATCCGACTATGAGATTATGCAACTCTAGGACACCGGAGGAATGCCTTGTGTGCTATCAAATGTCACAACGTAAGTGGGTGATTATAAAGATGCTCTACAGGTATCTCCGAAGGTGTTTGTTGGGTTGGCATAGATCGAGATTAGGATTTGTTACTCTGAGTATCGGAGAGGTATCTCTGGGCCCTCTCGGTAATGCACATCATATGAAGCCTTGCAAGCAATGTGACTAATGAGTTAGTTATGGGATGATGCACTACGGAACGAGTAAAGAGACTTGCAGGTAACGAGATTGAACTAGGTATAGAGATACCAACGATCGAATCTCGGGCAAGTAACATACTAATGACAAAGGGAATAGCTATGTTGACATTGCGGTTCGATCGATAAAGATATTCGTAGAATATGTGGGAAGCAATATGAGCATCCAGGTTCCGCTATTGGTTATTGACTAGAGAGGTGTCTCTGTCATGTCTACATAGTTCTCGAACTCGTAGGGTCCGCACGCTTAACGTTCGATGACGATTGGTATTATATGAGTTATGTGTTTTGGTGACCGAAGGTTGTTCAGAGTCCTAGATGAGATCACGGACATGACGAGGAGTCTCAAAATGGTCGAGAGATGAAGATTGATATATTGGAAGGTTACATTCGGATGCCGGGATGGTTTCAGGAATTTTTGGATATTTTTCAGAGTACCGGGAGGTTATCGGAACCCCCCGGGGAAATAATGGGCCAACATGGGCCATAGGAGAGAGGGGAGCCAGCCCACAAGGGGTGGCCGCTCCCCCCTCCCATAGGGAGTCCAAAATGGACTAGGGGAGGGGGCGTGCCCCCCCCCTTTCCTTCTCCGGTTCCTCTCCCTTCCCCTTTTCCCCTCCGGAAAGAAGGAAAAAAGGGGGGTGAATCCTACTGGGAGTGGAGTCCTAGTATGACTCCCCCCCATGGCGCGCGCCCCTAGTGGCCGGCCTCTTCCCCCCTCCTTTATATACGGGGGCAGGGGCACCCCAAAGGCACAACATTGTCTTAGTCGTGTGCGGTGCCCCCCTCCACCGTTTACTCCTACGATAGTATCATCGTAGTGCTTAGGCGAAGCCCTGCGCGGATCACATCACCAACACCGTCATCACGCCCTCGTGCTGACAGAACTCATCGACTCAATCGACACTGCTGGATCAAGAGATCGAGGGACGTCATCGAGCTGAACGTGTGCAGAACTCGGAGGTGTCGTACGTTCGGTACTTGATCGGTTGACTCGAGAAGACGTTCGACTACATCAACAGCGTTAAGTTAATGCTCCCGCTTTCGGTCTGTGAGGGTACATGGACACACTCTCCCCCTCTCGTTGCTATGCGTCTCCTAGATAGATCTTGCGTGAGCGTAGGAATTTTTTTGAAAGTGCATGCTACGTTTCCCAACATCCCTTTTTGATGATGCTTGCTATGCTTGTGGCCAAGATGCCAATATGAATTATTCTTATGGAGATGAACTTGCTATAGTTCCTTATGTTAAACATGAAATTGTTGCTATTGCACCCACGCATGATAGTCCTATTATCTTTTTGAATTCTCCAAACTACACTATATCGGAGAAGTTTGTGCTTACTAAGGATTATATTGATGGATTGCCTTTTACCATTGCACATGATGATTTTGATAAATGTAATATGCATTTGCTTGTTGTACCTACTTGCATATGAGAGAGGAACTACATCTCCGCCTCTTTATGTTTCCAATATGATAAAATTGCAAGAATCTGCTTATACTATGCATTGGCCTTTACTTGGTGTGCATGAATTGTTCTTTTATGAAATGCCGATGCATAGGAAGAGGGTTAGACTTCGTTGTTGCATGATATATGTTACTTTGTGCTCACTACTAAATTACAAATCATTATTAATTAAAATTGGCTTTGATATACCTTGGGATCCGGGTGGATTCATTACTTGAGCACTATATGCCTAGCTTAATGGCTTTAAAGAAAGCACTGCCAGGGAGACAACACGGAAGTTTTAGAGAGTCATTTATTTCTGTTGAGTTCTTTTATATAGTCTAAAAACAAAAAAATAAAGAGGGGAACCTAAAAACTTTTCAAAAAGGAAAGTGACAGTGAGAGACAAGCATTGTTGAAGTGGGAGAGCTCCTTGAACTTTGTTCGTGCTCACGGAAACTTTGTGAATCTTGATTATAGAAACTTTTCATCAAAAATAATTATCCCCTTGTAAAATTCCATTGTATTATAAAAATAATGTGCTAAGGTTTGCCTTTAGGATGTTTACAATGCTTGTTGGTTTGTACGGTGCAGGACAGAAACTTTGGCTGTAGTGCTTGATTTTACATTTTTAACTGGAACATCAAATGGTTCTGATTCCTTTTGAAATGTCTTGCTGTACAACTTGTTTATGTTTCCTAATTTTGGTAGAAGTTTTGGGGTACCATAAGTATGGTGAATGTTCAGATTGCTACGGACTGTTCTGTTTTTGATGCATAGTTTGCTTGTTTTGATGAATCTATCAATTCATATCAGTGGATTAAGCCATGGAAAAGCTATATTACAGTAGACACAATGCAAAAATAAGATATGAATTGTTTTTCTACAGTACTTAGAGTGGTGATTTTCTTTATTATACTAACGGATCTTACCGAGTTTTCTGTTGAAGTTTTGTGTGGATGAAGTGTCTAATCGAGGATGTCTGGATATGAGGAAAAGGAAGAGAGGCAAGATATCAAGCTTGGGGATGCCTGAGGCACCCCAAGTAAATATTCAAGGAGACTCAAGCGTTTAAGCTTGGGGATGCCCCAGAAGGCATCCCCTCTTTCTTCAACAAGTATCGGTATGTTTTCGGATTCGTTTCGTTCATGCATTATGTGCAAGTCTTGGAGCTTCTTTTGCATTTAGTTTTTATTTTTCTTTTATGCACCATGCTGGTATCAGATAGTCCTTGGTTGATTTATAGAATTCTCATTGCACTTCACTTAAATCTTTTGAGTATGGCTTTATAGAATGCTTCATGTGCTTCACGTATATCGTTTGAAGTTTGGATTGTCTGTTTCTCTTCACATAGAAAACCGCCATTTGTAGAATGCTATTTTGCTTCATTTATATTTGTTAGAGCATGGGCATATCTTTTGTAGAAAGAATTAAACTCTCTTGCTTCATTTATATCTATTTAGAGAGATGACAGGAATTGGTCATTCATATGGTTAGTCATAAAATCCTACATAAACTTGTAGATCGTTGGATATGATATGTTTGATTCCTTGCAATAGTTTTGCGATATAAAGATGGTGATATTAGAGTCATGCTAGTGGGTGGTTGTGGATTGTAGAGACACTTGTGTTGAGGTTTGCAAGTCCCATAGCATGCACGTATGGTAACCGTTGTGTGACAAATTTGAAGCATGGGGTGTTTCTTTGATTGTCTTCCTTATGAGTGGCAGTCGGGGACGAGCGATGGTCTTTTCCTACCAATCTATCCCCCTAGGGGCATGCGTAGTAGTACTTTTCTTCGAGTGCTAATAAACTTTTGCAATAAGTATATGAGTTCTTTATGACTAATGTGAGTCCATGGATTATACGCACTTTTACCTTTCCATCATTCCTAGCCTCTTGGGTATCGTGCATTGCACTTTCTCATCTCGAGAGTTGGTGCAAACTCCGCCGGTGCATCCAAACCCCGTGATATGATACACTCTATCACACATAAGCCTCATTATATCTTCCTCAAAACAGCCACCATACCTACCTATTATGGCATTTCCATAGCCATTCCAAGATATATTGCCATGCAACCATCATCATCATATACATGACTTGAGCATTTATTGTCATATTTCTTTGCATGATCGTAAGATAGCTAGCATGATGTTTTCATGGCTTGTCCGTTTTTTGATGTCATTGCTACGCTAGATCATTGCACATCCCGGTACACCGCCGGAGGCATTCATATAGAGTCATATCTTTGTTCTAGTATCGAGTTGTAAGTAAATAAAAGTGTGATGATCATCATTATAGAGCATTGCCCCATAAAAAAGAAAAAGAAAAAAAGGGAAAGGCCAAAGAAGCCTAAATAAAAAAGGGGGCCAAAGAAGCGCACCCAAAAGATAAAAAAAAGATAAAAAAGGGGCAATGTTACTATCCTTTTTCCACACTTGTGCTTCAAAGTAGCACCATGTTCTTCATATAGAGAGTCTCCTATGTTGTCCCTTTCATATACTAGTGGGAAATTTCATTATAGAACTTGGCTTGTATATTCCAACGATGGGCTTCCTCAAATGCCCTAGGTCTTCATGAGCAAGCAAGTTGTATGCAGACCCACTTAGTTTTTAGTTTGAGCTTTCATACACTTATAGCTCTTAGTGCATCCGTTGCATGGCAATCCCTACTCCTCGCATTGACATCAATTGATGGGCATCTCCATAGCCCGTTGATTAGCCGCGTCGATGTGAGACTTTGTCCTTTTTTATCTTCTCCACATAAACCTCCATCATTATATTCTATTCCACCTATAGTGCTATATCCATGGCTTGCGCTCATGTATTGCGTGAGGGTTGAAAAGGCTGAAGCGCGTTAAAAAGTATGAACCAATTGCTCGGCTCGTCATCGGGGTTGTGCATGATGGGAGCATTTTTGTGTGATGAAGATGAAGCATGGCCAAACTGTATGATTTTGTAGGGATAAGCTTGCTTTGGCCTTGTTGTTTTGAAAAGACATGATTGCTTTATTGGTACGCTCAAAGTATTATCGTTTTTAGGTCAAATGATAGACTATTGCTTTGAATCACTCGTGTCTTAATATTCATGCCATGATTAGACATATGATCAAGATTATGCTAGGTAGCATTCCACACAAAAAATTGTCTTTTTTATCATTTACCTACTCGAGGACGAGCAGGAATTAAGCTTGGGGATGCTGATACGTCTCTGTCGTATCTATAATTTTTGATTGTTCCATGCCAATATTCTTCAACTTTCGTATACTTTTGGCAACTTTTTATACTTTTTGGGACTAACATATTGATCCAGAGCCCAGTGCCAGTTCCTGTTTGTTGCATGTTTTATGTTTCACAGAAAACCAATATCAAACGGAGTCCAAACGGGATAAAAATGGACGGAGAATTATTTTGGAATATTTGGGATTTTCCGGAGGAAGAATCAACGTGAAACGGTGTCCGAGGTGGCCACGAGACAGGGGGGCGTGCCCACATCCCCTGGGCGCTCCTAGCACTCTCGTGGGCCAACCGTAAGGCGGTTGATGCTCTTCTTTTTCCGCAAGAAAGCTAATTTTATGAGAACAATCTGGGCGAAAGATTCATCCCAATCGGAGTTACGGATCTCCGGATATTAAAGAAACGGTGAAGGGGTAGAATCTGAGAACGCAGAAACAGAGAGATAGATCCAATCTCGGAGGGGCTCTTGCCCCTCCCACGCCATGGGAGCCAAGGACAAGAGGGGAAACCCTTCTCCCATCTAGGGAGTAGGTCAAGGAAGAAGAAGAAGAAGGGGGGCTCTCTCCCCCTTGCTTCTGGTGGCGCCGAAACGCCGCCGGGTGCCATCATCATCGTCGCGATCTTCACCAACACCTCCGCCATATTCACCAACATCTCCATCACCTCCCCCCCTCTATCTACAGCGGTCCACTCTCCCGCAACCCTCTGTACCCTCTACTTGAACAGGTGCTTTATGCTTCATATTATTTTCCAATGATGTGTTGTCATCCTATGATGTCTAAGTAGATTTTTGTTGTCCTATCGGTGATTGATGAATTGCTATGATTGGTTTGAGTTGCATGTTTTATTATTGGTGCTGTCCTATTGTGCCCTCCGTGTCGCGCAAGCATGAGGGATTCCCGTTGTAGGGTTTGCAATATGTTTATGATTTGCTTATGGTGGGTGGCGTGAGTGACAGAAGCACAGACCCGAGTAAGTAGGTTGTTTACGTATGGGATAAAAGGGGACTTGATACTTTAATGCTATGGTTGGGTTTTACCTTAATGAATCTTTAGTAGTTGCGGATGCTTGCTAGAGTCCCAATGATAAGTGCATATGATCCAAGTAGAGAAAGTATGTTAGCTTATGCCTCTCCCTCAAATAGAATTGCAATAGTGTTTACCGGTCTAGTAACATAGTCAATTGCCTAGGGACAATTCCACAACTCCTACCACCACTTTTCCACACTCGCTATATTTACTTTATTGCTTCTTTACCTAAACAGCCCCTAGTTTATATTTATGTGTTCTTTATTATCTTGCAAACCTATCTAACAACACCTACAAAGTACTTCTAGTTTCATACTTGTTCTAGGTAAATCGAACGTCAAGCGTGCATAGAGTTGTATCGGTGGTCGATAGAACTTGAGGGAATATTTATTCTACCTTTAGCTCCTCGTTGGGTTCGACACTCTTACTTATCGACAACTGTTGCGATCCCCTACACTTGTGGTTATCAGAGCATACCGGCATCCTCAGAAGCAGAGCCTCCAAATTGGTCTTGTTGAACCATGGAAACAAAGTTTGGTTTAATGTCATACTCGATGGCTGCCACCTCAGGTTGTGCTATAGGTTCACGAATGAAGTTGTTGTTGGGAGTAACAAAACTCCCAAGATTATGAGCCATAGTGATCTTTTGGTTTTTCAACTAACAAGACTTGCAACTAAAAAATAGAACTTAAACTAAAAATAGAAAAGTAAAGACAAAAATTGAAAACTAACTTTAACAAAAAAAAACTCTAAACACAAAGACTAGGAATACTAAACTCCTCCCCGGCAACAGCGCCAAAAAAGGGCTTGATATCTCCTTTTTATTGATCTAGTATTGGAACAGAAAAGAGTATCCCACACCTATTTCTCTAGAGGTGATCTTGGGTTATCGAACCCATACAAGAGGAAGATTCCCTTGCAGCGATGGTCTCTAGCAAGCTTTTGTCAAAGTGTCAAATCTATCTTTTGACCGGATCAACAAGCAAATAGTGATTCAGACACTTATAATAAAAAGAGGTACGGGTATGAGGTCTGATGCTTACAACCTTGTATTTGCAATGGGATCAAATAGGATATTAATTTCTGCGTTGGAAGTCACCTGTCGAGATGTGCTTGTTACAGATCAAAGTGGGGGATGTGTCCAAATAACATCTTGACCGGACGAGTCCTATCACAGGCCATATTCATCATGCAAGGTTGCCTCGATAATTAAGATAATAAAATCAGACAGGAGCTTTGGGCGTTTAATGACTACACATCATTTCTCCCCAAGGATATGATCCATGTTACCCTACTAAACCTTACTATCACTGGTGTTCGGTATAACACTTCATGGTCTCCTTACTCCTAGCCTCACCGCTGCTCGATCTCCATGATCCTGGGTACCTACAAGGATGAAGATCGCAGACAAGACAAGAGACATCTTTATGGAACAATTTTATTTCACACATACGGTACGTTATATCAAAGTCTTTCATTGATCCCCTCAACAAATACCTCGGGTTGCAAGGCGTATGCCTCAACCCATACCTTACCGAACAACACACACATGGAGATCAGATCACGGGAAAAAACATTGAAGAACACATCTTGAGATTGATTGATTGCAATATGTATTACAATGGTTGCCTTGTGCGATGCACGATTACAAGTATGATTGGGATGGATGAGCACTATGGTGGTGGTGGAGATGGCTATGGAGATGATGGCGGCTAGAGTTTGCGGATGATGAAGAAGAGGTTTTAGCTTCTTTGTTAGTCTCCCTCGTGCTCTTGTTCTGTTGACATTTCGACGGTCCCTTTAACGAAAGTTGTTCAGGTGGATGATCTGCCTCGGAATTCATGCCATATGGGTGCTTATGCCCGTATGGGAGGCCGTCTTTTATGATGTCTTCACACAGACGCTTCTTGTTGTTTCCTTCCTCCTCAATTCTTCTTCCATTCCATTTCCACACGTGATTTCTTCCCTTTTTTGCCCATTTTCTATGGAAACACATTAAAGATAGGATTTGTGGAATCCTTTGCATTCATTAGTCAATAGTACCAATACTGAAGAGAATATCTCTTTTATTTGAAATATCTTGGTTTAACAAAGGTGAAATGAGTGTAAAATTATCACTCATCACCAGCAAAGACTGAAGAAATTCACACTGGTTCTGAGGAGTGTCAACCTTCTCTTCAGACCATTGCTGGCAAATTCTAGCAGCATCAGCTGAACAAGTTGCACAACCAGAACTTATTTTTGATGTTGTGCATTCATCCCCTTGAGAGAAGAATCAGTTCATTCAGCAGACATTGATAACCCAACAAGTGTAGGGGATCGCAACAGCTTTCGAGGGTAGAGTATTTAACCCAAATTTATTGATTCAACACAAGGGGAGCCAAAGAATATTCTTGAGTATTAGCAGTTGAGTTGTCAATTCAACCACACCTGGATAACTTAGTATCTGCAGCAAAGTGTTTAGTAGCAAAGTAGTATGATAGTAATGGTAACGATAGCAAAAGTAATATTTTTGGATTTTGTAATGATTGTAACAATAGCAACGGAAAAGTAAATAAGCGAAGCATAGTATATGAAAAGCTCATAGGCATTGGATCAATGATGGATGATTATGTCGGATGCGATTCCTCATGTAATAGCTATAACATAGGGTGACACAGAACTAGCTCCAATTCATCAATGTAATGTAGGCATGTATTCCGAATATAGTCATACGTGCTTATGGAAAAGAACTTGCATGACATCTTTTGTCCTACCCTCCCGTGGCAGCGGGGTCCTAGCGGAAACTAAGGGATATTAAGGCCTCCTTTTAATAGAGTATCGGACCAAAGCATTAACACATAGTGAATACATGAACTCCTCAAAGTACGGTCATCACCAAGAAGTATCCCGATTATTGTCACTTCGGGGTTGTCGGATCATAACACATAATAGGTGACTATAGACTTGCAAGATAGGATCAAGAACTCACATATATTCATGAAAACATAATAGGTTTAGATCTGAAATCATGGCACTCGGGCTCTAGTGACAAGCATTAAGCATAGCAAGGTCATAGGAACATCAATCTCAGAATATAGTGGATACTAGGGATCAAACCCTAACAAAACTAACTTGATTACATGGTAAATCTCATCCAACCCATCACCGTCCAGCAAGCCTACGATGGAATTACTCACGCACGACGGTGAGCATCATGAAATTGGTGATGGAGGATGGTTGATGATGACGACGGCGACGAATCCCCCTCTTCGGAGCCCCGAACGGACTCCAGATCAGCCCTCCCGAGAGAGATTAGGGCTTGGCGGCGGCTCCGTATCGTAAAACATGATGAAACTTCCTCTCTGATTTTCCTCTCCGTGAGACGGAATATATGGAGTTGGAGTTGAGGTCGGCGGAGCTGCAGGGGGCCCACGAGACAGGGGCGCGCCCAGAGGGGGTGTGCGCGCCCCCCACCCTCGTGGACAGGGTGTGGGCCCCCTGGTCTTCATCTTTTGCCAGTATTTTTTATATTTTCTGAAACTTGTCTCCGAGGATTTTCAGGTCATTCCGAGAACTTTTGTTTTCTAACATGAAACAACATCATGGTAATTCTGCTGAAAACAGCGTCAGTCCGGGTTAGTTTCATTCAAATCATGCAAGTTAGAGTCCAAAACAAGGGCAAAAGTGTTTGGAAAAGTAGATACATTGGAGACGTATCAGACACCGATGTTGTGCCATTTCCAGCCGCTGAAGAAGTGGCCAAGTCTGATGCCCTCAATGACTCCACTCGCTCACCAGGGCCCATCTTCGATGTGAAGCCAAAAAAGATCAAACTTCGGCCAGTGCCCTTCATGCCAAAGGTTGGAAAAAGCATCAGTCGGCCTAAGTTTGACAATGCCAAATTCTTCTCCTCGAAGAATTTCTTCATCGGCGAGTCCCCTTATTACTCTGCCAAGATTAGGTGTCAGCACTTCTGCACAAAGACACAGATGAATTATTATTCTTCACTACTCTTTAATAAGAACAAGATCTTCCCGCATCACCATATTCCTCATGTGGATATGGAGTCACTACCATGTTTTAGGCCAGTCTTGGTTGTTCTTCATGATGCTGGGTGCTACCTCTTGAGCTTGCGTTGGTTTTTCCCTTGAAGAGGAAAGGGTGATGCAACAAAGTAGCGTAAGTATTTCCCTCAGTTTGAGAACCAAGGTATCAATCCAATAGGAGATAACGCACAAGTCAACCAATACCTGCACAAACAATCAAGAACTTGCACCCAACGTGATAAAGGGGTTGTCAATTGTAACGCCCCGGACACACCCGCCGGTGGTCGTTACTCCTGGCGGGATCTAGACTGGCCCCACAGATCAATACTAGTCTTTTTTGCGCACTTTGTCCTCACTCGTGCGCACCCGGGAGCAACTTCCCGGTCGGTCACCCATCCTGAAACTACTCCAAGCTGAGCACGCTTAACTTTGGAGTTCTGTCCGAATGGGATCCCGGAAAAGAAGGAATTCCTAATTGATATGAGTAGTCTATCATCCCTAACAAGCTAGGCTATTACATACACCCCCACTCAGAGGAACCGACGTCCTCGTCGGGCCACAGGAACGTTCCCTCTTGGCACAACCGTCTGTGCATCCAGTCCGGTACATGTGCCATGCCGTGTGCCACGACGGGTCACAAACGTCATGAACAACATGACCACGCACCTGTCCGCAACCATTCGTGTAACCGCGAGGGTCGGTTCTGATACCAACTTGTAACGCCTCGGACACACCCTCCGGTGGTCGTTACTCCTGGCGGGATCTAGACTGGCCCCACAGATCAATACTAGTCTTTTCTGCGCACTTTGTCCTCATTCATGCGCACCCGGGAGCAACTTCACGGTCGGTCACCCATCCTGAAACTACTCCAAGCTGAGCACGCTTAACTTTGGAGTTCTGTCCGAATGGGATCCCGGAAAAGAAGGAATTCCTTATTGATATGAGTAGTCTATCATCCCTAATAAGCCAGGCTATTACATCAATCCCTTCATGCTCACTTGCAAAAGTGAGATCTGATAGAGATAGATAAACGGTAAAGTAAATATTTTTGGTATTTTTGGTTTATAGATCAGAAAGTAAAAGATTGCAAAATAGTAGATCGGAAACTAGTAAGATGTAAAAGAGAACTTAATATGATGGAAAAGAGACCCCGGGGACATAGGTTTCACTAGTGGCTTCTCTCAAGATAGCAAATATTACGGTGGGTGAACAAATTACTGCCGAGCAATTGATAGAAAAGTGCATAGTTATGATGATATCTAAGGCAATGATCATGAACATAGGCATCACGTCCGCGTCAAGTAGACCGAAACGATTTTGCATCTACTACTATTACTCCACACATCAACTGCTATCCAGCATGCATCTAGAGTATTAAGTTCATAAAGAACGAAGTAACGCATTAAGTAAGATGACATGATGTAGAAAATTAACTCAAGCAATATGATGAAAACCCCATCTTTTTATCCTCGATGACAACAATACAATACGTGCCTTGCTACCCCTACTGTCACTGGGAAAGGACACCGCAAGATTGAACCCAAAGCTAAGCACTTCTCCCATTACAAGAAAGATCAATCTAGTAGGCCAAACTAAACCAATAATTCGAAGAGACTTGTGAAGATATCAAATCATGCATATAAGAATTCAGAGAAGAACCAAATAGTATTCATAGATAATCTAATCATAAATCGACAATTCATCGGATCTCGGCAAACACACCGCAAAAGAATATTACATCAAATAGATCTCCAAGAACATCGAGGAGAACATGGTATTGAGAATCAAAGAGAGAGAGAAGAAGCCATCTAGCTACTAACTATGGACCCAAAGGTCTGTGATAAACTACTCACGCTTCATCCGAGAGGTAATGGTGTTGATGTAGAAGCCCTCCATGATCGAATCCCCCTCTGGCAGGATGCCGGAAAAGGCCCCTAGATGGGATCTCACGGGTACAGAAGGTTGTGGCAGTGGAAAAGTGTTTCGTGGCTCTCCTGGATGTTTTTAGGGTATAAGAGTATATATAGGCGAAGGAACTAGGTCAAGGGAGCTACGAGGGGCCCAGGAGGTAGGGGGTGTTCCCTCCTGTCTCGTGGCTGCCTCGTTACGTCTTCGACTTCATCTCCAAGTCTTCTGGTTTCCTTTTGGTCCAAGAAAGATCATCGCAAAACATTCATTCTGTTTGGACTCCGTTTGGTATTCCTTTTCTGCGAAACTCTAAAATAGGCAAAAAACTGAAAATGGCACTGGGCTCTCGGTTAATAGGTTAGTCCCAAAAATAATATGAAATAGCATATTAATGCCTATTAAACATCCAAAATAGATAATATAATAGCATGGAACAATAAAAAATTATAGATACGTTGGAGATGTATCACTGGGTTACTCAGTTTTTTTTTTGACATTTGCGATTGGAACATAGAGCTCATTCTTAAATTTTATGCCACCTTGCACATGTCAATATTGATGACATTCACTCTTGATCTCTAGACTGGATGGGTGAAGACACTCACTATAAAGCACCTTATGATGAATTGCTTCGTGCTCTACCAGTGGATCCACCCCAAGAAGATGCAAGGAAGATTTATGAGGAACCCGAGCTGCCACACCATCTGATGCAAGTGATGATGAAGCCAATTGCTAAAGGAGATGCTCTAAGGATACCCTTCCTAGTGAAGGATTTGCTATTTGTGCATCGCGCGGTCTATCACATCTTGGCCAAGACCCTCAGTCACATCAAAGGCCACAACTCAGATATTGAAGAAGTTGTGAGCATCATGAAGAATTTGTTGTTCAACATCCACTACTGCAGGATGCTGCTAACGCGACACTACGAGCAGAGACCCTTTGACGAAACTGTGTGCGATGCAATAATCACAAACACTGGTGTAAAAAACCCGTCCAAAAGGTGCAAAATGTTTGCGATGATGGATGCATCAAACACGGTTCAGATTTTGGTTCCGTGTGCGATGCAGGGCATACGGTTCAGTTCAATTAACTGTTTACGATGAGGAGGAACAAAAAATGGGCATCTAGATGAAGGTGTGTGCGATATACAGCATACGGTTCACTCGGATGAACTGTTTGTTATTAGGCAACACAAAAGAAACGGTCAGGCAGATCAAGGTGTGTGCGATATACGGCATGCAATTCACTTGGATAAATTGTTTGCATTGAGACAAGAGAACAGAAACGGTTTAATATAACAAGATGTCTGTGATACGTGCAAACAGGTCTGTAATCATAAATGTGTGCGAAGACCGATAATAACACAGACGATTGCTTCTAATAAGATGTATGTGATATGCTCTGTCTACACAACATCTATTGGCCACTGGGGGACGGGTGGTCATCCGGTACACCATAAGGATGCGAAAAGGCATCCTATATCAGCAAGGACTAGTTGTTCCACCAATAGCTCATCTAAGTGAACTCTCAAGTTATGTGTGCTCAGGCTGGAGCAGCCATCAGATGGGTGATTGGATGCGAAGTTGTGTTGATGTTAAATTAACTGATAGGATGGGTCATTTCGGTCAAATGACCGAAATGACCCATTCCCTCAGCTAATTTAACCTCGAGGTCCTTGTTTTTTATTTTTATTTTATTTTTTAACATATGTTAAAGAAGGTCTACCGCATTACTTTTTGACAATGTGTATACATGGCATACAGTTGATCCATCTGACCTGTTTGTGATGGAATAAGCCGTGGGTGTTGTGGGAAAACGCTTGCTAGTGTACAACTATTTGCGATTGATGAATTCATCACCGACGAGTTCCCTAGTGTGGTCCATGTTCATCTCATCATCATCTACTTCTTGTGCTAGCTCGATGTTCCTTATATGCTAAGTTTCCATTAATTGATGGCGTTCTATGAACACGCCACCGTTTCCCGCCATTTCCTCACTTGTTTTCCGCCACCCAGCAATATTGCACATAAACCTAGGCGCGGCACGATGCACGGAGGCAACAAGCACAGCTTGTAGCACATCCACCCTTTCCAAGCATGCCAACGCACCAAAGCGCCACCTCTGCCATCAACCTCGTCGACGAGGAAAACCATAAGGCACCACGGCCCATCGAGGCCGTGGCACTCCCCAGCAACGTGATGGACGACGTTGTGATGTGTGTCATCGCCGGGGTTGAGCAGACCCTTGGCGCATGGCGCTTCAGTGCAGTGGATCAAGATAGGCATGTCAGCGCCGAGAGGCTGCAGCTTGCTGCACAACATGATCGATGGCGCGCCGTAGAGAAAGCTAGGCGCGTCCGCGCTGATAGGCTGTGGCTCGCCGCACGACAAGACCATTGGAGCGCCGCAGAGTGAGAGGCGTGGTGTGCCGCACAGCAAGAGCGGGTCCATCGGTGCTTGCCTGCTGTCTGTAGGGTGTCGCAGCTGGGTACATGTCCCGTCAGTACCCCATTTATCACCAGGAGTGGCCACAGGCCCTCTGCGATGTACTTGCACCAAAGGTCGGCCGCGCCGTACTTGCACCGAACGCCCGCCGCGTCTTTCGCATGGGTCGCGCTGTTCACCTTGTCCGTGTCCCGCTCAATGCCAACTTGCTGGTCGGAAGGCTCGACCGCCTCCTTGGCCCAGGTGTCCACCTGGGACATTAGAGGAACATGGCTGCCGCATCCTCGAGGTGGTGATCTCCGATGAAATAGCCAACTTGGAGCTCGAGATCGCGCTCCAGATGTATCGCGAGCGTGTCAACCACTTGGACGAACGCCTGCACGAGTTCAGGCAGAGCCAAGAGCTACCGTAGGCAAGGGCTGTTGGTCATGGTCTCATGGACGCATTTTATTTTATTGAGTCGTTTCAACGTGGATAGCTATGTATTCACAGCAATCATACTATTGCTCTATTTATTGCTCTGTTTCAATGTGTATACTCTGTTTTCCGTTCTTATATGTTCTGTGTCAATATGTGTTTATACGCTTTCCATTATGTATATGTGGATGATAACAGATAGATTCAAATTAGTATACAAAAATAGATAGAAAATGGATTTCATAATATATATATAATATTAATTGTTCATTAGTTCATCACAGAATATATATAATATCATCACATATACGTGATGATACTTAACTACTAGGTACAATACATAAAATTGAAAACAAACAATACTAAAACTAATAATCCCTCCTGGGGCCAGTATTTTGGCAGCCCCTCGCCAGCAGCTCTCTGGTGCGCGCCGTCTTCCCAGAGCTGAGGCAGTACTCCACCTCCTCCACCTTGCAGCGCTTGACGTGCCGATCTACCTCTTGCAGGTGGACACGCGATAACGATCTTGCCATTTTGTTGGGGCCCACCAGAGCTCCTCATCGGTGGCACGTTGGAGCTTATCAGCCCAGCTCCATGCAGTGACGAGGCGCGTAGCGCCTCTGGCCTTCCTCGCGAAGTACCCGTCTTTGTACACCTCCTCCGCACGACGATGCGCCCACCCCCAAAGCTCCACCGCCTCCTTTTTCCAGGCGGCATCACGGGCTTCACAGGTCGCCTGGTACCTGGTGATACGTCTCCAACGTATCTATAATTTATGAAGTATTCATGCTATTATATTATCTGTTTTAGATGTTTAATGGGCTTTACTATGCACTTTTATATTCTTTTTGGGACTAACCTATTAACCTAGAGCCCAGTGCCAGTTTTTGTTTTTTCCTTGTTTTTGAGTTTCGCAGAAAAGGAATACCAAACGGAGTCCAATTGACGTGCCAATTTTTGACAAATTTTTATGGACCAAAAGAAGCCCCGGGAGTGCAAGAGTTGGGCCAGAAGAGTCCCGGGCTGCCCACGAGGGTGGGGGCCATGCCCACCCCCTAGGGCGCGCCCCTGCCTCGTGGACAGCCCGGAGACCCCCCTTATATGAAACGTACGCCAAAAAATCCTATAAATACTGAAACCTCCGAGGAGCACAATAGATCGGGAGTTCCTCCGCCGCAAGCCTCTGTAGCCACCAAAAGCCAATCGGGACCATGTTCCAGGACCCTGCCAGAGGGGGGATCCCTCACCGGTGGCCATCTTCATCATCCCGACGCTCTCCATGACGAGGAGGGAGTAGTTCACCCTCGGGGCTGAGGGTATGTACCAGTAGCTATGTGTTTGATATCTCTCTCTCTCTCTCTCTCTCTCTCTCGTGTTCTTGATTTGGCACGATCTTGATGTATCGCGAGCTTTGCTATTATAGTTGGATCTTATGATGTTTCTCCCCATCTACTCTCTTGTAATGGATTGAGTTTTCCCTTTGAAGTTATCTTATCGGATTGAGTCTTTAAGGATTTGAGAACACTTGATGTATGTCTTGCCGTGCTTATCTGTGGTGATAATGGGATATTCACGTGATCCACTTGATGTATGTTTTGGTGATCAACTTGCGGGTTCCGTGACCTTGGGAATCTATGCATAGGGGTTGGCACACGTTTTCGTCTTGACTCTCCGGTAGGAACTTTGGGGCACTCTTTGAAGTACTTTGTGTTAGTTGAATAGATGAATGTGAGATTGTGTGATGCATATCGCATAATCATGCCCATGGATACTTGAGGTGACAATGGAGTATCTAGGTGACATTAGGGTTTTGGTTGATTGTGTCTTAAGGTATTATTCTAGTATGAACTCTATGATAGATCGAATGGAAAGAATAGCTTCATGTTATTTTACTACGGACTCTTGAATAGATAGATCAGAAAGGATAACTTTGAGGTGGTTTCGTACCCTACCATAACCTCTTCGTTTGTTCTCCACTATTAGTGACTTTGGAGTGACTCTTTGTTGCATGTTGAGGGATATTTATATGATCCAATTATGTTATTATTGTTGAGAGAGCTTGCACTAGTGAAAGTATGAACCTTAGACCTTGTTTCCTAGCATTGCAATATCATTTCCGTTCACTTTTACCACTTGTTACCTTGTTATTTTATAATTTCAGATTACAAATACCTTTATCTACCATCCATATTGCACTTGTATCACCATCTCTTCGCCGAACTAGTGCACCTATACAATTTACCATTGTATTGGGTGTGTTGGGGACACAAGAGACTCTTTGTTATTTGGTTGCAGGGTTGTTTGAGAGAGACCATCTTCATCATACGCCTCCCACGAATTGATAAACCTTAGGTCATCCACTTGAGGGAAATTTGCTACTGTCCTACAAACCTTTGCACTTGGAGGCCCAACAACGTCTACAAGAAGAAGGTTGTGTAGTAGACATCACCTAGAATCCTCCTCTGCCATATCCTTCTTGAAATCCACTTGCATGGCTTTCTCAGCCGGGGGTAGCAACTTCCAAAGACAAAGATCATACTGGCCCAAAAACCAATCCAAAGTTGGGGGATCCGGCGCAACCTCGTCCGACGGCGCGTAGGTGTCCTTGTTGTTGCTCTTCGAGTGAGCTCCTCGGAGGGTGGCGACTCCTCGTCGGCACGTGGGAAGACCGGTGGCACCATGCCAGAGATAAGAGAGAGAGAGAGAGAGAGAGAGAGAGAGAGAGAGAGGGTGATCAAGGGGAGGATCTAGATGAGAATACAGGCGGGACGACGTGAGCAAGGTAGTATTATTGGCCGCCGGAATCTAGATCGACGGGAACAGTACACACGCCGGTCGCCGGAATTTACGAGTACTGTAGTGTGAATTAGACACAATTCCTGCAGCAAAATCCATGTGTGAACATAATAGCTAACGGTTCCCAATGCAGAACCGTGTCTGGTTAACAAAGCCCGCCACTCACCTTCCAAACCTCGAGGCGTGAAATAGAGTGCCCATCATGTCGGGCCAGTTGTCTTGCCAGATTTTACATTTTCTTATTTGAACACTAGATATTTACACCATCTGATGATTTTTTAACTCGCACACAAGTACATAAATATGATTTTTCAAACCGTTATGGTTAGCCATTGCATGTAGATGTAGTTCAAATTTGAATTACGGTCATTAAATGGCAAGAAAATCACTTAAATGTCTTCAAAAGGTCAAATGACCCCTGAAATTTTCCAAATTTTCACATGACAGTTGTATTAGTGCACGTTACACGTAGAAAAAAATTGAAGGCCGTAAGAAGAAGCTATCTGTCATTCGTCATCAAACATGTATTGTTCCCTTCTCAGAACCACGAGCCATCTAGTGAGTTGCTCCGGTTTGTGAGGGATGTGTGCCCAAACTTTCGTCAAACAGGACAATTTTTTACCACATTATCTTGGTGGCATGACATTACATCAAGCAAGGTTTCATGATTTTCTGATTTTAAAAAAAAAATTGGAATTAAAATGCCATGGCACTCCATGCATGTGTCCATGCCATGAGACCAATATGTTCGAAAATTCCTTTTAATTTACTACACATGGAATTAACTCGCACACAAGTACACAAATATAATTTTTCAAACCGTTATGGTTAGCTTTTGCATGTACATCTAGTTCAAATTTGAACTACGGTCATTAAATGGATAGAAAATCACTTAAATGTCTTCAAAAGGTCAAGTGACCCCTGAAAATTTCCAAATTTTCACATGATAGTTTGTATCAGTGCACATTACACATAGAAAAAATTGAAGGCCGTAAAAGGAAGCTATCTGTCGTTCGTCATCAAACATGCATTGTTCCCTCTCGGAACCACGAGCCTTCTAGTGAGTTGCTCTAGTTTGTGAGGGGTTTGTGTCCAAACTTTCGTTAAACAGGCCAAAGTTTGTACCACATCATCTTGGTGGCATGACATTAAATCAAGCAAGGTTTCATGTTTTCCTAATCATTTTTTATTTTTTTTGGAACTAAAATGCCATGGCACTCCATGTATGTACATGTGTCCATGTCGTGAGACCAACATGTTTGAAAATTCTTTCTAATTTACTGCACATGGAATTAACTCGCACACAAGTACACAAATATGATTTTTCAAACCGTTATGGTTAGCCGTTGCATGTACATCTTGTTCAAATTTGAATTACGATTATTAAATGGCTAGAAAATCATTTAAATGTCTACAAAAGGTCAAATGACCAGTGAAATTTTCCAAATTTTCACGCGATAGTTTGTATTAGTGCACATTACACGTAGAAATTTTTTGAAGGTCGTAAGAGGAAGCTATCTGTTTTTCATCATCAAACATGCAATGTTCCCTCTCGGAACCACGAGCCTTCTAGTGAGTTGCTCCGGTTTGTGAGGGGTGTGTGTCCAAACTTTCATCAAACAGGCCAAAGTTTGTACCACATCATCTTGGTGGCATGACATTAAATCAAGCAAGGTTTCATGTTTTTCTAATCATTTTTTTGGAACTAAAATGCCATGGCACTCCATGCATGTGTCCATGTCGTGAGACCAATATGTTTGAAAATTCCTTCTAATTTACTGTACATGTAATTAACTCGCACACAAGTACACAAATACGTTTTTTCAAACCGTTTTGTTTAGCCGTTGCATGTACATCTAGTTCAAATTTGAATTACGGTCATTAAGTGGCTAGAAAATCACTTGAATGTCTTCAAAAGGTCAAATGACCCCTAAAATTTTCCAAATTTTCACATGACTGTTTGTATCAGTGCACATTACACGTAGAAAAAATTTAAAGGTCGTAAGAGGAAGCTATCTGTCATTCGTCATCAAACATGCACTGTTCCCTCTCGGAACCACAAGCCTTCTAGTGAGTTGCTCCGGTTTGTGAGGGGTGTGTGTCCAAACTTTCGTCAAACGGGCCAATTTTTGTACCACATCATCTTGGTGGCATGACATTATATCAAGCAAAGTTTCATGTTTTCCTGATCATTTTTAATTTTTTGAAATTAAAATGCCATGGCACTCCATGCATGTATCCATCCCGTGAGACCAATATGTTTGAAAAATCCTTCTAATTTACTGCACATGAAATTAACTTGCACACAAGTACACAAACATGATATTTTTTTCAAACAGTTATGGTTAGCCGTTGCATGTACATCTAGTTCAAATTTGAATTACGGTCATTAAATGGCTAGAAAATCACTTCAATGTCTTCAAAAGGTCAAATGACCCCTGAAGTTTTTCAATTTTTCACATGACAGTTAGTATCAATGCACATTACACGTAGAAAATTTTTGAAGGCCGTAAGAGGAAGCTATCTGTTGTTCGTCATCAAACATGCATTGTTCTCTCTCGGAACCATGAGCCTTCTAGTGAGTTGCTTCGTTTGTGAGGGGTGTGTGTCTAAACTTTTGTCAAACATGCCAATTTTTGTGCCACATCATCTTGGTGGTATGACATTACATCAAGCAAGGTTTCATGTTTTTAATTTTTTGAAATTTAAATGCCATGGCACTCCATGCTTAATTTTGTCATAGCCGTTAGACCAATATATTTGAAAATTCCTTCCAATTTACTGCATGTGGAATTAAATCGCACACAAGTACACAAAATATGACTTTTCAAACAGTTTTGGTTAGCTGCTGCATGTACATGTAGTTCAAATTTCAATTATGGTCATTAAATGGCTAGAAAATCACTTAAATGTCTTAAAATCTCAAATGACCCATGAAATTTTCCAAAATTTGACATGACAGTTGTATTAGTACTACAAATTTTCTTGTACATTTAAAACACCATCCGTTGTAACTTTACACCAAATTCGTCTTTCACAACAAATAAAAAATATCTACAACATCACACACAGTTGTTTTGTAGGAATCGTTTGCGATGAAAAATTCTAGGTCTATTTAAGTCTTCCTCCTTAAGCTTCGCCAGCTCGTCTGCTCCTGTGTCGGCAACCCCCAAATCCACAAATCTCGATCCCTATTCCCGCAGCCCCTTCTTGCAAAGATGACATCGTGGAAACGCTTCGTGAAGGCCCGTATAGAGGGCGTCTGCGGCAGCCGACAGGGCAGCTGCAGCAGCCGAGACGGCTGCAGCTGCTGCTGCAACTGTTGGAAATATGCCCTAGAGGCAATAATAAAAGGATTATTATTATATTTCCTTGTTCATGATAATTATCTTTTATTCATGCTATAATTGTATTATCCGGAAATCGTAATACACGTGTGAATACATAGACCACAATACGTCCCTAGTAAGCCTCTAGTTGACTAGCTCATTGGTCAACAGATAGTCATGGTTTCCTGACTATGGACATTAGATGTCGTTGACAACAGGATCACATCATTAGGAGAATGATGTGATGGACAAGACCCAATCCTGAGCATAGCACAAGATCGTGTAGTTCGTTTTGCTAGAGCTTTTCCAATGTCAAGTATCTTTTCCTTAGACCATGAGATCGTGTAACTCCCGGATACCGTAGGAGTGCTCTGGGTGTACCAAACGTCACAACGTAACTGGGTGACTATAAAGGTGCACTACAGGTATCTCCGAAAGTGTCTGTTGGGTTGACACGGATCGAGACTGGGATTTGTCACTCCGTATGACGGAGAGGTATCTCTGGGCCCACTCGGTAATGCATCATCATAATGAGCTCAAAGTGACCAAGTGTTTGGTCACGGGGTCATGCATTACGGTATGAGTAAAGTGACTTGCCGGTAACGAGACTGAACGAGGTATTGGGATACCGACGATCGAGTCTCGGGCAAGTAATGTACCGTTTGACAAAGGGAATTGTATACGGGGTTGATTGAATCCTCGACATCGTGGTTCATCCGATGAGATCATCGAGGAGCATGTGGGAGCCAACATGGGTATCCAGATACCGCTGTTGGTTATTGACCGGAGAGCCGTCTCGGTCATGTCTGCATGTCTCCCGAACCCGTAGGATCTACACACTTAAGGTTCGGTGATGCTAGGATTATTAGGAAGACTTGTATGTGATTACCGAATGTTGTTCGGAGTCCCGGATGAGATCCCAGACGTCACGAGGAGTTCCGGAATGGTCCGGAGGTGAAGATTTATATATGGCAAGCCCCCTCCCTTGGCCGCCGCCCCCCCTCTAGATCTCATCTAGAGGGGGCCGGCCCCCTTCCCCCTTCCCCTATAAATAGAGGGGCGAGGGGAGGGCTGCACACAACATTCAAGGCGCAGCCCCTCCCCTCCCCAACACCTCTCCTCTTCCGTTAAGTGCTTGGCGAAGCCCTGTCGGAGTACTGCCTCTCCACCATCACCACGCCGTCGTGCTGCTGCTGGAGCCTTCTTCCTCAACCTCTCCTTCCCCCTTGCCGGATCAAGAAGGAGGAGACGTCATCCGCTCCATACGTGTGTTGAACGCGGAGGTGCTGTTCGTTCGGCACTTGGTCATCGGTGATTTGGATCACGGCGAGTACGACTCCATCATCCCCGTTCTCTTGAACGCTTCCGCACGCAATCTACAAGTGGTATGTAGATGCATCTCTATCCTATCACTCGTTGCTTAGATGAACTCATAGATGGATCTTGGTGAAACCGTAGGAAAAATTTCAATTTTCTGCAATGTTCCCCAACAGTGGCATCATGAGCTAGGTCTATGCGTAGTTCTCTATTGCACGAGTAGAACACAATTTTGTTGTGGGCGTAGATCTTGTCAACTTGCTTGCCGCTACTAGTCTTATTTTGCTTCAGCGGTATTGTGGGATGAAGCGGCCCGGACCGACCTTACACATACGCTTACGTGAGACAGGTTCCACCGACTGACATGCACTAGTTGCATAAGGTGGCTAGCGGGTGTCTGTCTCTCCCACTTTAGTTGGAGCGGATTCGACGAAAAGGGTCCTTATGAAGGGTAAATAGAAGTTGACAAAATCACGTTGTGGTTATTCGTAGGTAAGAAAACGTTCTTGCTAGAACCCAATTGCAGCCACGTAAAAGATGCAACAACAATTAGAGGACGTCTAACTTGTTTTTGCAGCAATTGTCATGTGATGTGATATGGCCAGAAGTTGTGATGAATGATGAATGATATATTGTGATGTATGAGATCATGTTCTTGTAATAGGAATCACGACTTGCTTGTTGATGAGTATGACAACCGGCAGGAGCCATAGGAGTTGTCTTTATTTTTTGTATGACCTGCGTGTCATTGAAGAACGCCATGTAAATTACTTTACTTTATTGCTAAACGCGTTAGCCATAGAAGTAGAAGTAGTCGTTGGCGTGACAACTTCATGAAGACACGATGATGGAGATCATGATGATGGAGATCATGGTGTCATGCCGGTGACGAAGATGATCATGGAGCCCCGAAGATGGAGATCAAAGGAGCTATATGATATTGGCCATATCATGTCACTATTATATAATTGCATGTGATGTTTATTATGTTTATGCATCTTGTTTACTTAGAACGATGGTAGTAAATAAGATGATCCCTTATAATAATTTCAAGAAAGTGTTCCCCCTAACTGTGCGCCATTGCTAAAGTTCGTCGTTTCGAAGCACCACGTGATGATCGGGTGTGATAGATTCTTACGTTCACATACAATGGGTGTAAGACAGTTTACACATGCAAAAAACATTTAGGGTTAACTTGACGAGCCTAGCATGTACAGACATGGCCTCGGAACACAGAGACCGAAAGGTCGAACATGAGTCGTATGGAAGATACGATCAACATGGAGATGTTCACCGATGATGACTAGTCCGTCTCACGTGATGATCGGACACGGCCTAGTCGACTCGGATCGTGTAACACTTAGATGACTAGAGGGATGTCTAATCTGAGTGGGAGTTCATTAAATAATTTGATTAGATGAACTTAATTATCATGAACTTAGTCTAAAACCTTTGCAAATATGTCTTGTAGATCAAATGGCCAACGCTCATGTCAACATGAACTTCAACATGTTCCTATAGAAAACCAAGCTGAAAGATGATGGCAGCAACTGTTCGGACTGGGTCCGGAACCTGAGGATCATCCTCATAGCAGCCAAGAAAGATTATGTCCTAGAAGCACCGCTAGGTGAAGCACCAATCCCAGAGAACCAAGACGTTATGAACACTTGGCAGTCACGTGCTGATGATTACTCCCTCGTTCAGTGCGGCATGCTTTACAGCTTAGAACCGGGGCTCCAAAAGCGTTTTGAGTGACACGGAGCATATGAGATGTTCGAGGAGCTGAAAATGGTTTTTCAAGCTCATGCCCGGGTCGAGAGATATGAAGTCTCCGACAAGTTCTATAGTTGTAAGATGGAGGAAAACAGTTCTATCAGTGAGCACATACTCAAAATGTCTGGGTTGCACAACCGCCTGTCCCAGCTAGAGATCAACCTCCCGGACGAGGTGGTCATTGATAGAATCCTTCAGTCGCTCCCACCGAGCTACAAGAGCTTTGTGTTGAACTACAATATGCAGGGGATGGTGAAGACCATTCCTGAAGTATTTTCAATGCTGAAGTCAGCAGAGGTTGAAATCAAGAAAGAACATCAAGTGTTGATGGTCAATAAGACCACTAAGTTCAAGAAGGGAAAGGGTAAGAAGAACTTCAAGAAGGACGGCAAAGATGTTGCCGCGCCCGGTAAGCCAGTTGCCGGGAAGAAGTCAAAGAATGGACCCAAGCCTGAGACTGAGTGCTTTTATTGCAAAGGGAAGGGTCACTGGAAGCGGAACTGCCTCAAATACTTAACGGACAAGAAGGCCGGCAACACTAAAGGTATATTTGATATACATGTAATTGATGTGTACCTTACCAGTACTCATAGTAACTCATGTGTATTTGATACCGGTGTCGTTGCTCATATTTGTAACTCACAGCAGGAGCTGCGGAATAAGCGGAGACTGGCGAAGGACGAGGTGACGATGCGCGTCGGGAATGGTTCCAAGGTCGATGTGATCGCCGTAGGCACGCTACCTCTACATTTACCTACGGTATTAGTTTTAAACCTCAGTAATTGTTATTTAGTGCCAAGTTTGAGCATGAACATTGTATCTGGATCTCATTTGATGCGAGATGGCTACTCATATAAATCCGAGAATAATGGTTGTTCTATTTATATGAGAGATATATTTTATGGTCATGCCCCGATGGTCAATGGTTTATTCTTAATGAATCTCGAACGTAATGTTACACATATTCATAGTGTGAATACCAAAAGATGTAAAGTTGATAATGATAGCCCACATACTTGTGGCACTGCCGCCTTGGTCACATTGGTGTCAAGCGCATGAAGAAGCTCCATGCTGATGGACTTTTAGAGTCTCTCGATTATGAATCATTTGACACATGCGAACCATGCCTCATGGGCAAAATGACCAAGACTCCGTTCTCCAGAACAATGGAGCGAGCAACCAACTTATTGGAAATCATACATACTGATGTGTGTGGTCCAATGAGCGTTGAGGCTCGCGGAGGATATCGTTATGTTCTCACTCTCACTGATGACTTGAGTAGATATGGGTATGTCTACTTGATGAAACACAAGTCTGAGACCTTTGAAAAGTTCAAGGAATTTCAGAATGAAGTAGAGAATCAACGTGACCGAAAGATAAAATTCTTATGATCGGATCGTGGAGGAGAATATTTGAGTCACGAATTTGATACGCACTTAAGGAAATGTGGAATCGTTTCACAACTCACGCCGCCTGGAACACCTCAGCGTAACGGTGTGTCCGAACGTCGTAATCGCACTCTATTGGATATGGTGCGATCTATGACGTCTCTTACCGATTTACCGCTATCATTTTGGGATACGCTCTAGAGACAGCTACATTCACTTTAAATAGGGCACCGTCTAAATCCGTTGAGACAACACCGTATGAATTATGGTTTGGGAAGAAACCTAAGCTGTCGTATCTAAAAGTTTGGGGATGCGATGCTTATGTCAAGAAACTTCAACCTGAAAAGCTCAAACCCAAGTCGGAAAATTTTGTCTTCATAGGATACCCTAAGGAAACCATTGGGTATACCTTCTACCTTAGATCCGAAGGCAAGATCTTTGTTGCCAAGAACGGATCCTTTCTGGAAAAAGAGTTTCTCTCAAAAGAAATAAGTGGGAGAAAAGTAGAACTCGATGAAGTACTACCTCTTGAACCGGAAAGTAGTGCAGCTCAGGAAAATATTCCTGTGGTGCCTACACCGACTGGAGAGGAAATTAATGATGATGATCAAGGTACTTCGGATCAAGTTGCTACTGAACTTCGTAGATCCACAAGGACACGTTCCACACCAGAGTGGTATGGCAACCCTGTCCTTGAAATCATGTGTTAGACAATGGTGAACCTTCGAACTATGAAGAAGCGATGGCGGGCCCAGATTCCAACAAATGGCTAGAAGCCATGCAATCCGAGATAGAATCCATGTATGAAAACAAAGTATGGACTTTGACTGACTTGCCCGATGATCGGCGAGCGATAGAAAACAAATGGATCTTTAAGAAGAAGACGGACACGGATGGTAATGTCACCATCTATAAAGCTCGACTTGTCGCTAAGGGTTATCGGCAAGTTCAAGGGATTGACTATGATGAGACTTTCTCTCCTGTAGCGAAGCTTAAGTCCGTCCAAATCATGTTAGCAATTACCGCATACTATGATTATGAGATATGGCAGATGGACGTCAAAATGGCATTCCTTAACGGTTATCTTAAGGAAGAGCTATATATGATGCAGTCGGAAGGTTTTGTCGATCCTAAGAATGCTAACAAAGTATGCAAGCTCCAGTGATCCATTTATGGGCTGGTGCGAGCATCTCGGAGTTGGAACATTCGCTTTGATGAGATGATCAAAGCGTTTGGGTTTATGCAGACTTATGGAGAAGCCTGCGTTTACAAGAAAGTGAGTGGGAGCTCTGTAGCATTTCTTATATTATATGTAGATGACATACTTTTTATGGGAAATGATATAGAATTCTTGGACAGCATTAAGGCCTACTTGAATAAGTGTTTTTCAATGAAGGACCTTGGAGAAGCTGCTTACATAGAGATAGATCGAGACGCCTCATAGGTCTTTCACAAAGCACATACCTTGATAAGATTTTGAAGAAGTTCAAAATGGATCAGTCCAAGAAAGGGTTCTTGCCTGTACTGCAAGGTGTGAGATTGAGCTTGGCTTAATGCCCGACCACGGCAGAAGATAAAGAAGAGATGAGTGTCATCCCCTATGCCTCAGCCATAGGATCTATTATGTATGCCATGTTGTGTACCAGACTAGATGTAAACCTTGCCGTAAGTTTGGTAGGAAGGTACCAAAGTAATCCCGGCAAGGAACACTGGACATCGGTCAAGAATATCCTGAAGTACATGAAAAGGACAAAGGGCATGTTTCTCATTTATGGAGGTGACGAAGAGTTCGTAGTAAAGGGTTACGTCGACGCTAGCTTCGACACAGATCTAGATGACTCTAAGTCACAAACCGGATACGTGTATATGTTGAATGGTGGGGCAGTGAGCTGGTGCAGCTGCAAGCAGAGCGTCGTGGCGGGATCTACATGTGAAGCGAAGTACATGGCAGCCTCGGAGGCAGCGCATGAAGCAATTTGGGTGAAGGAGTTCATCACCGACCTAGGAGTCATACCCAATGCGTCGGGGCCGATCAAACTCTTCTGTGACAACACTGGAGCTATTGCCCTTGCCAAGGAGCCCAGGTTTCACAAGAAGACCAGGCACATCAAGCGTCGTTTCAACTCCATCCGTGAAAATGTTCAAGATGGAGACATAGATATTTGCAAAGTACATACGGATCTGAATGTCACAGATCCGTTGACTAAACCTCTTTCGCGAGAAAAACATGATCAACACCAGAACTCTATGGGTGTTCTATTCATCACAATGTAACTAGATTATTGACTCTAGTGCAAGTGGGAGACTGTTGGAAATATGCCCTAGAGGCAATAATAAAAGGATTATTATTATATTTCCTTGTTCATGATAATTGTCTTTTATTCATGCTATAATTGTATTATCCGGAAATCGTAATACACGTGTGAATACATAGACCACAATACGTCCCTAGTAAGCCTCTAGTTGACTAGCTCGTTGGTCAACAGATAGTCATGGTTTCCTGACTATGGACATTAGATGTCGTTGACAACGGGATCACATCATTAGGAGAATGATGTGATGGACAAGACCCAATCCTAAGCATAGCACAAGATCGTGTATTTCGTTTTGCTAGAGCTTTTCCAATGTCAAGTATCTTTTCCTTAGACCATGAGATCATGTAACTCCCGGATACCGTAGGAGTGCTTTGGGTGTACCAAACGTCACAACGTAACTGGGTGACCATAAAGGTGCACTACAGGTATCTCCGAAAGTGTCTGTTGGGTTGACACGGATCGAGACTGGGATTTGTCACTCCGTATGATGGAGAGGTATCTCTGGGCCCACTCGGTAATGCATCATCATAATGAGCTCAAAGTGACCAAGTGTTTGGTCATGGGATCATGCATTACGGTACGAGTAAAGTGACTTGCCGGTAATGAGACTGAACGAGGTATTGGGATACCGACGATCGAGTCTCGGGCAAGTAACGTACAGTTTCACAAAGGGAATTGTATACGGGGTTGATTGAATCCTCAACATCGTGGTTCATCCGATGAGATCATCGAGGAGCATGTGGGAGCCAACATGGGTATCCAGATCCCGTTGTTGGTTATTGACCGGAGAGCCATCTCGGTCATGTTTGCATGTCTTCCGAACCCGTAGGGTCTACACACTTAAGGTTCTGCGACGCTAGGGTTATTAGGAAGAATTGTATGTGATTACCGAATGTTGTTCGGAGTCCCGGATGAGATCCCGGATGTCACGAGGAGTTCCGGAATGGTCCGGAGGTGAAGATTTATATATGGGAAGTTGTCATACGGTCATCGGAAAGTTTCGGGGGCATATCGGTATTGTACCGGGGCCACCGGAGGGGTTCCGGGGGTCCACCGGGAGGGGCCACCCCTCTCGGAGGGCCTCATGGGCCGTAGGGGGCAGGGAACCAGCCCCTGGAGGGCTGGGCGCACCTCCCCCTTGGGCCCATGCGCCTAGGGTTGGGGGGGAAACCCTAGTGGGGGCGCCCCCCTTGCTTGGGGGGCAAGCCCCCTCCCTTGGCCGCCGCCCCCCCTCTAGATCTCATATAGAGGGGGCCGGCCCCCTTCCCCCTTCCCCTATAAATAGAGGGGCGAGGGGAGGGCTTCACACAACATCCAAGGCGCAGCACCTCCCCTCCCCAACACCTCTCCTCCTCCGTTAAGTGCTTGGCGAAGCCCTGTCGGAGTACTGCCTCTCCACCATCACCATGCCGTCGTGCTGCTGTTGGAGCCTTCTTCCTCAACCTCTCCTTCCCCCTTGCTGGATCAAGAAGGAGGAGACGTCATCCGCTCCGTACGTGTGTTGAACGCGGAGGTGCTATTCGTTCGGCACTTGGTCATCGGTGATTTGGATCACGGCGAGTACGACTCCATCATCCCCGTTCTCTTGAACGCTTCCGCACGCAATCTACAAGTGGTATGTAGATGCATCTCTCTCCTATCACTCGTTGCTTAGATGAACTCATAGATGGATCTTGGTGAAACCGTAGGAAAATTTTTAATTTTCTGCAACGTTCCCCAACAGCAACGGCGGCTGCAAACGCCGAGAGTGCTCGAGCTTCCGTCCGTGCTGCCGATGTCGCCTTGGCCCGAGTCAAGGCCATCCACACCAAGATATTCCAGGCCATCTCGGAATCCAGCATGCAACCCACGTCTGAAAAGGCGGCGGTGGCCATGGAGCACCTGCTTCCTCATGATGTCGTCGAGCGGGAGCTGGAGATGCAGGAGGCGGCGGAGATCAAGGAGCGTCCGGAGGAGCAATTGCGTATGGCCCAGGTCGAGGTAGAGAAGAGTCTGTTCGTCGAGGAATTGGCCGTGGAGTACCAACGCGAGCTCTGGCGCAACCACTACTACGAGTACTACAATCTTGAGGGTGGCATCGAGGACAAGGACGAGGACGAGGATGCGGTCGACTTCAGCAGGGGGATCCGGAGTCCACCAACGGCGGCATGTCGCCAGGACAAGTCATCGACGTCTCATCTCACACCGGTGATGCATAGGCTGGCGCGGCGGTGCATTTGTTAAAATTATGCGTACTTAGGCTTTGTTTTTAATGCTGGTCTTTTGTTAGAGCTATGTTTAGGTGAATTGTCTCTGTTTAATTACTAAAATTGCTCGATTCAGTAAGTCTTGTATGTGTGTTGTATGCTCTTTTGTGTGCTCAAATTAGCAAGCGATGTTAAATTATGCAATGTCATACACGGGGAAATTTCCACCAAAATTTCAATTATCAAACTCATCCCATGCATGTTAAGCAGAAGAATCGTTTGCGATGCACACTATCATTCAAAGTGAATGGTGTCCGGTGGCACCGCGCACAAAGTTTCCCTCCACATTTTGAAATTTTTGGCCTATCGCCGAAATATCTACCCTCCCCCTCCCCATCCCCTTTTATCCCCGGCCACAAGTCACATTTCCCATGTTTCCCCCTTCCTTCCTTCCTAAGCTATAGCCGCTTCCTCGCTCTCGCCGTCTCGCATCCTACCGCCGGGGTCGCCATGGTCTTCTTCAAAGACCTCTCCAGCGGTTCCTCCTCCTCCTCCGACTCCTTCACCACCCGGGTATGCCTCTCTTCTCTCTCTCAGGCTATGACTTGGAATGAAGGGTTTTTACCCGGCGGTCGATTTGAGTCATTTCTTCCTCTTGTAGTTCCCTAGGACCATTAGTTGCAACGAATGGAGCGGGGTGGCTGAAGATCTGTCTGCTCGTTGTCACCATGAATCTCCATGCGTGAAGCTAGTTGCGTTTAATCTGTGGACAGTGGGAGGAAGTTTCTGGCATGTGCAGAGAAGGTTAGACCCTCTTTCGTTGTTACAAATCATTTGTTAGATGTGATTCAGACACTGTCATGGTCCCAACCCATTCATACCACACCTTCAACCAAACGCATCCTAAGACAGTGTCACAGTTTGTACCTAGTATCTAAAAATGTTACCATCTCATCAGCGGTACCATTAGAAAATTATTTGGCACTGCTTCAGCAGTTTGTGGAGCCAACTTGTCCACACATCCGAGCAGCCAAACAGTAAAATACTAAATCTTTATGGCACGAAGGAACTGGGCGTAGGAGCAACTAGGTGCTCCGGAGTTCGGGTCCCTGATTTTTTCCGCTGCATCGGCTCGCCAGTGCAGGGCACCGGTGCGAGATGTAGCAACAGTTGTCTTTACACCGGTTTTGGCATACATAATGGACGCCTTAGTGCTATTAGTTCTATGTTACTAATTTTGTGCATGTACACACCTATTAGTATCAATTTGTTGTCATCCAAACACTATCATTATGCTGTTACAGTTATATTTACCTTCCTCTTAAAATGTTCAATTTGTTATTTATAGTACATGAGTAAGAACTTGTAGCGTTGTTGTAGTTAATTATAGCTTCTGATGTTTCAAAATTTGGTTGTTGTGTCAGTAGCAATTAATTCATTTGCACATTGATCTTTTTGAGAAGATATGTCATAATTAACATGTTTCTTCAGTTTTTCAAAATAAGTATTGGTGATTTTGTATGTTGCTATCAACCCATTTTCCCTACAATTGTTACTGATCTAGTTTTAAATATTATAGGATGAACGGAAGTGTTCTTACTTGGAGTGGGTTGATCAAGAGTGGCCACAGTCTTTGAAGATGTGCCTAGCAAAGCTCTGGAGCATGTATTAGGAAGAGAACAGAGGTAGGCTTAGAGAAAGTGTTGTCAACGCTGAAGAATATTTAAAGATGCGGGATAAAAAGAGGAAGGTGGAGAATGAGCTCAGGTTTTTTAAAATCAGACTTTGCTAAGATGGTGTTGGCGAAGGAGGAGGCACTTTCCCAGTTGGCCAATGCAAAACAGGTTCTTACTGAACTGAAAGCGGAGGTGGATAAGGCGAGCCTAGATGATCTCGACTAGGGAAATGAATATATTGTTCTAATATTGTTCTTATGAAGTTGAACTATCTATACGTTGTATTGTGCTATTTTCCGGTAGCTATCGTACTGTGATGTTAAAATATATCTATGTGCCTGATATGAAATTGGCAAACAACTGTTCGATATGAAATGTGAATTTGCGTAATACTAAAATTATTAATTGTAAACTAAAAAACCTGCGAAATGGGTCATGCAACTTTGCAAACGGTTCTAGATGTAAAAGCGCTTGTGATGGATAGCCCAATGCCACACAGTTTTCTTCATCAAATCATGTGTGATGTAGTTGATAAAAGCAAACGGTTAACCAAGGCAGAGCATGTGTGATAGTTACATGTATCACACATGAGCCTATACATATAAACCTGTGTGGGATGTACATACGAACAGAAACGTTTTCCCTGGATTGACTGTGCGGGAAGTACATACAAACGGAAACGTTCTCCTTGGATTGACTGTGTGTGATATACATACGAACGGAAATGTTTTTCTGGGATTCACCGTGTGGGATGTACATACGAACAGAAACAATTGGGTTTCGATGCCTCGCCCGATTGCACACGAGCTCATTTTGCCCAAGCTTGTGTGCCAGGAGGGCTTATCCTCGACGGTTTCTGGGTCGTGTGGGAAGGACCCCCCTATCACCCACACTCACTTGGCGGCGGTTCCAAATGCCGTCGCGGAGAGGGGTTAAAAATGGTTTGTATAGCACCGACGCATACCAATGATCATCCATGGGATTCCCATCAGCATTTATGATTTCTTCATGAGGACTTTGGTCATAGTAGCACAATCGCCTTTTGAGTTGAACACATATGCTCCATGGATTATGAGACTCATCAGATACAGGTCCTCAACCAGTTACAAGGCTGATTGTCAAAGTCACCTCAGTTTTCTGCCAGAAGTTGAAATTCTTGAAAGTACTATATCCTCAGTACCTGGAAAGGGCAAGGCAGTCATTGATGAAGGAACTCATTCCCTTGATGGATAATTTCGTTAGCCAGCCTCACAGTCAATGAGTGATGAAACTGTGAGTCAAGACACTGCAGCAAAGGCCTCAGGGCAAATTCCTCAAACTGAAGCTCGTCGGGTCATGACAGACCGAGAACTTCTCATCAGCCTGCATCAGAAAGTGGATTGAAACCACAACTGGGTTAAGCGTCAGCTTGTTGCAATACTTGCAAATATGATTCTGATGCAAAACTCTATGTGCAAGAACCATTACTATATGCCCACGATATATTTGACAAAAGTTGGGCCATATTATCACATCTCAAGACTCCTGAAGAACTTGCAGAGATGAAATCCCAACAAGACTTTGATTGGTCGTATCCACCCAAGAAGAACTACAGGAAAGTCCAAGTTCCTTAGCTCGTCCCAAGCTCGGTGTCTCCTTCACGCTCTATGGACGAAAATGAAGAGGTTGAAGACACTGTTGCAGGCCCATCTGCTTCGATCGACCCCAACACCAACGATGGCGCTTCTTCGGATTCTTCAAGATGATTTTCTTCTGGGGCGTAGTCCTCAGTTTCGTCTCCTTTTGGTCATTTGATGACAAAGGGGGAGAAATTTGAGTTAGTCTTCAAGCGGGTCTTATATATACCGGGTTGTTTTTTGCTTAAGTTGCAACTTTTAGCTTTAGTTGATGTGTTCTATGATTGGGTTGTAACTCAATAACTGTTGGTGGTCTGACTCTTTTGCTACATTTTATCGGCATGCCTTGTGCCTCAATGATATATACTCATGCATGTCGTATTTCCTCATACACCAATTTTCATCATGCATTCAAATTCCTCAATATCTTATGATCACGCATGATTGGATTCCAAGATATAGGGAGAGATCTCACAATTCCAACCTGTCATGGTGCATTTGCAAACCAAAGCAAATTCATCATATGCACATCTTCAGGAGAGTTCCTCTATATCATGTAGCAAATTTCTTCATACTATGTTAACTTCCATTATTTATTCCCGTTGAAAACTTAACCAATTTGTCATCAATCACCAAAAAGGGGGAGATTGTAAGTGCATCAAGTGCCCCCTTAGTGGTTTTGGAGTATTGAAGACAAATAAGTTAAGGTACTAATGTGTTTGTGAGTATACCCAGGTGTCATAGTCCTTGAAGATTTGGTTTAACCGAAGAAAGACGACCCCTAAAACCCTAAAATGTATTTCTTCACGTGAAGAAATTGGTACGACCTGTGAAGACTTTGAATCTTGAAGGCTTTGTTTTCATAGTTTCCTTATTCTTATTTGAGTCATAGGAAAAATTGTACTGTTAAAGGGGGTCTAGGTGAAACATATATCATATTTTCAATGTGATGCTCAAACCTATACACGCTATAGCTACTTCGAGCAAAGCCTTTGGAAACCTCTGGTACAGCTGACGAATTTATAAAGCGACAGTGACACAATTCATTTGGTCGCTGACGAATTTGGTCAGTCTGAGGAGTTAGGATTTTGCCTGTGCGATCTGCCTATCATGAGGAAATTGAGTGCCCCAATGAAACTGAGAGTTCAATTTTTCGACCGTTGTTGCGTTGTGTGTCAATTGTCGAGTGGATCCTTATCCTGACAATGGTCATGTCCAAAGGGGCATTTATGACATTTCATGCCAGGTTGCCTCCTGGCTGTAAATAGACGCGCCCTACAAACACTTGTTGGTTGGCTGCTCTAGAGAGAACTTGACACTTGTCATTTGAGAGCAACCCTTCCTCTGGCGACTTTGAGAGAAACCCAAGTGAGGAAAAACCCAACCAGAGCCAAAGTGATTGAGCATCACTGAAGAGATTGATCTGTGTGATCCAACGCATGTTACTTTTGAAGATTGTCATTCTTCGAGACCGTTAGGCGTCATGTTCTAAGCACCCAAGAGTAATTGTGGTGTGTCGGTGAACAAGACTGTGAAGGTTTTGGAAGTCTACCTTCAAAACTTACCACAAGTGATTGGGCGAGGTCTGTTGTGACCTTACCTCAAGAGGAATACGGTGAAGACTAAGTGTCTTCTGAGTTCATCTCAATCGCCTCAACTAAACGTACAGTTGATACAGCAACTGGAACTGGCCTAGCAAATCGATGTGTCTTCACTGAGCCTACTTGGTTTCCAATTCCTCACCCTTTACCTTTAAGTTATTCGCTGCTGAAATATTTGTGATCTACCTTCTGAAAAATTTGAACTGAAGACTTTCATTATGTTGTTTTTCATTTCTTCAGTTCGTCTTCCTCATGCTTGTATGCTTGCATGATTACATGTTCTTCACTCGTATGTATCATGTATGCATGCTCTCTGTTTCTGTGATGACTTAGTTTCATTCTCGTTTCTGTTTCTTCACTTTGATCTTCGTCAAATTCATTAGAGTTTGACGAATTTCTAAAAATCTCCCATTCACCCCCCCCCCCTCTGGGAGTAAACCTATGCTTTCAGGGTGATGTGTTCATGTGCGAACACGAACACGGGTAGTTCATGTTGTCTCTTGTTTGTAGCCACTCTGATCTGCCACTCCCACACCCTCCAAACAAATTAGCTATCTTTAGCACTGTCAGTATCAAACATCGACACTAGGTTTACCAAGGGAAGCCAACTATACAATGAGATATTTCAATTTTTCCTCTACATTATTATCATCTAAACTATCACCAACAGACATATGCTCTTGCACAATAAACAAATGACGTATTCGAGGAAAAGAAAATTCAAGAGGTATATAAAATTGCATTTCACCCAGAAACATGAACAGATAAAACTAAAATCCTTCTTACAATAACGATAAATTGTAGTAAAACATGACATTGGTCCGGTGACCATTTATTTTTAAACTCTAGCAAAGCAAAGGCACAACTAAGATTTATTCTTCATGTCGGAGGATATTAGTCAACAGACATGATCCATTTCCTTAGCTAGTTCCACCCGTCTGGCAGTGTCCGGTTGCCACCACCTCGCCGCCCACGACCACGAGAAGCTGGAACAAAACCAGAAAGCAAAAATGTTGAGTTCAACATGGATCCCACTTGCATCTGAGCAAAGGAGGGACATAATGGATGAAGTAGGGTGTAATTACCTGCAAGGATGTCAGCGCGGGCTCTTCTCCCGTCCTCCAAGATCCTAACCATCCTATTCATGCGCCGCAATATGGACTCATTTCTCGCCGCCGCTCGGTTGTCCTCACGTGTCATGCCTGTGCCTGATGACTCCATCATTTGCCTTGTGCCAGAGTTGAGGCGTGACACGTATCCGGGGCCTGCAAGAAGTGTATGCCTAAAGAGACTTATGTCGTAGCCAATCAGCTCCGTGCGATGCACGAATCCGGTGCCAGTAAGCACACGCCTATGGAGGCTATGAACGTCGAAGCCCATCATCTCCATGCGCAACGCGGGTCTGGTACTTGCAAGAAGAGAATGCTCGTTGAGGCGAGTGTCGCCAAAGCCAATCGTGTGTTGCACAGATCTTGTGCCTACAAGAAGCGAAGGCTCATGATGGAGACCGCCGCCAAAGCCCATTGGATCCATGTGTTGCACAGATCTGGTGCCAGGGAGAAAGGCAAGCTCTCCGACACGGTGGCTCGGCTCTCTCCGTTGCATGATACTTGTGCCCGCTTCTCGCGCAAGCGCGTCGCAGCGACCAGAGTCTACACTGTTAAGCAGGAAGACACTCTGTGCTCGGGTTAATTCTAACGCTCCTAGTGCCGACAAAGCGTTGAGAACCCCGGAAGCCGTCGGGGTCAGACCACCAAGGAACTGCACAGGCACCACATGTCGCGGCGGCGCGAGAAGCTGTGAATAGAAGCGGTTTCCCCTGTTCGGTGCCACGGAGCGTGGCTGCGGTGATTGAAAGGTGAAATGGTCGGTGCTCCGAGCTTGCATAAGGGACGATGGCAAAACACCGTCCCTTCCAGTGGCGTGGTACATCGGTTGTTGCCCTTGCACCACTAGCGTGGGGAAAGGCAGTCCACGACCCACGCCATTGTTGCTCCCCGCAGACACAGTACGGCCAGCGAGGAGATTGTCGAACTGGGGGCTCCGGGTAGGGGAGACGCTCGCGGTCGAAGGACCAGAACGTGGTGCACCACCTCTGAGAAGGCCGAGATGCTCATACGATGCCCTCTGAGGGGCCTGCGCTCTGCCGATAGCCGAAGGAGCGGTGAGGAGGTAGCCAAGGGGGTTGCTTCGTTGGGCCTGATTTTCGCTAACACCTCCGGTGCTTGATTGGCCTCCAGGCTGCCCCATGTCCTTGTTGGGGTTGCTTTTTTTTCAGACTACTGAAAGGAAACCAAAACAATATTAGCTATATAAACTTTGCACGGACCGTAAATATCACGAGAACGGCGGGAACCTACAAACCCAATATACCTGTCTTTCTCTGGCTCGATAGTTTTTTTTTTTTTTTGACTGCCAAAGAACGAGAGTTGTGAGGATTAAATTTATGCCGATGGGTGCTCTGATTAGAAGGTGGACACCGGTATTTATAGAATCGCCGAGCGCCTTATTTAAGGAACGAGATTAGTTCGTACTTATCAAAACAAATCTGCATTTATTCACTTCTAATACATTACGTATCAAAATAAATCCGCATTTATTCTCATCTAAGTAATGCTCGACCATTCATAATTGATTGCCTATAATTGTGAATATTGGGAATACTCATCAATTCTGATGTGATGACAAGCGCTTAAATGGGAATATATAAATTCCAGCACATCCATACTGCATATCTAGCTCCAGATATAAATCTCTAAATCCCAATGCATTAATGCGATACTCGTAATATACACTGAGAAAAGAAAAAATTGATCGACGGTAATAACACAGTTAGTGTACAAGGTAAGAGAACGCAGAGCATCAGCGGCAAGGCATAAAAAAATGCTCCATGTCCCTGGTCCCCTCGCAAGTTTGTACTGTAGAAGTTTCTGCTGCCTTGCTTTGGTTTAAACATCAGGGATACTAGAATGATGCCACTACATGCTCCCACCAAGTGCCAACAACTGGTTTTTTTCTTTTCTTTTCTTTTCTGAAGATGAAGTTGGTTTACCAACGACTGTTGGTCATGCCTGCTTGCTTGCTGAGGTAGAAACTTCTGCGCTACACATAGGGCATACCTGCACATAGTCAACTACATCTTGTCAAAATTTAAAATCTGAGAGCTGCAAATCTATATCTACTGTCTTGTAAATTCAAGTTGGTTGTGGTGGTGGTGAGTTCACCCCTACTCCCTTATCCACCAAGGATCCATCGGGTTTGTAACACAAAAAAAGCAATGGTGGAGTCTCCAACCCCACCGAACAGGCCCTACTTTAGTTTGTGAAAGAAAATCATAACAAAGCAAATAATGCAATTGCGGAGTTTCGAACCCCTCACTTGCCGCTATACAAAGCTCAATCAAACCAGCAAGTTACAACATCACTCGTGTTTTGAATGGAAAGTATTCGATTCATACATGGTAGTACGCATTTTCTTTTACCACGACACGACCCAGCCAGTCAATCTGACTATCTGCCAATGAATGTTTTCCCAGCCACCCCTCCTCCCCAATCCCCGTCCTCCGGCCGCCACTCCTCCTAACTTCCAAATTTGAAAACCCAGCCCAAACACGTGCCATTCGTTAAACTGCTATAGTGTTCTTACCCTTTTATGGTTATGGTGTGTTACCTTTTTATATGCCAAGTAAAAAGTGCATTGGTTATTGTATACTACTCATCAAATACAACTGCAATCAGTTTTGTGGTTCAGTAGCAACGCACGGGCATTATGCTATTGTGTATATAATCCTCGGCTAGCATGGGATCAACAAGATACAATCTACTGGTAGAGGACTCTGGCATGGAGCCACGGTGTATAGAGCTTATTAGGGCAACGCAATCGTTTAGACATCATACATGACAACAACTTGAATTACCTCTCTAATTAACACACACAAAAATCAATAAATCATGGTGTTAATATTACTGAACAAATGTTTTTTAGCAGAAGGAAATAAAAAGGCGCAAATGCTCTTTCTACAAGCAGAAAATAAGCATGATAAATGTTTTACCAGAGCAGAACTTATTTGTACGGATCATATTCTTGTCGAGCAACTCTTATATAGGAAGAATTTAACAAGCATAGTAACCCTGAATTATAGCCGTCAAACTTCGGATAAGGTGCATTTCTTACTAAGAAAAAAGGAAGGCCTTAGGGTGCCCGGAGGTTGCTAAGACAAGAATAACATTTTCGTTCATTCATGTGTTAACAAAAATATTTCAAGTTTAAGATTCACAGTAGACATAGATGTAAATAGAACATAATATGGTACAGAAACCATGCAAGTGCAACTCAGCCAATTAAGTAAAGATACATCTAAGAATTTATTTATTTTCAAAGTAATCTGAGAATTGTTAACTTCCTGCAAAGTTGCCACCAACAGAAGAATGAAAGGAGAAGATTCGTCTTCTTAGCTACTCAGACCGCTCGGGGTTGCCACTAGCTGGACCCCCACAAGCAACTGCACTAGTAGACACAAATGACAGCAAAAATGTTCAGGTGCTAGCTCCTAGTATCAAATGTACGTACAACTTGAATTACATCTGAGCATCAAACACAAGCGCTATGGATGGAGAACACGATGGCTGCCTGTGAGGGTGTCTGCGCTGACTCTTGCAGCGACCTCTGTGATCCTGGTTATCCTCATCATATCATCATCGTGCGACTTGCACATGGGCCTTGTTCGCCACCACCGGTCAGCCCTGCCACAGCCACCCAACATTTCAATCATGCGCAGTCGGCCTCAACACTGGCACATTGCACATGGTGGAAATGTTGGGTGGTCATGGCACAATATCCATTGGGGAGGTGTCAACCACAGGCACAACGAGTGGCGGCAGCCATGCTGGCAGCGAAAAAGCCCAGCGGCATTGCATGAATAGGATGGCCAGAACCAGGGAGTATGCGGCCAGAGACCGCACAAACAATCTCACAGGTAACCACCGTGTACTTCATCCATTGTGTCTCTGCTCTACTCATATGCAGTGCAATATAAGCTAAACGTGCATTTGACGCTGAGCCAACACATGAACATTTCCTCTTTCAGATTTAGGTCTACGGGTACAGTTGGTCATGGGGACCCTACTTGTAGCAAGCCCGTGAGGTCCGAACTAGCTAAGAAGATGGATTTATCTTTTCCATTCCAGTGGGAGTCTATCTTCTACTCCCTCCGTCCCAAAATAAGTGTCGCTGAGACAGATGGAGTATTATTGATAACTTGGCATGAAGATGAATAATACTTAGATTATTTTGAAAATAAATAAACTTTTATATGTATCTTTACTCAATTGTTATAGGGTTGTAGCTGTATTTGCATGGTTCCTGAACTTAAATAATGTTTTCTTTATATCGATATGTATGCTGAATCTTATAGTTGATATATTTGTATGAAGACATGAATAATGAAAACATTTTGTTTGCTTTAGCAACCTCCCTGCACGGTAAGGCCTGCCATTTTTGTAGTAAGGGATACAACTTATCCGAAATTGGCTGGCTACAATTCAAAGGGTCATATATAAGAATTTCTCAGCAAGAATGTGCTTTTATGAAATGAATTCTAGTTTGGTAAACCATTTATGCCTCATTATTTCCTGCATTATGGGTCCACCTAGCTATTGTGTCAGCCAACTAAGCTATTGGATTTATAATCCGTGCCAACTGTCCAGGTATTGGATCACAGCCTTCACCACCAGGCGCATGAAGACTGTCCAGGTATTTCATTAACCCAGGGGAGACTGGAAAAAACTTCATAGTACACAAGTTTAATTTTGTAACTTGAAGGCCAAAAGCTTTATTTTATTACTCCCCTCAAGTCAAGATGTAAATTGAGTTTAGGTCTAATGGTAAATACATTAAAGAATACTGTTTCCGGTGCATAACTGAGTGTTGGTGATTAGCAACATTTTGACTGTCTATCTACACCATTATAGACAGGTTACGAATCCCATAGGCGAGTTGTGGACAGTGATGTTATTCAAGAAACTGAAGCCCAAACAAAGAAAGAAAATGCTCAGAGGCGCAACAAAGCAGTCAGCCCTTCCTTATTTCTTTCACCATGCTATGTTCAGTTAACCAAAGCGAGACAAGATAACTGCTTAAGAACTCTTGTGTAGCCAAAATGGGTGTATTACTAATAATTATTACAACATACCTCTTCCAATAGCACCCACTACTTATGATATTCTACTTGACTTGCAAAAGGGATATATGAAACTAGCTTTACTAAAAGGGATATATGGAACTAAATCATAATTATTGATCATAAAATCCTCTAAAAAGGTATGTGCACAGAAGTGCATTTCAGACAACCGGTATAAGGCTAAAGCAAGTCATAGCTGTATAATAACTAGAGTATAAGCATAGACATATGGTGTATAGTAGAGGTACAAAGGAACCCTAAATTTTCTATTCAGGTGTGATTGCCTGATATTCTTCATACCAGAAAACTTGGGAAGCTATTGTACATGTTCTCACAATAACCAAGTCAAAAGCAGCATTGTACCTTATTTATTTGAAGCCACTGATTAATGCAGTCAGGATGGTATGAATGATTGCAGGGAAGTGCAACCAAAGATTCACCTTCCTCAAATTCCACACGACAAATTACACATCTACCAACAATAATTACACGTCAGCATGCCACTTTAATAACATATATATTACTGGAAGGCTATGAAACTTAAAAGTATTTGAACGTACTGTTCTGTGTTGCCATCTTGCATATCTTTTGTCTTGTAAGTTACTGAAGGTAAGGAAGCAAGTGTATCAGCAGAGAGACCTCTACTTTCTGTACCAACTACTTCACCCAATGCAACTAATTCCTGAAACCATGGCTAGAACCATTAGCATTGCATCTTGGAACTTTAGATGCAGGCCCAGGCACCAAAGGGAATAAACAAAAACAACTTGCCTCATAAGAGTACTCATCTGGATCAACCTCTTGCCATGAATCCTGTGTTTTTTCAATAACACATGCAGATTTGTAAATAGTCAGTTACTCAGTTCAAATTTGGCTGGTTTCAACGAGTACGCAAAAACACAATACCACAATTTGAGCAAACACAAAGTTCTCCGCGTATAAATTAGAGGTACTGGAGGTGCTTGCCGTAATCCTCGGAGAAAATATAGCAGGAGGTAAATTTACCGCTTATAGAATACTACTAGACGCACATGCACGCTTTGCAGCGCCTTTTTTGCTAGAGGGGTTCTTTTTTTTGCACTTCTACACGTCAAACCTGAGGTTAGAACACGACCAGCCCGAAACGCACCCAGTAGATGAACAAATGCCTCTCCCGAGCGAGAGGAGAGGCAGCATCAACAAACGGAATGCCGCAGCACTCCCTTCAACGACCAAGAAACTCTAAATCCCTCCAGCACAACCACATCTCTAGCAAAGAGTGGTATGCAGCAACGCTGCCTACTTCACATAGGCATCTGGCTTTGATTACTACTCCCTTCATTCCAAAATAAGTGTCGTGGTATATCAGAGAATAATTTAGCCCTAGCAAGGAATTATATCACTGCATCAATGAAAATAAGCAAGTACTACTACACTGTGTCTCACGCGCATTAACAAAATAAGCATCGCTATCGGTACATGATCATTTCATCAAAACTGAGTGCTCCCAACTTCCAACTTCTGCATACAAAATTTAAATCCATCCAAGACAAGGAGACATAAATCAGTACCTGCGCGTCGTTTATGTGATCCTCAACATGCTCCACCGCCCGCCCTACAAAGGAAAAGCAGAACTGTACATCAGCAACCCGTGCGAACTGTGAAGTGACCCGAAAAGAATAATCCAAACTCACAATCGCTGATCCCAGCGAGAGCCATAAGCCGCGCGGCAACCTCACGCTCCTCAGCGTCCTGAAGCGCCCGTGCATAAGCCTCGTCGTCCTCGTACTCTGCCGGGTCTAGATCCACATCCTCCACCTCCTCGTCCTCATCGAACCCCTCCTCCTCGTACTCGCTCTCTTCAGAACCGTCATCCTCGCCTTCATCCTCGCCCTCACCCTCGCCCTCGCCCTCGCCATCAGCCTCGAGATCATCGTCCCCATCAACCTCGCCACCGCCTGGGTGCTCGTGGTGGTGGACGCGGAGGTGGTTCTCGAGCTCCTCCTCGTAGTCCTCCTCGGCATCCTCGTCGTACTCGTAGCTCCCGGCCTCCGAGCTCCCGTAGTCGCTGCCCTCGCCGCCGCCGCCGCCGACTCCGTTCATCCGGAGCATCATATACGCCCGTTCCTGCAACCGAACCGATCCAAACGGGATGTTAGTCGCGCGCCTCGGAACCCACCCTAGGTACGGGGAGGGGACGGCCCAGACCGCGAGATCTCGCCACTTACCTGCTCCTGGAGGACACGCGCCAGGGCTAGGTCGGCGTCGACCTGGCTGAGGGCCGTGAACGGGCGCCGCGCCTCGTCCTCGGCCAAGGCCGCGGCCGCCGCAGCGGCGGCGGCGGCGGCATCGTCCCCTCCTCCGGGAGCGGCGACCGGCGGGGGCTGATCCGGGCTAGGGTTGTGGTCGGCGCCGGGCCTCTCGCCGCCGCCGTCGCTCCCCTTGGAATCCTCCATGGGCTGGGGGCGATTGGACGAAGGGTGCGGGACGGAAGGGATTAGTCGGGCTAACCCCCAGCGGGGGGTCTGGTAAAAATAATGGATCGAAAGAAAAAAAAAAGCATACCCGACGTGATCTGCCACCACGTGTTCGGATTCAGCGTTCGACGGCGCACTCGTAGCTCGCGTGCCACAAGGGCTTCCGACTCGGCTGTGAGCCGCTCGATAGCTATCGGATAGCAACCAGCAAGCCATGGCCGAACGATCTCCCAACTGCCGTGTCGACGAGCAGACCGGCGACACTCGAAGTAGGAGAAAACTTTTTTTCCCAAAAGATCAGGTCTATTATAGAAGATCATCGAAAGTATACAAAGCATTTTAAATATAATAAAATTTATATCAAAATTTCGAGACCACCGAAGGACCACTACTACCGTCAAAACGAGTCATCGACGTGCCGCTGTCGTTGATCCTTTATCAGAGAAGAAGTAACCGCTTGACTCAGAAATCCAAGAAAAACAATCGTTGATCGGGTGCAGATAATTAAGCTGGAAGAAGGTTTGTAGCACCCAGCAACGGTGTGCTCACTATATGGTTGTTATCATTGCGTACTACCTCGGTTCCTAATTATCTTCGTGTAAGATTGGTGGCGGAGCCAACTTAAGTCACAGAGATCAGGCATGAGCACAAGGGCACCCGACGAACGGTCATTTGCCCATAACAAATGATAAGCACTTCATCATTTCTTGATGTAATTTCAATAGTGGCTCATGTGCAATTGCTTCGTCATTGTGTAAAGTTAAGCATCCATACCAAAAAAAGCTCTCATTGTTTTTCTGAGCTTGTGTTGAATGCGCAGATTCGAAGAAACTGGGATTGGGTCTCTCACTTCATGTGCCCCCTCCCCTCCCATTCATGCAGCGTTCCACCTCTCGTATGTAGCTTAGGGGCAAAACAAGGTAGCTTACATCGAATGTAGAGATCTGGAGTTGTAGCGGTATTAATTTGCATGCATGTGATTGGGCCT